>NC_057799.1:189820964-190149310 GCF_018294505.1 Triticum aestivum
TTTTTGCGGGCATGTTTTGGTTCCTTCCTACTCCTACTACTTCTCCTTCGCCGCAGATGCGCACTGTCAATGCAGGGGAGACCGCGTCAGGCGGGAAATAGTTTTTAAGAGGAGATGTACAGTACGTGGGTGGAGAGACCGAGCTCTGGCCTCTGGCGTCGTCGGTGCACACGTGCGCGCCCTTGTTGGTGTTGGTGTTGTTTGGTGATCGCTTCATCAGCGCAACGCGTGACTCCGTCGTTAACGCGATAGTTTAGCCTCTCTTTTTTTAGGTATAAAGGGATAGTTTAGCCATTCAACAAAATCTGCGGACGGCACACGGAGAGGTGGAGACAAATAACGTCAATCAGTGCCGTCACTGGGTCCTAAAGAAAAATGGGCCGAATTAGGGGCACATACCTAGTGGGCTGCCACCAGGCCAAATTCCCGTTTCTCTTTGCTGGCCGGTCGGCCTATATGGGCCTCGGCCCATCCAGAGGATAGAAGGAAAAGAAACGGAGAGGAAGGGAAACTGAAAAAAAACATAGATGACTTATAAAATATTCCGAAAAATAGAAATGATTGCGAATATAAAAAAATTCATGGATTTCAAAAAAGTTCGTGAATTTAAAGAATGCTCATGAATTTAAGAAATGCTCCTGGATTATAAAAGAATGTTCATGAATTTTAAAACATGTTCACAAATTTGTAAAAATGACAATGAATTTTAAAAGTGTTTGGGATACATCACGGGTGCCTCAACTTGTCCGGTGCGGTCACTTTGGTGCCTAAACTTGTAAAATACACGAAACTGGTACCGTAACTTGTCCGAGCGTTCAAATACGGTGCCTCCGTCCGTATCCGGACATATGCCCTGCCCACGTGACGTGCCCACCTGTCAATGGGTGTGAGAGGAGTGTGCTGGTTGTTTTATAGAAAACTCCTTGTACTTTATATAATTTTCACACAAGCTCCTAACAATTTATTTAAATAGGTCAAACTACATTGATTCCACCTTTCACAACTAGGTCTCGCATGTCAGCACATGGGATAAAATTGTAATAACAAAAAAAGAGCACCCGACAGGATTCCAACTCAGTACGAGGGCGCACAGCCTATCACTACGCCTAGAATAGTTGACTGCGCAATATCCTAATACTCTCATATTTATCAATAAACCGGGTGAAATAATAAAGAGATATAAAAAAGAAAAATTCGATTCGTGGGAAATTGAAAAAAATATTAAGAAATTCTCACATTTGACAAAAAAGAACTATTCAACATATTACATGCCATCAACTTAAGAAAGTTTTAGGGCTTTAAAAATCACATTTTTGAAAAATCCTCACGCGTATTAAAAATTTTAAATGTTTTTTTAAATGCCTGTCATGTATTCAAAAAAATTACAACACCTATTTCATAAAATGTTCAATATGTCTTAAAAAAATTATGGTAAAATTATTCTTACATCTCTACAAGCATGTTTAACATGTGTTAACACATTTATAGAATTTATTTTTTCTACACAATTATTTTTAATACATGTTGAACAATTTTCAAAATACAACAATGTTGATTTTTAATAATTATGTATTCTAAAAATACAACAAAGATACAAAATAATTCCGCATGCTTGTGGTCCTGAGTGAAGATGCAAAAAAATTTGTAATATTTTATTATATATATGTTGAACTGTTTAAATCAACATCAATTTTAGAAAAAGTTCATGGTTAAATCAACATCAATTTTCCTATTATTGGCATATAGCAAGGGCTTATTTGTGACATTAATTAAATCTTAGGGATTTTTGCACACAAAAAAACTCGTACGCATTTCACCCAGCGCAGGCATCGCTCACACCCACTGACATGTGGGTCAGCCACCAGCTGTCAGTCCACGTGGACAGCACATACGGTGGCATACAGGCGGAGGCACCGTATATGCACCGTGCGACAAGTTATAGCATCATTTTTTTGTATTTTACAAGTTTAGGCACTAAACTGACCGCAACAGACAAGTTAAGGCACCTGTGATGTATTTCACGAACTAAAAGTTAAAAAATGTAAATGAAAAAAAAATAGAAAAATGAATAATAGGAATGAAACCTGGTAAAACACTAGGGAAAATAAAAATTGGTTGGAAGCTTACCAAAATCATGGAAGAAAAAAATTGTTATAGGTCAGCCCAGTAGCACCCTTGAGTGAGGTTGCTCGACTCGCAACACTCGTAACACGTGGTATAGGAGTCCATCAAGTCCATTGTGTATTCATTTTTTTTCACATGTTGGGTCGTCAAAGTGGTAGCAGAGTCTCGTTTAAGCACCCTCAGAGTTTCCGCTTAATTTTTCCCCATTTGCCAAATGCTTTTTTTCTCTATATACCCCGCTTACAGAAGTTGAGTTAGGGTTTGACACTCTTCATCCTAGCAATCCAATCCAATATATTAGCTTAGAATTTAAAGTTAATCGCCGGAAATTACTAAATACTGACACTTACTTAGTGTGCTACTACTAGTATGCATGGTGGGAGAGACAACATCACCAACGGAATGAGTCCGTCCAAGCACATGCAAGATTTGCTTTATCCATTCAAATATTGGCTCTAAATTTGTCACCATCCTGAAATACCATAGCAAATCCGACAAAATAAGCTGCTCGGTTATAATCACATGTTGGTGTAGTTAAACTAAACGTGGATGCATCTTTCTTGCATGATGACTGCAAAAGATCATGTCGTGTTGCAATAAGAGATTTTGCTGGTGGTTTTGTTAAGACAAAGACTTTCTATATGGATTCCGGCTCGATGACGTCCGCGTTCAGCACACATTCAGCTTTGCGTTCAACACACGTTTAGCTCGATGACGTCCTCGCCTTCTTGATCCAGCAAGAGAGTCGAAGTAGTAGATGAGTTTTGGCAGCACGACGGTGTGGTGACGGTGATGGTGAAACTATCCGCAGGGCTTCGCCAAGCACAATGGATGTGGACGGAGGAGGAATTAGAACTAGAGGGAGACGGGGCGCCGCACACGGCTTGGGGATCGTGGTGTGTGTTGCCCCTCTCCCTCCTCACATATATATAGGTGGAGGGGGAGGCTACCTAGGAGCGCCCCCAAGGGGGCCGGCGGCCGCCCTGGGCGCCTACCCTAGGTGCCCCTTGAAAGAAATATGCCCTATAGGCAATAATAAAGTTGTTATTTATATTTCCTTATATCATGATAAATGTTTATTATTCATGCTAGAATTGTATTAACCGGAAACTTAGTACATGTGTGAATACATAGACAAACAGAGTGTCACTAGTATGCCTCTACTTGACTAGCTCGTTGAATCAAAGATGGTTAAGTTTCCTAGCCATAGACATGAGTTGTCATTTGCTTAACGGGATCACATCATTAGAGAATGATGTGATTGACTTGACCCATTCCGTTAGCTTAGCACTTGATCGTTTAGTATATTGTTATTGCTTTCTTCATGACTTATACATGTTCCTATGACTATGAGATTATGCAACTCCTGAATACCGGAGGAACACTTTATGTGCTACCAAACGTCACAACGTAACTGGGTGATTATAAAGGTGCTCTACATGTGTCTCCGATGGTGTTTGTTGAGTTGGCATAGATCGAGATTAGGATTTGTCACTCCGATTGTCGGAGAGGTATCTCTGGGCCCTCTCGGTAATGCACATCACTATAAGCCTTGCAAGCATTGTGACCAATGAGTTAGTTGCGGTATGATGCATTACGGAACGAGTAAAGAGACTTGCGATAACGAGATTGAACTAGGTATGAGGATACCGACGATCGAATCTCAGGCAAGTAACATACCGATGACAAAGGGAACAACGTATGTTGTTATGCGGTTTGATCGATAAAGATCTTTGTAGAATATGTAGGAGCCAATATGAGCATCCAGGTTCCGCTATTCTTTATTGACCAGAGAGGTGTCTCGGTCATGTCTACATAGTTCTCGAACCCGTAGGGTCCGCACGCTTAACGTTCGATGACGATTTGTATTATGAGTTATGTGATTTGATGACCGAAGTTTGTTCGGAGTCCCGGATGATATCAGTGACATGACGAGGAGTCTCGAAATGGTCGAGAGGTAAAGAGCGATATATTGGAAGGCTATATTCGGATATCGGAAAGGTTCCGAGTGATTCGAGTATTTTTCGGAGTACCGGAAAGTTACGGGAATTCGCCGAGAGAAGTATTGGGCCTTATTGGGCCATGCGGGAATAGAGGAGGCAGGCCAAAGGGAAGAAGGCGCCCCCCCATGGGTTCGAATTGGACTAGGGGAAAGGGGGCGGCGTCCCCCCTTTCCCTTTCCTACTCCATCTCTCTTTCCCTCTTTCTTCTCTCCTACTCCGGAAAGGAAAAAGGGGATCCTACTAGGACTTGGGAGTCCTAGTCGGACTCCCCACACTTGGCGCACCCCCTCTAGGGCCGGCCTCCTCCTCCTCCCTCCTTTATATACGTGGGCAGGGGGCACCCCAAAGGCACAACAGACAAGCTCTTAGCCGTGTGCGGTGCCCCCTCCACAGTTACACACCTCGGTCATATCGTCGTAGTGCTGAGGCGAAGCCCTGCGCCGGTAACTTCATCATCATCGTCGCCACGCCGTCGTGCTGACGGAACTCTCCCTTGGCCTCAACTGGATCAAGAGTACGAGGGACGTCACCGAGCTGAACGTGTGCTGAACGCGGAGGTGTCGTACGTTCGGTGCTTGGATCGGTTGGATCGCGAAGACGTTCGACTACATCAACCGCGTTACTAAACGCTTCCGCTTTCGGTCCACGAGGGTACATGGACAACACTCTCCCCTCTCGCTGCTATGCATCACCATGATCTTGCGTGTGCGTAGGAATTTTTTTGAAATTACTGCGTTCCCTAACACCCCCCCCCCCTCCTTTCCTTCCTAGGGGGCTGGAGGAGATGGCGGGAGGGGGGCCGGGCGGCTCCCTGCCATAGGCGCCCCAACGCCCCATTTCCTTTCCTAGAGGGCCGGCGGCTAGGAGGTGGGCGCGCCAGCCCCTTGTGGCTTGTGTGCTCCTTCCCTTGGCCCGTTTGGCCCAATAAATCCTTGTAGGTGTCCTGGAACCCCTTCCGGTGATCCGATAAATACCCAGTGCATTCTGAAACCTTTTCGGAGACCAAATACTATCATCCTATATATCAATCTTTACCTCTGGACCATTCTAGAGCTCCTCGTCATGTCCGTGATCTCATCCGAGACTCCGAACAACATTCGGTCACCAATTCACATAACTCGTATAATACTATATCGTCAACGAACGTTAAGCGTGCGGACCCTACGGGTTCGAGAATGATGTGTACATGGCCGAGACGCTTCTCCGGTCAATAACCAAATAGCGGGAACTGGGTGCCCATATTGGTTCTTACATATTCTACGAAGATCTTTATCCGTCAAACCTTTATAACAACATACGTAATTCCCTTTGTCTGTCAGTATGTTACTTGCCCGAGATTCGATCGTCGGTATCTCCATACTGATGAGGACATGACTACCTTGGATACGACCTATTGCATACATGTATATTTGTGAGGTGATTTATAAGGCAAACTATGCAATAATTTATTTATGTCATCCTGGACAAAAATACTTCACAAACTTTTGTCTCATGTCTAATTGCAGGTGTATGGGACATTTGTACAATCCACATATGAAGATAAAGGAAAAAGAGAAGTTTATGTGCTCTTCAAAAAGTCCTCTCACGTCACTTTTGGGCCAAGAGAAGATAGATTCCAAGTCTCTCACGTTCTGGATTTAGATTCGGACTTCACAGACATACCTGACTCAAAACGCCAAGAACTTTTTCATACGGACTCTGAATTGGGTGATTCTTTTTTTGTTGGAATGTAGATTTCGTACACTTTCCAACCCAGTTGGATTCACCTTCAAATTCACCCGGAGCGTTGAGATATCAACGAAACAATCTGTCAATGCAGGAGAATCCGAGTCAAACTATAAGTCCAAAGGTGTTGCATCACCTCCACTTGGGCCCATGAGCCTTGTACGACCTAGTGTTAGTTTTAGGCTACCTTGGGACGTCCTACCACATCCTTGGCCGCCACCCCTTACACCTATGTAAGTAAATCCATCTAGTAGTTTTTTCCTTGGAATTTGGTTAGTTAAAAGTTCGCCATTGCAATTTCGTGTACTTCGTTTGTGTCCAACGACCAGACCAAGACCGCTTTCGGATCCCCACCTTTATCAATACTTCATCTGTATTTGCAATATTAAGATTGCATTATCATATTCTTGTTTGTTCTTCGATTGCGTGCAGGAATAGACCTTCGTGGTCAGGCTGATCGTGTTTCCAGCATCGTTTGTAACCTCGGGAGATTGGTTTAGCGATTGATAAGGCGCAACGTCGTGCACGTTTGTAGTCGGATCGTCAAAGTCGACTCCACCAAATTGATAGTTATCATCTCATCGAAAGATCGAGACACCCCACCTCTATCAAGTGGTATCAGTTTTCAGGTTGCTCGGTGAGAATTTTCAGCTTTACCTAGATTAGATTTATCTTCTTACCTACTGTCCAAGAAAAAGCCACAAAAAAAGTTAGATCTATTCATCCTTTATCCAAACCAGTCCGAGCCTTTGCAATTTTCTTTTCATTGTTTGCATTATTGAATTATCGGTTGCATCGTCATGTCGAGTTGCAGAAGCTAGTTCAATATTTGACACCTCAAAATCGGCTTCTAAATAGGTCTTTTTGCCCTCCGAAGTTCACAAACACAGCTTATTCCAGTTTTTCAGGCCAGCTTTAGAATTTTTTGACTCCTCATATCAACTCGGAATTGAGTGATTCTTTTTGCGTTTGAAAGCTTGAGTCAGTGCCATTCTTGAGAAAAATTATTAGAAAATTGGCACAAACTTTTCCAGAGAAAAGTTGAAGAGAAAGTTGTTGATATATCCTGCTTGGCTATTGTTTCACATCATTATCTTTACTACTATTGTGATCTTCACTTATATCTTGCTCTCCAGAGCTACTTCATATCCTTTATTGATGCTAGTTGTGCTACGTCGTGACCTTATTAGTGTTCTAGGCTCGCGTCTCTAGTCCGGTCAAGCCTAGGACCAGCACAATACCATCGTTGAGCGTTTATTCAACATTGCATCTCTGAATTGATTCTTGCTAATCTTTTGCTACCATACATAGCCAACCCAGCTCCACATGTTTCTACACCGTGTATACGTACGTTCCCCTGACAGTCACTTTACTCAATCTTCGGAGTTAGTTGACACCGCTGGTTGCCTGTCACCACCTGCTGCATGGTAAGAACTTGTAAGGTATTGATATTTGTTATACTGTGAGCGTTTTACCACCACATCCAAGTAGTTCATAGGAACATTATTCTCAGATTTTGTTTCTTGTTTTCTACTAACTATGATAGGTTACGGAGTTGTTAGTTCTTGGGCTTCATCGATCGTGGGCAATTTGCCATCACCTAAGAAAATACAACAGCCGTCACAAGGGGAGCAACAACATCAGAATGCACATAATCAGGTTAATGTTTCCATGCCACCATTTACTGGTCGTTTTAGGCCTGATTTATATATTGAATGGGAGTACGAAATAAATGCTATATTTGCTTCCCATACTTTTGGTGAGCGTGGAAAATTTCAAGCTGCGGTTAGTACTTTCGGTAGCTTTGCTTTAGTTTGGTGGAGTGAATATTGTTGGTTAAACCCTGATTTTATACCATACTACTTAGGATGATTTAAAACTTGTCATGAGAGACAGATTAGTTGATGTTTATTATACTCGTGGCATGATTAAGAAATTACAACATTTAAAACAAGGTAGTGACACCGTAACAAAATACTATGATGATTTACAAACTACCTTGTTGCATTCTTTTTAGAAGAAAGTGAAGAAGATTTAATGGATAGATTTTGGGGAGGATTAAACCGTGATATTCAGGAGATACTAATCCATGAAGAGTGTTATTCTATGGACCGTTTGTTTCGTCTTGCTTGCAAAGCTGAACAGAAAATAAAACGACGTGTTGCCCATAAGGAGAACAAACGCACGGTGCACATTCCAGGAGTTGATTCGGTTGTTCCTTCAACTACTAGGCATACTATGCCAACCACATCCATTGTTGTGAGGACCACATCACCTCCACCATGTGACACATCACCACCGAGAGTGCCTACATCATCTGAGTTGGTCATAAAAGGTAATGACAAAGGTACTGAACTTTCACCTCCACATGAGTACGATGAATGCCTTGTCAATTTCAATGCACCATGTGATGACCTACCCACTACTTTGATCACACCACCTATTTTAGAGGACTATATTGATGATTTGACTTTGCCATGTGATCAAACAAATGCAATATCAACATTGTCGAGTGCACCCATTGAAATAACTGAGAAAGAGTCATGTGAATCAGGGAATCAATCACATTTGGATCAAATACGTTTGAAAATAGTTGTGCCAATGTTTAATCATTTTGATATGACCTCTAATCTTGGTGATGATTCTGTGTCAAATGACTTATTGCATGTTTGCTTATTTAAGCATGTTGTAGTATGTAAATTTGATGCTAGTAAGGTTTATTCACAAATGTTGGGATGGTTTAATGATGAACATTGTCAATCCTTTGATATGAATAAGAGCTTCACTTGTATGTGCAAATTGAGTTGCGATATTTTCATGCCTTCTACTAATTGTGATGATATTTTGGCTTTACATTTATGAACTATGAAAGTTACTCATGTATACATATGTCATATGTGCAAAAATCAAGGAAAGTGAAAATGGATGACATATACATATACAACATGTACACCTTGTCTCTTTTGTTAGCCACATTTTAGATTAAGCAACGCCGAGGATGGCTTTGTTTTCAAAAATGTGAGGATGATGAGGACATGACTACCTTGGATACGACCAAAAATATTGCATACATGTATATTTGTGAGGTGATTTCTAATGCAAACTATGCAATAATTTATTTATGTCATCCTGGACAAAAATACCTCATAAACTTTTGTCTCGTGTCTAATTGCAGGTGTATGGGACATTTGTACAATCCACATATGAAGATAAAGGAAAAAAGAGAAGTTTATGTGCTCTTCAAAAAGTCTTCTCACGTTACTTTTAGGCCAAGAGAAGATAGATTCCAAGTCTCTCACGTTCTGGATTCAGATTCGGACTGCACAGACATACCTGACTCAAAACGCCAAAAAAAAATTCATACGGACTCCGAATTGGGTGATTCTTTTTTTGTTGGAAAGTTGATTTCGTGCTCTTTCCAACCTAGTTGGATTCACCTTCAAATTCACCCGGAGCGTTGAGATATCAACAAAACAATCTGACACTGTAGCAAAATCCGAGTCAAACTACAAGTCCAAAGGTGTTGCATCACCTCCACTTGGGCCCATGAGCCTTGTACGACCTAGTGTTAGTTTTAGGCTACCTTGGGACGTCCTCCCACCTCCTTGGCCGCCACCCCTTACTCCTATATAAGTAAATCCATCTAATGGCTTTTTCCTTGGGATTTATTTAGTTAAAAGTTCGCCATTGCAACTTCGTGTACTTCGTTTGTGTCCAACGACCAGACCAAGACCGCTTTCGGATCCCCACCTTTATCAATACTTCATCTATATTCGGAATATTAAGATTGCATTATCATATTCTTGCTTGTTCTTTGATTGCGTGTAGGAATAGACCATCGTGGTCTGGCTGATCGTGTTTCCAGCATCGTCAGTAACCTTGGGAGATTGGTTTAGCGATTGATAAGGCGCAACATCGTGCATGTTTGTAGTCGGATTCTCAAAGTCGACTCCACCAAATCGACAGTTATAATCTCATCGAAAGATCGGGACACCCCGCCTCTATCACATACCTAGTTCAATCTCGTCACCGGCAAGTCTCTTTACTCGTTTCGTAATACATCATCTTGTAACTAACTCCTTAGTCACTTTGCTTGCAAGCTTCTTGTGATGTGTATTACCGAGAGGGCCCAGAGATACCTCTCCGTCATACGGAGTGACAATTCTCAATCTCGATTCATGCCAACTCAACAGACTCCTTCGGAGATACTTGTAGAGCATCTTTATGATCACTCAGTTATGCTGTGACATTTGATAGCACAAAAGGTATTCTTCCAGAATCCGGGAGTTGCATGATCTCATGTTTAAGGAATATGTATTTGACATTAAGAAAGCAGTAGCAATAAATTGAACGATCATATGATATGCTAACAGATGGGTCTTATCCATCACATCATTCTCCTAATGATGTGATCTCGTTATCATGTGGCAACACATGTCTATGGTTAGGAAACCTTAACCATCTTTTGATCAACGAGCTCGTCTAGTAGAGGCTGACTAGGGACACGGTATTTGTTTATGTATCCACACATGTATTTAAGTTTCCGGTCAATACAATTCTAGCATGAATAATAAACCTTTATCATGATTAAGGAAATATAATAATAATCACTTTATTGTTGCCTCTAGGGCATATTTCCAACAGGATATACATAACATCGATGTCCATTCAGATTGTCTGAACCTCTTCAAATGCATAAGGAGTGGCATGTAATCTTTTGCGATAGCAGCCCCATCAATGATAACTATTTCGATTTAGTCAAGGAATTCACGAGCATCACCCTTGAGCATTGTGTGTGAACATCTAATCGTGTGGCTCAAAAGTTAACTACCTTGACTAGGGGTCATCCTTTGACTGTGTGGACGGAATGTTGGGGAACGTAGTATTTTAAAAAAAATCCTACGATCACGCAAGATCTATCTAGGAGAAGCATAGCAATGCGCGGGGAGAGTGTGTCCACGTACCCTCGTAGACCGAAAGCGGAAGCGTTTATCAACGCGGTTGATGTAGTCGTACGTCTTCACGATCCGACCGATCCTAGCACCGAACATACGGCACCTCCGTGTTCAGCACATGTTTAGCTCGATGAGGTCCCTCGTACTCCTGATCCAGTTGAGGCCGAGGGAGAGTTCCGTCAGCACGATGGCGTGGCGATGGTGGTGATGAAGTTACCGGCGCAGGGCTTCGCCTAAGCACTACGACGATATGACCGAGGTGTGTTTCTGTGGAGGGGAGCACTGCACACGGCTAAAAGATCAACTTGTGTGTTCTAGGGTGCCCCCCTCCCCGCGTATATAAAGGAGGGAGGGAGGAGGAGGCCGGCCAAGGGTGGCGCACCCAAGGGGGGAGTCCTACTCCAAGTAGGATTCGCCCCCCCCCTTTCCTATTCCCTCAAGGAGAAGGGAAAAGGAGGAGGAGAGAAGGAAGGGGGGGGCGCCCCAAACCCCAGTCCAATTCGGTTTGGCTAGGGGGCACGTGCCACTCCTTGGCCTGCCTCCTCTCTTCCACCACTAGGACCATGAGGCCCAATAACTTCCCGGGGGGTTCCGGTAACCCTCGGTACTCCGAAACTTATCTGAAACAACCCGAACCATTCCGATGTCCGAATATAACCTTCCAATGTATGAATCTTTATGTCTCAACCATATCGAGACTCCTCGTCACGTCCGTGATCTCATCCGGGACTCCGAAAAAACTTTGGTACATCAAATCACATAACTCATAATCCAAATCGTCATCGAACGTTAAGCGTGCGGACCTGCGGGTTCGAGAACTATGTAGACATGACCGAGACACATCTCCGGTCAATAAACAATAGCAGAACCTGGATGCCCATACTGGCTCCTACATATTCTACTAAGATCTTTATCGGTTAAACCGCATAACAACATACGTTGTTCCCTTTGTCATCGATATGTTACTTGCCCGAGATTCGATCGTCGGTATCACCATACCTAGTTCAATCTCGTTACCGGCAAGTCTCTTTACTCATTCCATAATGCATCATCCTGCAACTAACTCATTAGTCACATTGCTTGCAAGGCTTATAGTGATGTGCATTACCGAGAGGTCCCAGAGATACCTCTCCGACAATCGGAGTGACAAATCCTAATCTCGATCTATGCCAACTCAACAAACACCACTGGAGACACCTGTAGAGCATCTTTATAATCACCCAGTTACGTTGTGATGTTTGATATCACACTAAGTGTTCCTCCAGTATTCGAGAGTTGCATAATCTCATAGTCATAGGAACATGTATAAGTCATGAAGAAAGCAATAGCAATAAACTAAACGGTTATAGTGCTAAGCTAACGGATGGGTCTTCTCCATCACATCATTCTCTAATGATGTGATCCCATTCATCAAATGACAACACATGTCTATGGCTAGGAAACTTAACCATATTTGATTAATGAGTTAGTCTAGTAGAGGCATACTAGGGACACTCTGTTTGTCTATGTATTCACACATGTACTAAGTTTCTGGTTAATACAATTCTAGCATGAATAATAAAAAATTATCACGATATAAGGAAATATAAATAACAACTTTATTATTGCCTCTAGGGCATATTTCCTTCAGTATGCCACTTGCACTAGAGTCAATAATCTAGATTACATAGTAATGATTCTAACACCCATGGAGTCTTGGTGCTGACCATGTTTTGCTCGTGAGAGAGGCTTAGTCAACGGGTCTACAACATTCAGATCCGTATGTATTTTGCAAATCTCTATGTCTCCCTCCTTGACTTGATCGCGGATGGAAATGAAGCGTCTCTTGATGTTCTTTGTTCTCTTGTGAAATCTGAATTCCTTTGCCAAGGCAATTGCACAAGTATTGTCACAAAAGATTTTCATTGGACCCGGTTGAAGGAAATATGCCCTAGAGGCAATAATAAAGTTGTTATTTATATTTCCTTATATCATGATAAATGTTTATTATTCATGCTAGAATTGTATTAACCGGAAACTTAGTACATGTGTGAATACATAGACAAACAGAGTGTCACTAGTATGCATGTACTTGACTACCTCGTTAATCAAAGATGGTTAAGTTTCCTAGCCATGGACAAGAGTTGTCATTTGATGAACGGGATCACATCATTAGAGAATGATGTGATTGACTTGACCCATTCGTTAGCTTAGCACTATGATCGTTTAGTTTATTGCTATTGCTTTCTTCATAACTTATACATGTTCCTATGACTATGAGATTATGCAACTCCCAAATACCGGAGGAACACCTTGTGTGCTATCAAACATCACAATGTAACTGGGTGACTATAAAGATGCTCTACAGGTGTCTCCGATGGTGTTTGTTGAGTTGGCATAGATCGAGATTAGGGTTTGTCACTCTGATTGTCGGAGAGGTATCTCTGGGGCCTCTCGGTAATGCACATCACTGTAAGCCTTGCAAGCAATGTGACTAATGAGTTAGACACGGGATGATGCATTACGGAACGAGTAAAGAGACTTGCCGGTAATGAGATTGAACTAGGTATTGAGATACCGACGATCAAATCTTGGGCAAGTAACATACCGATGACAAAGGGAACAACGTATGTTGTTATGCGGTTTGACCGATAAAGATCTTCGTAGAATATGTAGGAACCAATATGAGCATCCAGGTTACGCTATTGGTTATTGACCAGAAGTGAGTCTCGGTCATGTGTACATAGTTCTCGAACCCATAGGGTCCGCACGCTTAACGTTCGATGACGATCGGTATTATGAGTTTATGTGTTTTGATGTACCAAACGTTGTTCGAAGTCCCATATGTGATCACGGACATGACGAGGAGTCTCGAAATGATCGAGACATAATGATCGATATATTGGAAGGCTATGTTTGGACACTGGAAGGGTTCCGAATGAGTTCGGGCATTTACCGGAGTACCGGGGGGTTACCGGAACCCCTCGGGGAGTCAATGGGCCTTATTGGGCCTTAGTGGGAGAGAGGAGGAGTCGCCCAGGTGGAGGGCGCACCCCCCAAGCCCAATCCGAATTGGGTGGGGGACCGGGCCCCCCTTTCCTTCCCTCTCTCTCCCTCTTCCTTCTTCTCCTACTCCAACAAGGGAAGGGGGGAACCTACTCCTACTAGGAGTAGGACTCCCCCCTTGGGCGCGCCCTATGAGGGCCGGCCCTCCCCTCCTCCACTCCTTTATATACGGGGAAGGGGGCACCCCATAGAAACACAAGTTGACAGTTTTCTTAGCCGTGTGCGGTGCCCCCCCTCCACATATTTCCACCTCGGTCATATCGTTGTAGTGCTTAGGCCAAGCCCTGCGTCGGTAACTTCATCAACACCGTCACCACGCCGTCATGCTGACGGAACTCTCCCTCGGCCTCAGCTGGATCAAGAGTATGAGGGACGTCACCGAGGTGAACGTGTGCAAATCGCGGAGGTGCCGTGCGTTCGGTACTTGGATCGGTTGGATCGCGAAGACGTTCGACTACATCAACCGCGTTACTAAACGCTTCCGCTTCCAGTCTACGAGGGTACGTGGACACACTCTCCCCGCTCGTTGATATGCATCACCAAGATGGATCTTGCGTGTGCGTAGGTATTTTTTTTGAAATACTACGTTCCCCAACAGTGGCATCCGAGCCAGGTCTATGCGTAGATGTTATATGCACGAGTAGAACACAAAGAGTTGTGGGTGATAATAGTCATACTGCTTACCAGCATGTCATACTTTGATTCAGCGATATTGTTGGATGAAGCGGCTCAGACCGACATTACGCGTACGCTTACGCGAGACTGGCTTTGCCGACGTGCTTCGCACACAGGTGGCTAGTGGGTGTCTGTTTCTCCAACTTTAGTTGAATCGAGTGTGACTACGCCTGATCCTTGTTGAAGGTTAAAACAGCAAACTTGACGAAAAATCGTTGTGGTTTTGATGCGTAGGTAAGTACGGTTCTTGCTAAGCCCGTAGCAGCCACGTAAAACTTGCAACAACAAAGTAGAGGATGTCTAACTTGTTTTTGCAGGGCATGTTGTGATGTGATAGTCAAGACGTGATTATATAAATTGTTGTATGAGATGATCATGTTTTGTAACACAGTTATCGGCAACTGGCAGGAGCCATATGGTTGTCGCTTTATTGTATGAAATGCAATCGCCATGTAATTGCTTTACTTTATCACTAAGCGGTAGCGATAGTCCTAGAAGCAATAGTTGGCGAGACGAAAACGATGCTTCGATGGAGATCAAGGTGTCAAGCCGGTGACGATGGTGATCATGACGGTACTTTGGAGATGGAGATAAAAGGCACGAGATGATGATGGCCATATCATATCACTTATATTGATTGCATGTGATGTTTATCCTTTATGCATCTTATTTTGCTTAGTACGGCGGTAGCATTATAAGATGATCTCTCACTAAATTTCAAGGTATAAGTGTTCTCCCTGAGTATGCACCGTTGCTACAGTTCGTCGTGCCAAGACACCACGTGATGATCGTGTGTGATAAGCTCTACGTTCACATACAACGGGTGCAAGCCAGTTTTGCACACGCAGAATACTCGGGTTAAACTTGACGAGCCTAGCATATGCAGATATGGCCTCAGAACACTGAGACCGAAAGGTCGAGCGTGAATAATATAGTTGATATGATCAACATAGTGATGTTCACCATTGAAAACTACACCATCTCACGTGATGATCGGACATGGTTTAGTTGATATGGATCACGTGATCACTTAGATGATTAGAGGGATGTCTATCTAAGTGGGATTCTTAAGTAATATGATTAATTGAACTTTAATTTATCATGAACTTAGTACATGATAGTATTTTGCATGTCTATGTTGTTGTAGATAAATGGCCCGTGCTGTTGTTTCGTTGAATTTTATTGCGTTCCTGGAGAAAGCTAAGTTGAAAGCTGATGGTAGCAATTACACAGACTGGGTCCATAACTTGAGGATTATCCTCATTGCTGCACAAAAGAATTATGTCCTGGAAGCACCGCTAGGTGCCAAACCCGCTGCAGGAGCAACGCCAGATGTTATGAACGTCTGGCAGAGCAAAGCTGATGACTACTCGATAGTTCAGTGTGCCATGCTTTACGGCTCAGAACCGGGACTTCAACAACGTTTTGAACGTCATGGAGCATATGAGATGTTCCAGGAATTGAAGTTAATATATCAAGCAAATGCCCGGATTGAGAGATATGAAGTCTCCAATAAGTTCTACAACTGCAAAATTGAGGAGAATAGTTCTGTCAGTGAGCATATACTCAGAATGTCTGGGTACCACAATCACTTGACTCAGCTGGGAGTTAATCTTCTAGTTGATAGTGTCATTGACAGAGTTCTTCAATCACTGCCACCAAGCTACAAAAGCTTTGTGATGAACTATAATATGCAAGGGATGGATAAGACAATTCCCGAGCTCTTCGCGATGCTAAAAGCTGCGGAGGTAGAAATCAAGAAGGAGCATCAAGTGTTGATGGTCAACAAGACCACCAGTTTCAAGAAAAAGGGTAAAGGGAAGCCGGGGAACTTCAAGAAGAACGGCAAGCAAGTTGCTGCTCAAGTGAAGAAGCCCAAGTCTGGACCTAAGCCTGAGACTGAGTGCTTCTACTCCAAAGGGACTGGTCACTGGAAGCGGAACTGCCCCAAGTATTTGGCGGAGAAGAAGGATGGCAAAGTGAAAGGTATATTTGATATACATGTTATTGATGTGTACCTTACTAATGCTCGCAGTAGCACCTGGGTATTTGATACCGGTTCTGTTGCTAATATTTGAAGCTCGAAACAGGGGCTACGGATTAAGTGAAGATTGGCTAAGGACGAGATGACGATGCGCGTGGGAAATGGTTCCAAAGTCGATGTGATCGCCGTCGGCACGCTACCTCTACATCTACCTTCAGGTTTAGTTTTAGACCTGAATAATTGTTATTTGGTGCCAGCATTAAGCATGAACATTATATCTGGATCTTGTTTGATGCGAGACGGCTATTCATTTAAATCAGAGAATAATGGTTGTTCTATTTATATGAGTAATATCTTTTATGGTCATGCACCCTTGATGAGTGGTCTATTTTTACTAAATCTCGATAGTAGTGATACACATATTCATAGTATTGAAGCCAAAAGATATAAGTTTAATAATGATAGTGCAACTTATTTGTGGCACTGCCGTTTGGGTCATATTGGTGTAAAGCGCATGAAGAAACTCCATTCTGATGGGCTTTTGGAATCACTTGATGCTTGTGAACCATGCCTCATGGGCAAGATGATTAAAACTCCGTTCTCCAGAACAATGGAGCGAGCAACAGACTTGTTGGAAATAATACATATTGATGTATGCGGTCCGATGAGTGTTGAAGCTCGCGGCGGGTATCGTTATTTTCTGACCTTCACAGATGATTTGAGGAGATATGGGTATATCTACTTAATGAAACATAAGTGTGAAACATTTGAAAAGTTCAAAGAATTTCGGAGTGAAGTCAAAAATCATCGTAACAAGAAAATAAAGTTTCTACGATCTGATCGTGGAGGAGAATATTTGAGCTACGAGTTTGGTCTTCATTCGAAACAATGTGGAATAGTTTCGCAACTCACGCCACCCGGAACACCACAGCGTAATGGTGTGTACGAGCGTCGTAACCGCACTTTATTAGATATGGCACGATCTATGATGTCTCTTACTAATTTACCGCTATCGTTTTGGGGTTATGATTTAGAGACGGCTGCATTCACGTTAAATAGGGCGCCATCTAAATCCTTTGAGACGACACCATACGAACTGTGGTTTGGCAAGAAACCCAAGTTGTTATTTCTTAAAGTTTGGGGCTGCGTTGCTTATGTGAAAAAGCTTCAACCTGATAAGCTCGAACCCAAATCGGAGAAATGTGTCTTATAGGATACCCAAAGGAGACTGTTGGGTACACCTTCTATCACAGATCCGAAGGCAAGATATTCGTTGCTAAGAATGGATCCTTTCTAGAGAAGGAGTTTCTCTCGAAAGAAGTGAGTGGGAGGAAAGTATAACTTGAGGAGGTAATTGTACCTGCTCCCTTATTGGAAAGTAGTTCATCACAGAAATCAGTTCTAGTGATTCCTACACCAATTAGTGAGGAAGCTAATGATGATGATCATGAAACTTCTGATCAAGTTACTACCGAACCTCGTAGGTCAACCAGAGTAAGATCCGCAGCAGAGTGGTACGGTAATCCTGTTCTGGAGGTCATGTTACTTGACCATGATGAACCTACGAACTATGAGGAAGCGATGATGAGCCCAGATTCTGCAAAATGGCTTGAGGCCATGAAATCTGAGATAGGATCCATGTATGAGAACAAAGTGTGGACTTTGGTTGACTTGCCCGATGATCGGCAAGCCATAGAGAATAAATGGATCTTCAAGAAGAAGACTGACGCTGACGGTAATGTTACTGTCTACAAAGCTCGAATTGTCGAAAAAAGGTTTTCGACAAGTTCAAGGAGTTGACTACGATGAGACCTTCTCACCCGTAGCGATGCTTAAGTCCGTCCGAAACATGTTAGCAATTGCCGCACTTTATGATTATGAAATTTGGCAAATGGATGTCAAAACTGCATTTCTTAATGGATATCTTAAATAAGAGTTGTATATGATGTAACCAGAAGGTTTTGTCGATCCAAAAGGTGCTAACAAAGTGTGCAAGCTCCAGCGATCCATTTATGGACTGGTGCAAGCATCTCGGAGTTGGAATATACGCTTTGATAGTGTGATCAAAGCATATGGTTTTATACAGACATTTGGAGAAGCTCGTATTTACAAGAAAGGAAGTGGGATCTCTGTAGCATTTATGATATTATATGTGGATGACATATTGTTAATCGGAAATGATATTGAAATTCTGAATAGCATAAAAGGATACTTGAATAAGAATTTTTCAATGAAAGACCTCGGTGAAGCTGCTTATATATTAGGCATCAAGATCTATAGAGATAGATCAAGACGCTTAATTGGACTTTCACAAAGGACATACCTTGATAAAGTTTTGAAGAAGTTCAAATGGATCAAGCAAAGAAAGGGTTCTTGCCTGTGTTACAAGGTGTGAAGTTGAATCAGACTCAATGCCCGACCACTGCAGAAGATAGAGAGAAAATGAAAGTCATTTCCTATGCTTCAGCCATAGGTTCTATCATGTATGCAATGCTGTGTACCAGACCTTCATCTAGACTCCTTCATTGCATACATGATAGATCCTATAGCTGAGGCATAGGGAATGACTTTCATTTTCTCTCTATCTTCTACAGTGGTCGGGCATTGAGTCTGACTCAACTTCACACCTTGTAACACAAGCAAGAACCCATTCTTTGATTGATCCATTTTGAACTTCTTCAAAATTTTATCAAGGTATGTGCTTTGTGAAAGTCCAATTAAGCGTCTTGATCTATCTCTATAGATCTTGATGCCCAATATATAAGCAGCTTCACCGAGGTCTTTCATTGAAAACTTCTTATTCAACTATCCTTTTATGCTATCCAGAAATTCAGTATCGTTTCCGATCAACAATGTGTCATCCACATATAATATCAGAAATGCTGCAGAGCTCCCACTCACTTTCTTGTAAATACAGGCTTCTCCAAAAGTCTGTACAAAACCATATGCTTTGATCACACTATCAAAGCGTATATTCCAACTCCGAGATGCTTGCACCAGTCCATAAATGGATCGCTGGAGCTTGCACACTTTGTTAGCACCTTTTGGATCGACAAAACCTTCTGGTTGCATCATATACAACTCTTCTTTAAGATATCCATTAAGAAATGCAGTTTTGACATCCATTTGCCAAATTTCATAATCATAAAGTGCGGCAATTGGTAACATGATTCAGACGGACTTAAGCATCGCTACGGGTGAGAAGGTCTCATCGTAGTCAACTCCTTGAACTTGTCGAAAACCTTTTTTCGACAATTCGAGCTTTGTAGACAGTAACATTACCGTCAGCGTCAGTCTTCTTCTTGAAGATCCATTTATTCTCTATGGCTTTCCGATCATCGGGCAAGTCAACCAAAGTCCACACTTTGTTCGCATACATGGATCCTATCTCAGATTTCATGGCCTCAAGCCATTTTGCAGAATCTGGGCTCGTCATCGCTTCCTCATAGTTCGTAGGTTCGTCATGGTCAAGTAACATGACCTCTAGAACAGGATTACCGTACCACTCTGCTGCGGATCTTACTCTGGTTGACCTACGAGGTTCGGTAGTAACTTGATCAGAAGTTTCATGATCATCAGCATTAGCTTCCTCACTAATTGGTGTAGGAATCACTAGAACTGACTTCTGTGATGAACCACTTTCCAATAAGGGAGCAGGTACAATTACCTCATCAAGTTATACTTTCCTCCCACTCACTTCTTTCGAGAGAAACTCCTTCTCTAGAAAGGATCCATTCTTAGCAATGAATGTCTTGCCTTCGGATCTGTTATAGAAGGTGTACCCAACAGTCTCCTTTGGGTATCCTATGAAGACACATTTCTCCGATTTGGGTTCGAGCTTATCAGGTTGAAGCTTTTTCACATAAGCATCGCAGCCCCAAACTTTAAGAAATAACAACTTGGGTTTCTTGCCAAACCACAGTTTGTATGGTGTCGTATCAAAGGATTTAGATGGTGCCCTATTTAACATGAATGCAGCCATCTCTAAATCATAACCCCAAAACGATAGCGGTAAATTAGTAAGAGACATCATAGATCGCACCATATCTAATAAAGTGCGGTTACGACGTTCGTACACACCATTACGCTATGGTGTTCCGGGTGGCGTGAGTTGCGAAACTATTCCGCATTGTTTTGAATGAAGACCAAACTCGTAACTCAAATATTCACCTCCATGATCCGATCGTAGAAACCTTATTTTCTTGTTACGATCATTTTCGACTTCACTCTGAAATTCTTTGAACTTTTCAAATGTTCCACACTTATGTTTCATTAAGTAGATATACCCATATCTCCTCAAATCATCTGTGAAGGTCAGAAAATAACGATACCCGCCGCGAGCTTCAACACTCATCGGACCGCATACACTAGTATGTATTATTTCCAACAAGTCTGTTGCTCGCTCCATTGTTCCGGAGAATGGAGTCTTAGTCATCTTGCCCATGAGGCATGGTTCGCAAGCATCAAGTGATTCATAATCAAGTGATTCCAAAATCCCATAAGCATGGAGTTTCTTCATGCGCTTTACACCAATATGACCTAAACGGCAGTGCCACAAATAAGTTGCACTATCATTATTAAACTTATATCTTTTGGCTTCAATACTATGAATATGTGTATCACTACTATCGAGATTCAACAAAAATAGACCACTCATCAAGGGTGCATGACCATAAAAGGTATTACTCATATAAATAGAACAACCATTATTCTCTGATTTAAATGAATAACTGTCTCGCATCAAACAAGATCCAGATATAATGTTCATACTTAACGCTAGCACCAAATAACAATTATTCAGGTCTAAAGCTAATCCCGAAGGTAGATGTAGAGGTAGCGTGCCGACGGCGATCACATCGACTTTGGAACCATTTCCCACGCGCATCGTCACCTCGTCCTTAGCCAATCTTCGTTCAATCTGTAGTCCCTATTTCGAGTTGCAAATTTGAGCAATAGAACCAGTAACAAATACCCAGGCGCTACTACGAGCATTAGTAAGGTACACATCAGTAACATGTATATCAAATATACATTTCACTTTGCCATCCTTCTTATCCGCCAAGTACTTGGGGCAGTTCCGCTTCCAGTGACTAGTCCCTTTGCAGTAGAAGCACTCAGTCTGAGGCTTAGCTCCAGACTTGGGCTTCTTCACTTGAGCAGCAACTTGCTTGCCATTCTTCTTGAAGTTCCCCTTCTTCCCTTTGCCCTTCTTCTTGAAACTAGTGGTTTTGTTAACCATCAACACTTGATGCTCCTTCTTGATTTCTACCTCCGCAACCTTTAGCATCGCGAAGAGCTCGGGAATTGTCTTATCCATCCCTTGCATATTATATTTCATCACGAAGCTTTTGTAGCTTGGTGGTAGTGATTGAAGAACTTTGTCAATGACACTATAAACCGGAAGATTAACTCCCAGCTGAGTCAAGTGATTATGATACCCAGACATTTTGAGTATATGTTCACTGATAGAACTATTCTCCTCTATTTTGCAGCCATAGAACTTATTGGAGACTTGATATCTCTCAATCCGGGCATTTGCTTGAAATATTAACTTCAAATCCTGGAACATCTCATCTGCTCCATGACGTTGAAAACGTCGTTGAAGTCCTGGTTCTAAGTCGTAAAGCATGGCACACTGAACTATCGAGTAGTCATCCGCTTTGCTTTGCCAGGCGTTCATAACGTCCGGCGTTGCTCCTGCAGTGGGTCTTGCAGCTAGCGGTGCTTTCAGGACGTAATTCTTCTGTGCAGCAATGAGGATAATCATCAGATCACGGAGATAGTCCGCATCATTGCTACTAACATCTTTCAACTTATTTTTCTCTAGGAACATATCAAAAATAAATGGGGAGCTACATCGCAAGCTATTGATCTACACATAGATATGGAAATACTATCAGGACTAAGTTCATGATAAATTAAAGTTCAATTAATCATATTACTAAAGAACTCTCACTTAGATAGACATCCCTCTAGTCATCTAAATGATCACGTGATCCATATCAACTAAACCATGTCCGATAATCACGTGAGATGGAGTAGTTTTCAATGGTGAACATCACTATGTTGATCATATCTACTATATGATTCACGTTCCACCTTTCGGCCTCAGTGTTCCGAGGCCATATCTGCATATGCTAGGCTCGTCAAGTTTAACCCGAGTATTCTGCATGTGCAAAACTGGCTTGCACCTGTTGTATGTGAACGTAGATCTTATCACACCCGATCATCACGTGGTGTCTCGGCACGACGAACTGTCGCAACGGTACATACTCAGGGAGAACACTTATACCTTGAAATTTAGTGAGGGATCATCTTATAATGCTACCGCCGTACTAAGCAAAATAAGATGCATAAAAGATAAACATCACATGCAATCAAAATATGTGACATGATATGGCCATCATCATCGTGTGCCTTTGATCTCCATCTCGAAAGCACCGTCATGATCTCCATCATCACCGGCATGACACCATGATCTCCATCATCTTGATCTTTATCAACATGTCGTCACATGGTTGTCTCGCCAACTATTGCTTTTGCAACTATTGCTATCGCATAGCGATAAAGTAAATCAATTATATGGCGCTTGCATCTTATGCAATAAAGAGACAACCATAAGGCTCCTGCCAGTTACCGATAACTTCAACAAAACATGATCATCTCATACAACAATTTATATCTCATCACGTCTTGACCATATCACATCACAACATGCCCTGCAGAAACAAGTTAGACGTCCTCTACCTTGTTGTTGCAAGTTTTACGTGGCTGCTATGGGCTTCTAGCAAGAACCGTTCTTACCTTGTTGTCAAACTCGATTCAACTAAAGTTGGAGAAACAGACACCCACCAGCCACCTGTGTGCAAAGCACGTCGGTAGAACTAGTCTCATGAACGTGGTAGTGTAATGTCGGTCCGGGCCGCTTCATCCAACAATACCGCCGAATCAAAGTAAGACGTTGCTGGTAAGCAGTATGACTATTATCACCCACAACTCTTTGTGTTCGACTCGTGCATATAACATCTACGCATAGACCTGGCTCGGATGCCACTGTTGGGGAACGTAGTATTTCAAAAAAAATCCTACGATCATGCAAGATCTATCTAGGAGAAGCATATCAACGAGCGGGGGGGGGGGGTGTGTGTCCACGTACCCTCGTAGACCAAAAGCAGAAGCGTTTATCAACGCGGTTGATGTAGTCGTACGTCTTCATGATCCAACCGATCCTAGCACCAAACGTACGGCACCTCCATGTTCAGCACACGTTCAGCTCGATGACGTCCCTCGTACTCTTGATCCAGTTGTGGCCGAGGGAGAGTTCCGTCGGCACGACGGCGTGGCGATGGTGATGATGAAGTTACTGGCGTAGGACTTCGCCTAAGCACTACAACGATATGATCGAGGTGTGTTTCTATGGAGGAGAGCACCCCGCACGGCTAAAAGATCAACTTGTGTGTTCTAGGGTGCCCCCCTCCCCACATATATAAAGGAGGGAGGGAGGAGGAGGCCGACCAAGGGTGGTGCGCCCAAGGGGGGGAGTCCTACTCCAAGTAGGATTCGCCCCCACCCCCCTTTCCTATTCCCTCAAGGAGAAGGGGGAAGGAGGAGGAGGAGAGAAGGAAAGGGGGGCCGACCCCCCCCCCCAAACCTAGTCCAATTCAGTTTGGGCTAGGGGGCGCGCACCACTCCTTGGCCTGCCTCCTCTCTTCCACCACTAGGCCCATGAGGCCCAATAACTTCCCGGGGGGGGGGGGGTTCGGTAACCCCCGGTACTCCGAAACTTATCCGAAACGACCCGAACCATTCCGGTGTCCGAATATAACCTTCCAATATATGAATCTTTATGTCTCGACCATTTCGAGATTCCTTGTCATGTCTGTGATCTCATCCGGGACTCCAAACAAACTTCGGTACATCAAATCACACAACTCATAATACAAATCATCATCGAACGTTAAGCGTGCGGACCCTACGAGTTCGAGAACTATGTAGACATGACTGAGACACATCTCCGGTCAATAACCAATAGCGTAACCTGGATGCTCATATTGGCTCCTACATATTCTACGAAGATCTTTATCGGTCAAACCGCATAACAACATACGTTGTTCCCTTTGTCATCGGTATGTTACTTGCCCGAGATTCGATCGTCGGTATCACCATACCTAGTTCAATCTCATTACTGGCAAGTCTCTTTACTCGTTCCGTAATGCATCATCCCGCAACTAACTCATTATTCACATTGCTTGCAAGGCTTATAGTGATGTGTATTACCGAGAGGGCCCAGAGATACCTCTCCGACAATCGGAGTGACAAATCCTAATCTCGATCTATGCCAACTCAACAAATACCATTGGATACACCTGTAGAGCTTCTTTATAATCATCTAGTTACATTGTGACGTTTGATAGCACACTAAGTGTTCCTCCGGTATTCGGGAGTTGCATAATCTCATAGTCATATGAACATGTATAAGTCATGAAGAAAGCAATAGCAATAAACTAAACGATCATGGTGCTAAGCTAACGGATGGGTCTTGTCCATCACATCATTCTCTAATGATGTGATCCCGTTCATCAAATGACAACACATGTCTATGTATAGGAAACTTAACCATCTTTGATTAACGAGCTAGTCTAGTAGAGGCATACTAGGGACACTCTGTTTGTCTATGTATTCACACATGTACTAAGTTTCTGGTTAATACAATTCTAGCATGAATAATAAACATTTATCATGATATAAGGAAATATAAATAACAACTTTATTATTGCCTCTAGGGCATATTTCCTTCACGGAGAACCCACCTTCGTTTGTCTTAGTCTTTAGTTTTGAAAGAGCATGGTGCCCCCATGTGTAGTTTTGGTAATTGATGACTTTCTCTATGGACTAATGGTTGCATTGAGTTATATTTCAAGGATTTGTCCATAGGCATTTCTTGAGTCCATGTGTTGGTTTCAAGGAGTTTATGAGATGACCAAGGTGTTATTGAAGGATTTATCCAAAGATTGGTCATGTGTAAGACATGATACAAGATTGATCAAGACTAAGTCAAAGTGTGAATCAAGTGATCAACACACAAAGCATACAAGATGTACCGAGAGGGATCAAATGATCCCATGGTATGGCAAGCATTGTACATTATGCTTTGTGTACTATCCCATGGTCTACGTGAGAGTTCTTTGTGGGGTTGGGTATGTTTTCATGGGCTTGCGTCAAGAGGAAGATCTCATACAACCCATGGAGGACATCAAGTGGTGATCATCAAGATTGCGGTGTGCAAGTTCAACTGGAACATCACGAAGAGATCATGCTTGAAGCTTGTTGTCCATTGTGATGACAATGGACTTGTGCAGATGTGTCGAAGAGTGGCTCACCCATAGTGGAGTATGGGGGAGCAATCTACTAGTCTTCATCGAGCCAACGCAATCAAGAAAGGTGGTCCAACTTGAGGGAGTCAGGATCGTCATCATCTAGCTCAAGTGGACTAAGTGCAAGGCAAAGGTTTGCCCTTGATAGTTCTATTTTACCGGTCTCATGGTGGTAGTTGGGAGACCGGGTTATAGGATCAATTGTTGTAGAGGGGGGCTCTCAAGTTAGTAGCTTGATCGTATCGTTCATAGAGAGCTCAGACCATTGCATCATTTTTTGGGTTCTTGTTTGGTGTTTCTCTTTGCGAGTCTTAGAGCTTATGGTCATCTTCATGACAAGCTCGAGTTCATCGAAAACGGAGTTCGTATATGCATCTTCTATGATGTTTTCGAAGTGGGAGCTTTTATCGGTTCTTCATTCATAGAGGTTTCACGTCTCTATATCATTGTCATTTTTTCTAATGCCTCTTCTCATTGTTTGGATAGTACCTGTCATCATCTATCCAACAAGCTTGAGTTTGCTCATTTTGGAGCTCATACGCGGAAGTTATGGTACCTCTGGTTTTCTTGATGCATCTATTTTGCTTGGGGCTTGCTTGATGCACCCCTGCGGTAGTACTGCTCTGGGCAGCGGTAGTACCGCTTGTAAGCGGTAGTACTGCCCTAGTTGGGTGGTAGTACCGGTTGTAAGCGGCACTTCTGCTGTTCAGAACTGCGCGCACTTCCGCTTATTCTGGAGGTTCTGTTTTTCATGTCGGGTTCAGTGATAGTAGGGGCGGCAGTGAAGTGCGGCAATACCGCCTGTAACCCGTAGTACCGTCCCAGTCGGACAGTAGTACCGCTGCCCGGGTACTAAAGTCGTGCTCTTCTCTTCCCTACCTCCTCTAGTCCTGTATTCTGCTTCTCTCATGGTAGTGCTGCTGGGATGAGGGGTAGTGTCGATCCGACGGCTCCACCTCCCCAAGGTTCCTTGCCTTTGCTCTATTTTCCTGGATCTACCGCCTGAACGGTAGTACCGCTCCATGGAGCGGTAGTACCACTTATGTGCGGGCTGAGCACATAACGGTTGGATTCGGGAGGTTCTATAAAAGGGAGTCTTCTTCCCCATTGAACCTTATCTTTTGAGCTCGTGTTTTCCCCCATTGTTGACCTTCTTCAAGCTTGTTATCTCTCAATCCCTCCAATGATTCTTGCTAGTTCTTAAGGGAAAAGAAGAGATCTAGATCCACATTTTCACCAATCACTTTCTCCTCTATGCGAGGGGAGCCCCTTGGATCTAGATCTTGGAGTTACTGGTGTTCTCCTTCTTGCTCTTCCTCTCATATTCATCCATAGCTTTTGTTGCTTTGGTGGGACTTGAGAGTGAGGGACTTGGGTACTCCGTGTGCCCTTACCATTGCATTAGTTGCATCAGTTTGAGTTCTCCACGGTGATACGTGGAAGTGAATTGAGAAGCTTATTACTCTTGGGTGCTTGGTACCCTAGAGCTTGTTCCTCTTGGGTGCTTGCGCACCCTAGACTCGGAGCTCAATCGTTGTGGTGTAAAGCTCCGGGCTTGCGTCAAGTTATGGAGATTGCTCTGAGCAATTTGTACGGGTTCCGGTGACCACCCCCAAGGGTTGCCAAAGTGTACGGGTTTGGTGACCACCCCCAAGGGTTGCCATTCGTACGGGTTCGGTGCCCGCCCTCAAGGGTCCCTTAGTGGAATCACGGCATCTTGCATTGTGCGAGGGAGTGAGGAGATTACGGTGGCCCTAGTGGCTTCTTGGGGAGCATTGTGCCTCCACACCGCTCCAAACGGAGATTAGCATTCGCATGGGTGTGAACTTTGGGATACATCATCGTCTCCGCGTGCCTCGGTTATCTCTTACCAGAGACCTTTTCTTATGCACTTTATTTTGTGATAGCCATAGTATGACATGATATATATCTTGCTATCACTTAGTTGTTTATCTTGCTTAGCATAAGTTGTTGGTGCATATAGGTGAGCATAGTCAATTTAGGTTTTGTGCTTGACAAATTAAATGCTAGTTTTATTTTGCATTTGTTCAAGCCTAAACCGTAATTATTTTAAAGCGCCTATTCACCCCCCCCCCTAGGAGACATCCACGATATTTCAAAAAAATTGGCGATAATCACACACTGTATTAAAATAAAGGGTTACAACGCTTACAAAGTGAAAATCAAACGAAACAATCAGAAATAACGGTCTGGTGAACCTTTGCAAAAAGGACCTCGAAAAAACCAACTTAAACTCCCTTACATCATGCCCAAGCCTTGTCCAGTGTTGGTTAACATCAACAACGAAGGTCCTTTGGGAATGGGGATCAACCAATATGCCCAGATTTGGGGAAACACCTTCGCGGTCTATGTTGCTTGATGAGTCGATTAACCGATCTGCCACAGACGACAGGACCCAGACTTCGTGGAGCGTCGGCCGGGGATCTTCCTAGTGTTCACCAGATTCCTCCATCACCATTCGACAAGGTTGAAAAAGAAGGGTGTGGTCACTAGCCGCCACCCTTGGGCTCAGCTTGAAGCCGCCAAAGGTTTTTTAGTTGTGGACAATGTATCCCTTTAAAAATGTAAATGAAGCTAGCCACTAAGGCATTCATCAAAAAGTAAATTAGTGACACTTATACTTATTTAATTGTAAGTTAACGATTATGCATTTTACGAGGAAAAACTTTGGTGCTCCAAATATAGAAGGGCTAATAAGTTATTTTAAGGTTGCCTTTGACCACAAATGAAATCACTAACACATGAGATGCATGATATAAAAGTTACATCATTATAAACTCCTTTTAAATACAAATTTAGCAGTATCCTTTCTATAACATGCATGTCAATATTGCACTAACCTGTGATCAAAGGTAAGGGATCACAATATATTTAAAAATGGATGCAAGTGTCTTCTGTTTAATATGATTTCTCAAATTTTGTGCTTCGAACCAAGTGTGAATGGAATTTAGCTCTTTGACAAGAATGTAGACGAAACAAAAGGAAAAGAAACGATTTACAACGTTTCATATCGGAATTTATGTACTGACTTACCCAGGCAGTTCATACAAGTGCATAACTTTCTCTCATGCTCTCTGTACAATATGCACATCACTGTCCTCTCTCTCTCCCCCCTTCTCCATCCTCCCATTTCAGCCAGAAGATGACGAGAAAAGAGAGAGGGCGCGCGTCAAAAAGACTTCGCTGCCCCTCTAGGTGGCTCCAAATCACGCCCAAATTCATGGCTCGTCGAGCCGCAAATTTGGTGGTGACTTGTATTGGTGAAATTTCCTAGACCTGTTCCTTTTGTGACTCTATTATTGCGGTTGATTTATTGATGGATTGAATCGTCAGCGGATTTCTCCCGCTGCGTCTCCGAATTTCTCGAGGCGGAACCTGCGCGGGAGCACTTTTGCTTTCCGGCGGAGCGATTCCACGGGGGATAGTTCTCTCCGGGAGGGGGAAATCGAAGCCATCGACATCACCAACGATCCTCTCATCGTGGGAGAACCAATCTTCATCAACATCTTCACTAGTACCATCTCATCTCAAACCCTAGTTCATCTCTTGTATTCAATATTTGTCCCAAAACCTGAGATTGGTACATGTGGGTTGCTAGTAGTGTTGATTACATCTTTTACTTGATGCTAGTTGGTTTATCTGGTGGAAGATTTAATGTTCAGATCCTCAAGCATACTCAATACACCTCTGATCTTGAACGTGAATATGATTTGTGAGTAGTTACTTTTGTTCTTGAGGACATGGGAGAAGTCTTGTTATAAGTAGTCATGTGAAGTTGATATTCGTTCGATATTTTGATGATATGTATGTTGTTGATTTCTTTAGTCGTCTCATGTGAACGTTGACTACATGACACTTCACCATACTTGGGCCTAAGGGAAGGCATTGTAGAGTAATAAGTAGATGATGGGTTGCTAGAGTGACATAAGCTTAAACCCTAGTTTGTGCGTTATTCCATAAGTGTCTGATTTGAACCCATATGTTTCATACTATTGTTAGATTTATCTTAATTCTTCTTCCGTAGTTGTCGATGCTTGCTAGAGGGAGTAATCATAAGTGGGTTGCTTGTTAAAGTAAGAACAACACCCAAGCACCGGTCCACCCATACATCAAAGTAGCGAACGTGAATCAACTAAATACGATGGACGTGACTAGACGACAATTCTCATGTGTCCTCGAGAGCACTTAATTTACTTTATATAAGAGAACTTTCCGGTGTGTCCTTTACTATAAAAAGATTGGGTCACCTTGCTGCACCTTTGTTACCATTGCTACTTATTACTTGTTATGAATTACCTTGCTATCAAACCATCTGTTACCCTACTTTCAGTATTTGCAGAGAATACCTTGCTGAAAATTGCTTATCATTTTCTTCTACTCCTCGTTGGGTTCGACACTATTACTTATCGAAAGGACTATGATTGATCCCCTGATGCAGAGCATCCCTACGTCATCCCCATGGACTCTACTACAACTCGTCAAGCACCTCGTGGACCAATGGCAAGAGCACGTGCACGCACCATCGAAACCGATGTTAACTCTTTCCTCTTCGAACTTCATTCGGATTCACATGAGAGTTGGGTTCTACCTCAAATGGATACATTGTGCACTCTTATGTACTAAGGAGAAGACCGCGAGGAAGTATGGAGGGATCACCGAGTGCACATGGAGCCCCAAGGAGAAGAAGGAGCCCCAAGACTCGAAGCACCGGAGGCTCTCTGGACACCCCGGGTGCCCGGCCCTCCCCCGCCTGGGCACTTGAGATGCCCCCCCCCCCGGGTGCCCGGGCCGCCACCCCCGGGTGCCCGGCCCCGCCAGCCGCTAAGGGCGCTGGCCCTCTGACCCGTCCGGGTGCCCGGGCCGCCAACCCCTGGGTGCCCGGCCCCCTTCTTGGCACCCGCATCTGACCGGTCCGAGTGCCCGGACCCCTTTACCCCGGGTGCCAGGACCCCTCCGCATGCCTGCGTGCACTTTTGGGTTTTGGACCCTTGTACCCCTCTCTCCCTCATATTTCGTCCCTAGACTATATAAACTCTCCCCTCTAGCTCATTTGGAAGGATAGCAAAGAAATTAGAACACAAAAGAGAGCTTTGCTCATCTTCCTCCTCTAGGAGATCTAGACCTCCTCTTGGAGAGCTCCTTTTAGAGATCAAGCCCTCCTCTTGGAGAAGATCCTCTTGGATGCAAGACCTCACCTAGTGGGAAGAACCTTTACCCTAGTGTTATTTTCCTTGAATTGTTCATGTAATCTTGTGGATCTCATGTATGCTACTCTAGTGGATGTGATATTGGGTTTGTTTGAGTGATTTGTGCCTTGTGTTCTTGAGTGTTCTTCCTCCTTTTCCCCCTCCAAGTGTGAAAAGATCCCCTCTAGGGTTTCACCCTACAACATCCCCTATACCTATGAGTCATCAGATGGCGGCCTCCGAAATCAGTGTCCGTGGATCGGGCCTCGGGCCTCTGGAATCAGTGTTTGTGGACCGGTCCCCTGTCCGCGGACAGATGCTGGAGCAAATTTGCGGGTCAGCGTTGGAAATGCCCTTAATATGCTTTCTCAAATTTTGTGCTTCGAACCAAGCATGAACGGTATTACAACATGTAGATGCAAAAATAACCAGCTTATACATCTTCGAGGACCAAAAACTCATCTCCAACACATGATTGTAGATGCAAAAAAATTACATCTCCACCTCCAGGAGATGTAAAATACAACACCTGGAGATGCAAATTTTCATCTCCACCTCCAGGAGATGTAAACCTATCCGCGCGCCAACCGCCTATCATTTCGTTTCCCACCCGTGCGTCGCCGCCACCCAGCCCGGCCCACTGCGTGACGCCGCCAAATCTCGGCGCTCCACCATCCCCTTCCTCCACCAAATTGGCTAATACCTCCGCCACCCGTCCTCTTTCGGCCACCGCCGTTGCCAACCGATTCCAGCCAGCTCCGGCGCCACCCCGCCAGCTCCGGCCCCTCCCCTACCCATTCCAGTCCGCCGCCGGCCATCCCCGTCGCCCGAATTTGGCCATCCCCCGTGCTGGAGGAGAGGAGCGGCCGCGAACAGAGGAGGCTGTCGGACGCGCGTGGCAGCCATGCACGCTTCTCGAAGGCGCTCATGGTCACACTGGTCCGCCTCGATGCCGTCCTGGGCCACGACCTGGCTGGCAGTGTCCACGAAGGAGGGGGCAACGAGGAGTGGCTGGGACAGAGAAGGAGCGGCAACAACAGCTAACAGTGTGCAGCAGAGGAGTGTGCAACAGTGTACAGCAGCTAACAGTGTGCAGCAGAGGAGTGGCAGCTCTATTTGCTCGGTAGCCGGCGGCGCGCGAGAATTTAGTCGGCGGCGTGCAAGAGCATCGCCATTTGATCGGTGGTTCAGGTTTCGATAGTAGGTTCAGTTTACATCACCAATTATACATCCTCGATTAGTGTTGGACTTTTATATCACCAATATACATCATCTGTTGGAGTTGCCTTCTTTTAGGACGCCGATGTCCACCACACGTGTGGCATACTAGACATCCGCCCACACACCGTGTGTGGCGTGAGCAGGAGGCAGCCCACACGGGTTGTGTGTGGGCGAACATTAGAATTGTCACACATGTGGGCGCAGCTACTTCATGCCACACGTTCAACAAGTACTACTCATCTTCACCCAGCGCGTGTGGCAAGAAGCAAAAATGCCCACACGTCCTGGCGCAGCTACGTTAGGTACCCGCGGGATGACAATTTAGTTGCCATCCGGGATGGCAGATGTAGTTATCCGGGATGGCAAATCTAGTTGTACAAGCATGGCAACTCTATCTGTTTTGGTTAACTATAGTTGCCATGTCTAATTTATGATAGTTGCCGTGTGTAATCAAATCGTAGATGTCGTGTGTGATTAACTACTTGCCACATATGGTCAAACAATAGTTGCCATGTGTGTTTACCTAGTTGCCACGTGTGGTCCAACCATAGTTGCCATATATGGTTAATCATAGTTGTCATGTGTGTTTATCTGGTTGCCACGTACGCGCAACTGCAGTTGCCGTCTAGCAACAAATCATAGTTGCCATGTGTGTTTACCTAGTTGCCACGTACGTGTAACTGCAGTTGCCATCCAACAACATACGAGTGTCGTGTGGGCGAAAAGCAGTTCGCCCACACACGCGTGGACTAGATGGTGCCTGTGTGGACAGAAACTAGTTCGCCCACACAACGCGGCTGGCAAACCGCGTGTCGTGGGGCGTGTGGGCGAACTCTCCAACGCCCACCCACCAGCCCCGTCCTACGTGGCACGCAAATTCTGTCTCAATGTGTCAAGATTCGTGCAAACTCGACTGGACGGTGATCCACGCGTGTGGGCGAGTTGTAAAACTGCCACACATGTGGGCGTTATGATTTGGGTTTTTTTAATATGTAAAATACATGTTTTGGTAGTGTAAATTTTACATCTTTTAGTTTTACATCTTAAAATTTGCATCATCGAAGATGCTTTATGTCGGTGTACAAAAGAAGGGGCGCACCTTTGTACCTCTCTACCTGTGCACAGGCAGTCGAAGCCGCGCCCACGGTCACACCAAGCAGAACAAGGGAGGTGAACCGAGGTAAAACCGAAGCCCAAGACGACCAGAGCAACGCCAAGACCAAGGACGCAAAGAAGCAGAGGGGCGGAGCAGTTTCCCCCGGCAAGACCCTTGCCGGGGACGGCCTCAGCAGCCCCGGCAAGACCCTTGCCGGGGCAGCATGCCCAAACACCAACAGAGTGAGCCACCCTTGAGCCCACGTCCCCAACACCATCAACCACGTTGGGCCAGGGCTCGGGAGGCACCTCTGTGGTGGCATGCAAATCTTTGTGAAGACAAGGAATATTCAAGATTAGATGCGGATTAGAAGACTGCGATCCTCGGCAAGATCCTTGCCGAGGGGAACCACAAGACCCCCGGCAAGATCCTTGCCGGGGACGACAGCGCGCCACGGCAAGGCCCTTGCTGGGCCACCCGGCAAGGCCTTCGCCAAGGGCGCCAGCAGGGCCACTGCCAGGCCCGCACCAACCAAGTTTCCACCGCCGTTCGCATGCAGCTGCCAGCCCAACCAGCTGAGCAGGCACCTGCGTGGCAACATGCAGCTCCCAGGCCAACTCATCAGGCGCCTGCATGGCGGCATGCAGATCTTCATAGAGGCTCCACCACCGCGCCACCTCAGCTGCCTGCCTACCTACATGGCGCCGCATGCATCACTGGCCGGGGCGCATGTCGAAGCAAGGAGAAACGGCGACGGACGGGACGGGCCTCGCCCCCGTCCCCGATAAAGCTAGGGGACACCTCAGCGGCGCATTAAATGCGTCTTGTCCTGTAATACGAGCGATAAGCTCGCAATACTGTACGCCTTTCCACCTCCTGTATGCCACTGTGGCAGCCCCTTTCGACTATAAAAGGAGGCCCATGGCATACCGGAGAAGGATTCGGCTCTTTGGGACCACGCACCCCACCATAGCTAGTTCGAGAGCTTAAGAACTCTATGAAATACACCCACCAAAGCAGGACTAGGGTTTTACGCATCCTCGCGGCCCGGACCTGGGTAAACGATCCGTGTGCTGATTACTAATCCTGCTGTTCTCGCAACCCTGTGCCCCGGCAACCGTAGTAGGGATTCTTGTGATCCCATAGGTGTCGTTCCACACCGACATCTTTGGCGCGCCAGGTAGGGGGCGCAATTGTGAGAATCTGGTGTGGTAGTTAGCCTAGCATTTCTTCGTCGCCATGGCTCCCAAGAAAAAGACGGCCACGGTGATCGGCTCGTTGGGAGCCGAACGGCCCGTGCCGGTGCGGGCGGGCAGTGGGCCGGTCGCGGACAGGACCCGGGCCACGGTCCGTGAGCACCAGCATCGCCCTGGCAGTCAGAGCCTGGCGAGCGGCATCGTTCGCGCGCCAGACGACCGGCCGCACGTCGCCAGATCCAAAGACGGAGCTGGACCCCCCGCAGGCGGCGCGGGGCCCTCCAGGAGTGTCGTTGTGCCACCCCCGGGCGGCGCAGCGACCTCCAAGACGCCCACGTCGGCGACCACTGTGCGCTCTTCCCATGGTGTGAGCGACGAGCAGCGTCACCACGCCGGTGACCCTGGGCACCGCCGTGGGAAGAGCCCTGTGCGTCGTCCGCGGGATGAAGGAGTTCAGCATGCCCGCCGAAGTGCTGGCGAAAATGGCACGCAGCCGCTGGGTCGTAACGGAGCTCCTTCTAACGTGGTTAGAAGTCGAAGCGCGTCGCGATCCACGCAGCTGTCGCCGCCGCCCACGCCAGCAGAAGCTTTGGCGCGCGCGCAGCTGCTCCTCGACTTCCCTCCTGCTGCAGAGAAGCTCGACGAGTGGAGGGCCACCATCCGGAGCCTCGTCGCCGTCGCCAACGAAGACGATCCGCGACCGGCGGGTCCCTCGGGTCGGTGCTCCACCGAGCCACCACATGCTGGCGCTGGGAGGACCGGGGGAGCTGCGGCCATGGTGCACTCTCCTCCTCCTCGACAGCTGCCGCGGGCGTCGGCCCATCGTGACGACGCTTGTGAAAACATCTCCATAGTGTCGTCCGACCCGCGGACCCTCCGCGACCAGCGCCAAGTTCTTCGGGAACGAGCTCACGAAGACGCTCGGACCACCATCGCACGCCGGCGCGACACACGCCACCAGTCGGACAAGCGGGCGGGACCCGCTATGGACCACCCAGCACCAGGGGGGCTCCGGCGGCCTACCTTACGAGGTGGGCTGCCCGGCCTTTACCCGCGAGCTGCGGCAGTTCCAGTGGCCGTCCCACCGCACGTTCAAGCCCGACGTCGGCGAGAAGTACACTGGCAAGACCCATCCGTCCGAGTTCCTCAGCATCTACACCATTGCGATGTAGGCTGCCGGAGCTCGCGACGACAAGGTGCTTGCCAATTATTTCCCGCTGGCAGTGAAGCCCAATGTTATGTCTTGGTTGATGCACTTGCCGGCGGATTCCATTTCTTCTTGGTCGGATCCGTGCCATGAGTTCATTGGCGCCTTCACAGGAGGCCACCAAGCTCATGGCAGGCCAGTGATCTGCATATCATCCCCCAGAAGGAAGGGGAAACCCTGCGCAAGTACATCCAGAGATTCAGCCGGGTGCAGTACAACATCCCCGACGTTCATCCCGCCGCCGTGATCAGCGCGTTCCATCAGAACGTGCGCAACCGCAAGATGCGCGAAGAGCTGGCGATGACCAAGGTTAAGGATGTGGCCGAGCTCTACGTTCTGGCCGATAGATGCGCCCGGGCTGAAGAGGGAAGGAAGTACCCCGGCGAAGACGCCGGTGCGGAAACCGACTCTACCGACGAAGACGCCGCCACCCCGACAAAGAAGGGACGGCGTCGCAACAGGAAACGCAAAGGCAAGGCCGTGCTTGCCGTTGAAGGATCTGACGACACCGGCGCTGCCAAGAAGGTCAAGGCAGACGCCCCCGGCAAGGAGATTGCCGGGTGCGCCGCCTGCTGGGCCTTGGCGGCTACCGACAAGCCAGGAAGCTCCGGCAAGCAATACTGCAAGATCCACCGCACCAAGGGCCACGACCTCCAGAACTGCCGACAAGTCGAGCTGCTTGCTGAGAAGCAAAAAGCTGAGTACGAGAGGCGGGACAAGGAGAAGGACCAGGATGGTGCCGAGGGATCCGGCAAGAAGCGTGGCGGCCAAGGAGGCCGCCGCGGCAAGGACAACCAGCAAGAGAGGCCCGCCCGGGGCCGTGACAAGAAACAAGAAGACGATGATCACGACGAGGACGACGAGTCCGGTGAGCAAGAGTTCCAGAAGGCTACGGAGGCCATGTGCGTCGATGGTGGCGCCTCGCTGCATACTTCTCACCGCCAGCTCAAGCAGTGGGCGCGTGAGATTACAGCAGCGGAGCCGTCGTTCGACGCTCAGAAGCCGCTGAAGTGGTCCAGCACGCCCCTCATCTTTGACGCCGAGGACCACCCTGACCGCACAACCGCGGTCGGGTGTTTGCCATTGTTGGTCTCACCAACGATACGCAACCTCAAGGTGAACAAGATGTTGGTTGACGGCGGGGCCGGCCTGAACTTGATCTCGCCTGTCGTGATCAAAAGGCTGCAAATTCCTGATGGAGACCTCGAGGAAACGGGCACGTTTCAAGGGGTCAATCCGGGGAGGAGCCAGCCGAAGGGGAAGGTCACACTGCCCGTGACGTTTGGAGGAGAGTTGAACTACAGGACGGAGAGGATCATCTTCGACGTGGCCGAGATCCCCTTGCCCTACAACGGGATCCTCGGCCGCCCGGCACTAGCCAAGTTCATGGCGGCATCACACTACGCCTACAACATGCTAAAGATGCCCGGGCCGTTGACCATCATCTCCCTCCCCTCCGACAAGAAGGACGCGCTGATTTACGCCGACCAACTCTACCGGGAAGCAGTTGCAGCAGCTGCCGTCAAGGCACCTGCTCCTGCCGCTGAAGGCCCGGGAGGGAAGAAGAAGCCCGGCAAGACCTCTCGCACCCACTCCGGCAAACACACCTCTTTGGAGTGTTGTGCTACCGTCGAGGACGTGCCAGAGAGCTCTACCGGCAAGAGCAAGAAATCCAGAGCCGAGCCACCGCAGACCAAGAAGGTGTCCGCCAGGGAGGATGGAACGGGAGGGGCCTTCACCATAGGCTCCACCCTCGACAGCAAATAGGAAGGCGCGCTCGTCACCTTCCTGCAGGCAAATGTCGACGTGTTTGCATGGCAAGCATCCGACATCCCCGGTGTTCCCAGGGAGGTGATTGAGCACCACCTAGCTGTCTGCCCTCATGCGTAGCCCGTCAAGCAGAAGGTCAGAAAGCAGGCTCTGGAGAGGCAGGAGTTCATCACAGAGGAGATCGGGAAGTTGGAAGCGGCAGGTTTGGTGAGAGGAGTGCTCCACCCGACGTGGTTGGCCAATCCGGTAGTGGTGCGCAAGGCGAATGGGAAGTGGAGGTTGTGTATTGATTATACAGATATCAATAAGGCTTGTCCTAAGGACCCCTTTCCGTTGCCGCGCATCGACCAGATTGTTGACTCCACGGCCGGGTGTGATCTGTTATCATTCCTCGACGCCTACTCCGGCTACCACCAAATCTTCATGACAAGAGAGGATGAAGAGAAGACAACATTCATCACCCCATGTGGTACGTATTGCTTTTTACGGATGCCTTTCGGGTTGAAGAGTGCTAGCTCGACGTTTGCAAGAGCAGTCCAAATTGGTTTTGAACCTCAGCTCCATAGAAATATGGAGGCAGACATGGATGACATAGTGGTCAAAACCAAGGACGGGCCAACTCTTGTGCAAGATCTGGAAGAGACATTTGCCAACTTGCGCAGGATCAACTTTAAGCTGAACCCTAAGAAGTGTGTCTTCGGCATTCCGTCCGGCAAGCTTCTTGGATTCTTTGTGTCGCAGCGCGGGATCGAGGCAAACCCAGACAAAATCAAAGCTATTGAGCAGATTGAGGCGCCCAAGCGGATCAAAGATGTGTGTCGGCTCACTGGCTGCGTCGTCGCCATGAGCCGATTCATCTCCAAGTCCGCCGAGCGTGCCCTTCCCTTCTTCAAAATCTTGAAGAAGGCAGGCCCAATGGAGTGGACCCCAGAAGCCGAGGCGGCGTTGCAGGATCTGAAGAAATACCTTTCCTCCATGCCAATACTGGTTGCGCCTAAACCACAAGAGTCGTTGTTGTTGTATCTAGCGGCAACGAATCAAGTGGTCGGCGTCGCACTGGTGGCGCAGAGGGAGGTCAACGAAGAGGCAGTGGCGGTGGCAGAATCAGCGGATGGCAAGCCAAAGAAACCCCCGGCAGGGCCTGGTGCCGGCAAGGCAGGGCCCCCGGCAGGATCTGACGCCACCAAGGCAGTACTTGCGCAGTCAGGTGAAGTGGTGCAGAAGAAGAAGATGGTGCATTACCCGGTTTACTTTGTCAGCTCCCTCTTGCAGGGGGCTAGGTCGAGGTACTCCGGTGTGCAAAAATTGCTCTTCGGCCTCCTTATGGCCTCGAGGAAGCTGCGTCATTACTTCCAAGCCCACGAGATCACTGTCGTCACCCGCCTCCCATTGCAACGGATACTGCATAACCCAGATGCAACCGGAAGGATTGTGGATGGGCCTTGGAGTTGTCAAGTTTTGGTTTGAAGTTTGAAAGTACCTCGACAATCCAGAGCAGAGTCTTGGCGGAGTTCATTGCAGAATGGACCTCAACGCCCGACGAAGAAATCCAGGAGACCGCTCTCCCCGGCAAGGAAGCAGACCGCGACTGGATCATGTACTTTGATGGGGCTTCCTCGCTGCAAGGCGCCGGTGCCGGCGTGCTGCTCGTCGCGCCCACCGGAGAGCACCTCAAGTACATGGTCCAGATGCACTTTCCCAGGGAGATGTCCACCAACAACACTGCAGAGTACGAAGGGCTGCTTGCCGGTCTCAGGATCGCGACAAACCTCGGGGTTAAGAAGCTCATCGTCAAGGGTGACTCACAGCTTGTTGTCAGACAGGTCAACAAGTATTACCAGAGCCCATTGATGGAGGCTTACGTAGATGAGGTGAGGAAGCTGGAGGAGCGCTTTGACGGTATCCAAGCGGAGCACGTCTCCCGAATGGAGAACAACACCGCCGATTACCTGTCGAAGCGTGCTGCATTCAAGCTACCTGTGGAACCAGGTACCTTTTTGCTCCGGTTAACTCAACCATCCGTCGAACCATCAACGGGGCAGAACAAGCGGAGGAAGTCAGGTCCCGGCATGTACTTTCCTACCGAGCCCCCTGGGGCTGCCGACAAGGGTGTTGCCGCGGACGCTGAGCCTGCCAAAGGGCAACTGGCTCCGGCAGGGCGTCAAGCCCTAGCCATGGAGACTGCCGCGCCCATGGCTGAGGAAATGCTTTTGGTCCCTGCCGTCGAGCCCCAGGCTCCGGCATGGACACAGCATATTGTCCGATTCCTCCAAACAGGGGAACTTCCTGAGGAGCAGGAAGAAGCGGAAAAAGTAGCCCGCCGGTCCGCCCTATACCAGTTCATCGATGACGTCCTGTACAGGAGAAGGCCGAACAGCGTGAAATTGAAGTGCATCCCCCGGGAGGAAGGACTGGAACTGTTGGCAGAGATACATGGAGGCATATGTGGCTCCCACATAGGGTCGAGGGCCCTTGCCGGAAAGGCGTTCCGGCAAGGTTTCTTCTGGCCCACCGCCCTCCAGGATGCGACGACACTAGTAACCAAGTGTGAAGCGTGTCAGTTCCATTCAAAGAAGCTTCATCAACCAGCTCAAGCCCTTCAAACAATCCCTCTCTCCTGGCCATTCTCGGTCTGGGGGCTCGATATACAGTACTTGTATGTTGCAATCGACAAGTTCACAAAGTGGCCGGAAGTGGAAGCAGTGAGAAAGGTGACTGCTCAGTCAGCTGTCAAGTTCTTCAAGGGGCTGGTTTGCCATTTTGGTGTGCCAAACAGAGTCATCACCGACAAACGGCACACAGTTCACAAGCCATACCTTCATGCAATACATCCAAGACCTCGGCAGCAAGGTCTGTTTTGCTTATGTGGCACACCCCTGGAGCAACGGCCAAGCAGAGAGGGCGAATGCTGAAGTGTTGCGAGGCCTGAGAACGAAGACCTTTGACAGGCTGCATAAGAGCGGAAGGCGCTGGATTGATGAATTGCCAGCGGTTCTTTGGTCGATCAGAACGACGCCAAATCAAGCCACCGGCCAGACACCCTTTGCCCTAGTATATGGGGCGGAGGCAGTTCTCCCCACGGAACTCATATACGGGTCACCTCGAGTGCTCGCTTATGATGAGCTTGAGCAAGAGCAGTTGCGCCAAGATGACGCAACGCTCCTTGAGGAAGATCGTCTTCGGGCGGCTGTGAGAGCAGCACGCTACCAGCAAGCCTTGCGCCCCTACCATAGCCGCAAGGTTCATGCCCGAAGCTTTGAGGAAGGCGACTTTGTTCTTCGGCGCGTTCAGTTGGCCAAGAATACCAACAAGTTGACGCCGAAGTGGGAAGGCCCTTATCGGGTAATACGAGTCACCAGGCCCGGCGCAGTCCGCCTGGAGACTGAAGATGTTGTCCCAGTGAGTAATTCCTGGAACATCGAGCACCTTCGCAAGTTTTACCCATAAGGCGCGGCTTGCCGGGCCCCCCGGCAAGCCACCTTTTTGTACAAGCTTTGCCGGCAAGGCATGTAACCCTTTGTACAAAGCCAGGCGCAGACCCTGAGCATAAATAAATGAAGCGCTGGCGCCCTAAGTTATAGCATGCATGCTAGGTCGAGTCTCTTCCTTGGTTAGGGTTGATAGTGCTTAGCAGCGACTAACCCCTAGCCTAGAGGGCGAGTGCGCGTCTCTCTGTTTCTTTTCTGTCCTCTTTTGGTTCGCAGGGCACATGGGCACTTCTGCTGAGCTACTTGGAAGAAAAGGCACGGACCGGCGTCCTAACCCCGGCAAACCAAAGTTGCCGGGGGCTGGGAGTACAAGGATCCAACCGCGGCGAGATGAGGTTGCCGGGGGCTGCACATCCAGATAAGTCTTTTATCCTCCGTCATGCATTTCGTTATGAAACTGGGATATGTGAAACCTCGTTTTATTTCTAGGCCACCGTGCTCCCCTTTTCTATACCCAAGGATTATCTCCTGGGCCCGGATTTGGTTGTAGTCACGGCGGCAAGGAAATAGAACGAGGAGCCTAAGCCCGCTTCATCCCTGCCTCCGCCAAGGTCGTGAGGATGGTCGAGCGAAGCGGGGGGGCAGCAAGGCCTATTGCCGGGTGGGAAATGTTTATCTTAAATAGTAACAAGGATTCACTCCTTGTCGTGGGTTCCATCCACGAACGAAACCCCCCAGCAAACACCCCTTTTTCATTAAAAACATCCCGTACAGGTACAGTTTATACGAAATGAAACACATGAGCAAGGGGGATTACAAGCTTTAAATTTAACAAGGCCCGAAGGCTTACAGATTAAAAAAGAGGTGAGATGCCCGTAATCCCTTTCTTGTCCCTCTCCTCAGGAGGCAGGTCAAGGAGGGGAAAGGGCAAAAGGGGCGCCTAGGCGAACTACGAGGAGCAGAAAGCACCAAGAGAACACCTCGGTGTCCGCCCACGGATGGGCCGGTGATGACGGTGCTGGGAAAGGAGCTGGAAGACGAGGCGGCAGGACCGGCAATACGCGATGAAGGCGCCGGTGCCCACGTACTCCGAGTTGACGACCTTGCTGCCCGCCCTCTTCCTCTTCCGCAGCCTCCCGACGCCAGCCGCCCAAGGAGACGGCCCCGAGAAGTTCAAGGAGCTGGCCCCTCCGCCGGAAAAACTCTACCGGAGGAGCGGCCAGGTGCAGATGCTGCTGCTGTCGCACCCACCCAGGCGCGGGGCGTCTGACGCCTAGTCGGACTCGTCCCCGTCATCTGCCCCGCTGTCCTCCTCATCACTTTCGCTCGAGGAAGAGCTTCCATCGTCAGAATCTCCATCGGAGGAGCTCTCCACGCAGCACTTCAAGCGAGTCCCGAAGTCTCCGAAGACCTTGCCGGAGAACAGGCCGTCCTCCATTAATTTGAAGTAGAGGACGAGCCCCGCCGTCAGGCTGTGGATGTGAGCGAACGTCTTCCATCCACGACGGAGGTACATGACCCGAGGAGCCGGGAAGTTGACGTCGACCCGCGTGCCCCCATTCCCACAGCCCCTCATGTGCAATCTGAGGGATTGGGGCGGGTCACGCTCCATCTCCCGAGCAAACGGGGCAGGAAGACGAAAACGGCGACGCGAAGGCCGACTGTGACGCCCCCGATTTGACCGTACACTAATCATGCACGCAAATGTGTACGATCAAGATCAGGGACTCACGGGAAGATATCACAACACAACTCTACAACATAAAATAAGCCATACAAGCATCATAATACAAGCCAGGGGCCTCGAGGGCTCGAATACAAGTGCTCGATCGTAGACGAGGCAGCGGAAGCAACAATATCTGAGTACAGACATAAGTTAAACAAGTTTGCCTTAAGAAGGCTAGCACAAAAGTAGCAACGATCGAAAAGGCAAGGCCTCCTGCCTGGGACCTCCTAACTACTCCTCGAAGTCGAACTCCATGCAGAATCATCCTCGGGATCTCTAGCTCCTGGACTCCAGCACCTGGTTGCGACAACCAGGTATAGAAAGGGGAAAAGAGGGAGAAAAGCAACCGTGAGTACTCATCCAAAGTACTCGCAAGCAAGGAGCTACACTACATATGCATGGGTATATGTGTAAAGGGCCATATCAGTGGATTGAACTGCAGAATGCCAGAATAAGAGGGGGATAGCTAATCTTGTCGAAGACTACACTTCTGGCCACCTCCATCTTGCAGCATGTAGAAGAGAGTAGATGGTAAGTTCACCAAGTAGCATCGCATAGCATAATCCTACCTGGCAATCCCCTCCTCATCGCCCTGTTAGAGAGCAATCACCGGGTTATATCTGGCACTTGGAAGGGTATGTTTTATTAAGTATCCAGTTCTAGTTGTCATAAGGTCAAGGTACAACTCCGGGTCGTCCTTTTACCGAGGGACACGGCTATTCGAATAGATAAACTTCCCTGCAGGGGTGCACCACATAACCCAACACGCTCGATCCCATTTGGCGGAACACACTTTTCTGGGTCATGCCCGGCCTCGGAAGATCAACACGTCGCGGCCCCACCTAGGCTCAATAGAGAGGTCAACACGCCGGTCTAAATCCTATGCGCGCAGGGGTCTGGGCCCATCGCCCATTGCACACCTGCACGTTGCGAGGGCGCCGGAAGCAGACCTAGCCTAGCAGGCGTTCCGGTCCAATCCGGCGCGCGCCACTCCGTCGCTGACGTCAAGAAGAGCTTTGGCTGATACCACGACGTCGAGTGCCCATAACTGTTCCCGCGTTGCTGGTTAGTGCGTATAGACCAAATGGCCAGACTCAGATCAAATACCAAGATCTCGTTAAGCGTGTTAAGTATCTGCAAACGCCGACCAGGGCCAGGCCCACCTCTCTCCTAGGTGGTCTCAACCTGCCCTGTCGCTCCGCCACAAAGTAACAGTCGGGGGCCGTCAGGAACCCAGGCCCACCTCTACCGGGGTGGAGCCACCTGTCCTTTCAGCCCCCTCATCAGAATCACTTGTGGGTATCCTCGAGCCGACCCGACTTTAGTCACCACATGTGTCATGTATATAATGTATATAGTATATACCTGTGATCACCTCCCGAAGTGATCACGGCCCAGTAGTATAGCATGGCAGACGGACAAGAGTGTAGGGCCACTGATGGAACACTAGCATCCTATACTAAGCAGTAGGATAGCAGGTAAGGGTAACAACTGTAGCAACAATGACAGGCTATGCATCAGGATAGGATTAACGGAAAGCAGTAACATGCTACACTACTCTAATGCAAGCAGTATAGAGAAGAATATGCGATATCTGGTGATCAGGGGGGGCTTGCCTGATTGCTCTGGCAAGAAGGAGGGGTCGTCAACAGCGTAGTCGGTCGGGGCACCAGCAGCGGCGTCGGTCTCGTAGTCTACCGGAGAGAAGAGGGGGAAGAAACAATGAATACAATGCAAACAGATGCATAACGATGCATGACATGACAAAGTGTGATGCTAGGTGTGCCCAAACGCGGTACTAGGTGATACCGGCGAAGGGGGGAAACATCCGGGAAAGTATTCCCGGTGTTTCGCGTTTTCGGACAGATGAACCGGAGGGGGAAAGTTGCGAGTTCGATATGTTAGGGATGTGTGGCGGACGAACGGGTTGCGTATCCGGATTCGTCTCATCGTTCTGAGCAACTTTCATGTACAAAGTTTTTTCATCCGAGCTACGGTTTATTTTATATTAATTTTAAAAGGTTTAAATCATTTTTTAGCATTTATTTAATTATTTCAATCCAACATTATCCAAAACAGTGCACGCTGACGTCAGCATGACGTTAGCATGACGTCAGCAGTCAGCAGAGGAGTTGACTGCTCAACTGACGTGTCGGTCCCGCATGTCATTGACACATTGCCCTAACTAACAGATTAGTTAGTTCAATTAGATATTTAGGTTAATTAAGTTTAATTAGTTTAACTAAGCGGGATTAATTAAGTTAATTAATTTATTAATTAATTTAATTATTAATTTTTTATCTTTTTTTTAACGTTCAGGGGGCTGGGCCCCCCCTGTCATAGGCCCCAGGGGCCGTGGCGGGTTGGTCACTAGCGGGTGCGGGCAACGGGTGCAACGCCCGACCCGAACGGGCGCACGCCCAGGTGCAAGCGGACCCGGGAGGGCACCGGAACAGGGGAGGCCGGTGGCCACGGCGTGGCCATGGCCGGAGCGGGGCGAGGCCGCGGTGGTGCGCGGGCGGCCGCCGGAGGCCGTATGGGCGGCAGCCGGAGGCGGCGCTCGGTTGCGGCCCAGCAGGAGCTGCGGCAATGGCCGCGGGGAGGCCAGGCCGGAGCCGCAGGGGGAGGCGGGCGGTGACCGGAGGTGGCGCAGAGGGGCGAGGCCGAGAACGCTGCCTACGCTAACAGCAGGCAGTGGCCGGGGTTCGGTCCCGCGGCAAAGGGCGCCAGGGACGGCCTAATCGGGCAAGGGGAGGGGGAAAATGGACGGCGGCTCGTAGTGGAGCTTGTTGAAGTCTCGACGAGGCCGAAGTTCGTTGGGGAGGGGCGGATCGAGCGGCGACGACCGACAGATGCATCCGGGAGAGGAGGTCGAGGGCGACGGCTTTGAGGCCCCCCCGGCCCGGTCCAGTGCCATGATGAGGCACCCGGGATGGGCAACGGCCGACGAGCGCCGGGCTGCGAACCTGGCCCCGACGCGGCCAGGCGCGCGGGCAAGGAGGCAAGGGCGTGCGAGGCGATGGCGAGCCGCGAGATGGCGGCTGGTCTCCGGCAAGGGCGGCCGGCGCGAGGTGCGGCAGAGGAGGTTGGCGAGGTCGCCGACGAGAGGTAGGAGGCGCACGGGGCGGTGACGGCGACGGGGCCGTGCCCCGATCCAGATCGGGTCGGGGGAGGAGACGAGGGAGCGAGAGGGGTTGTGGGGGCGCGAGTGGGAGGGTGTGGCGCTAGGGTTTGGTGGTGGAGCGGGTTAGCAGCCCAGCGGGGGTTCGGCGCGGGTGGGCTGGCCAGATGGCCTAGCTGGGCCAAGGCCCAGCGGGGGGAGGGGGTTCTTTGTTTTTTTTGTTTTAGTTCTGTTTTCTGTTTTGTATTTTCTTTTCTTTTACTTATTTTCATTTTCTGTTTTATTTATTTTAGAGTATTTCAGCATTTTCTAAAAATGTGTTTTCTTCACTATAATTACCTGTGCAATATTTGGCACAATCCGAACATTTTTGTCCTAATGTTTGAAAACTTTGGTTGTTTGACAAAAATTCAAATTTCAATTCGAATCGTTTTGAACTAACGTGAGATTAGCGACAGTAACAGAGGTGACGTGGCATCTTTAGCAGAGGTTTACTGTAGCTTAATTATCCGGGCGTCACAATTCTCCTCCACTACAAGAATTCTCGTCCCGAGATTTAAGAGGCGGAGTAAAGGGGAAAGACTAGGTTACGAAATTCTAACGATTCTTCTTGGCCTTGGTTGCCCTTTCGAAGAGGTTGATCCCTTTCGTTGATGTCTTCATTTCTCTGCTTCAAGTCACCATGATCAAGTCGTCATCCTTTCTTCGGGAACTCCATCGTACTTACGAAAGAATAAAGGGTGGTTATTCCGGAAGAACGGACCTCTGCAAGGTTGACTACCTGGTAGCTAACATCGGGGGAAGGTGGCGGAAAGTAACTCTCGAATGGAAATTTAAGACAATATCGAGAGCAAAGTAAGGAGGTATCGTGGGGAAGTTTCGAGCGGGCAGGCAATCGTTCGATGCTTGAAGGGTTCAGAGCAACGGGAATAAGTATTGTGTCTGATACCAAAATTGATGATCTCACGAAAGGTGGCATGTGAATCACATACGAAGCCAAGCGTGAGGAATAACCTTGGGAACAGGGGTGTACAAGAGAGTCAGGTTTCGATCCTGTGGAACTGTGGGTTATGGGCCCACCATGTGGTTTTTTTTATAGGAGCAGTGACATCTTGCACGGTCATGATAGCAAGGCATGTCAGAGAGTACCCTGCCAGTTATGTCGGCAACACGTTGGTACCAAGGGCGAGGGACGAAGAGAACCAATTTTCCTGCTCGTTGAAACGAGGCGGACCAATAGGCAAAGTTCTCATCCATCGGTGGCTACCGAAATGTCATCAACGAAAGTAACATGGTCTACTGAGAGAGTGGTACAACGAGGTGCTCAACTAAGCAGGGAATTATCTCTACTCAGCTAAGTCAGATTACAAGAAAGGTTAAACAAAACAATGGAAAGGAAAATATGATTATCAGAGTAAACAGAAAAAAGGAAAGGAAAATGTGTTTAAACACATATTTCAAGGGTATATGCTTCCCAAGGACAAGCAGAGCATGATATCCATGATAGGATATAATGTAGAAAACCCTTTAGGTAAGAGGAGAGAAATTTCATGACATTACCCATACAACGGTGTTTGGATAATTGAGCAGGAAACAATTAGCTTTGGGCTTCAAATGTTCCTGTTGAAAATCGGAGTACCATAGACATGCTTCGAGATAGCATTGACATGATCTTCAGGCAAAGGACAGACTCTAGATACACAAAGGACTTATTAGGAACAACTTATAGAATAAGTCTTACAATTTCCTCGTGAAAGAATGGATAACCTTGCAAAAAAGGAAACTATAACGATAGGTCCGCCGCCCAGGTGTACCGGGCATGACATCACCTTACCGGGTCATGTGAAGACCAATGTTATAACTCTTTGAAATATGTCCCTACCATCATATCTGACCGAGATCCAGATCTGATTGGTGTCTCGATACCTCAGACTTAGGATGCCTGAGAAGAAAAGGTGCGACACAATTTGACGAGATGACATTGTAAGATTCTCGGGAAATGAACTATGGAAGCGAGTTCTGAAACAAGAGTCCCTCAGTAAACCAATGAGAGGATGAGGAGGTGGCTGATGGAATCAGCGACAATTCATCGAGATTAACAAAAGATGGATTTCCACAACTATGTGAACAAGGAGATAACATTTGTCAGATCAAATGGTATAATGATGTATGCTCGAGGAAAACATACACAATTAAACATTGGTTGAAAGGGGCACCCGAAATATGGGCTGGGTTGCACGACCAACGTCGGAATGGAAATTTAGCAACCAGCACACTACATTGGAATTATTGTCCATTAACTCTGAAGTAACAAGGTTGCTAGAGATATTAAATTCTCATAACAGAGTTCACTCAACACGGGGACCAAGAGAAGAATGATGATGGTGAGAAGCATCATTGTATCAAGAATTTCTTAAGAGGTGGTGAAACTCTCACGACATTCTTGACATAAAAGATGGTAATACTCCAGTGTAAAGAAGAACAATTGCTGGGTTGCAAGGAACTCAAGGTATAACACAAAACAAGAACAAGTTTGTGTTGGAGGAAAGGTAGTAGAGTGGTCGATGATAATACTAATCATCGAGGGCAAGGATGGTCTTTCTCATCATGAATTCCATTGATATCCTGGAAGAGCTCAGAATGTTGATGATGATCACGACACATTTGTCGAGAGAATTCATGAAGATGTAATCGATTGGCGATGACATCAAGTCAAGGGAATGATGAAGCAAAAGGTTATTGGAACCAGGGGTACGACACAAACTCGAAATCAAGCTTGTTGTTCAAGGCTAAATGATATGGCAAGGAAAATCGACGTAAGCTTAGCTCATCATCGAAGTGGTGCTCCAAGAATAAGGACCAGGTAGCACACAGTTGAAAAGTTGCACGATATTGATATAGTTGATCAGGCTAAGAATGACTTGAAGGATTTTTAAACTCGTAAGCAACGAAAATTACTTAGAGTTATTGAATCGGAGTGCGGAATTGATTCACATATCGGTGTTCTCGAGTGAATTAACTCAGAACCCGGGGGAAATCTGAAATCAGTGAGAAGCAATACTAGATGAAGACTCATTGGAAGCAACACAGTTCTTTGATATGCTCGAGATATTGGAGGGTATTACTCGAAGGAAGATCGACATAGGGGTTGCGGAGAGGTATTGATCTGCAGAAGACAAGTGTTTTAACTTGTCTGAGAAATAGTATTTAAAGGAGAACATGGTCGGAACCACGACTGCAAAGGGGCAATTCACCGATATCAGATGATATTATATCAAGGAAATAGCTATTATTACAAGAAGCTTCCATGATAGGATCTACATCGTGTCCATGGGCATGAACACAAAGTTCAAGGTCGACTCCCACTTGTTCAACGCATAACCTTTCATTTACCTCTCGTATTTCGAAAATGACATTAGTTGTTGAAAGTTTTTACCTGATGCAATACCAGATAAGTATGACCCATGAAATCTTTCGGGTTCACACGGATTAGGGAAGGCGTAGGTTCAACCCATCAAGGCATCTTAGGAACATATACCACAAACTTCGGAGTAAATAATACAAGCTCGAAAGTAGAGCATGGTTCACAAAGCAGAGGATACAATTTACCAAAGGCATCATGTATCCGAGGAAAAGCTCACAAGCTTATTTAATATGAAGGACATTGTCAGATAAAATCCGACAAAAGGGTCTGGTGGTCCACAAGGGATCTGATGTGAGCATCAGTACTCAACCAGAGGAAGAAAGAATGCAAGGAGATCAGATTATAGAAACAACTGACTAACTCAAAGCTCAATGCAAAGGAATTATAATTTCAAATTCAAGGGATCAGAAGCAAACGCTCTGATTGAGGATGGATAAGTCGAGTAAACTTACAGGTACAATCGATGGCAAATTTGATTGGTCAAGATCCAGCTCATGTTTAAAATGACGTCTGAGCCGGAAAGATAATTTCGAAGGGTCGATCGATGATTGTGTGCATTCGCACACATGTTGAATCAATAGGATCAAAATGATAGTGTCAAAAGATACTAGTGAATATTGCTAGTGATATGGGAGCATCCATAATGTAAGCAAGTAAGAATTTCAAGAGCAATAGGCTACTCAGGATTTTCGGAAGTTCAAATAGTATTTTGAAGACTTTTGTGAAATACAGGAATCAACTGTGGATGAGCGAATACTCGATAAGTGTGAGCAATTATCCGTAGGGGTATTTATGTGGTAAAGAACTGCAAGGCAGTAAGCTCAAAGGATTCTCGGAACAACAGAGAGAATTTCGGGGAATCTTGTAATAACCAGATCAACTGGGAAACATTGTATGAATGGCGAGTATACGTGGTTATCCATAGGAGTTTATCGATGGAAGGGAATTGCAAAAGCGATGAACACAAGTTCTCGGGTTAACAGCGGAGAGTGTCTTCAGGGTCCTCACGTGCAGCAGACGATCATCAGTAATAAGGGGCTCTCCGGGTGAAAGTGATAACGAGATCCTAATGTTAGAATTAGCAAAATTCATTTAACCCGAATAGGAGAGAGATCAGATTCCCAGAGTAAAGGTCGAGGAGTAAAAGATCCTAATACCACCCAATGGCGACGTGGGCCCGTAAGCTACACAGCCATGTTAGTAAAACAGTTTTCACTGACTAGACTCAACTTTGGCCAAGGAGTTGGAAAGGGAGATTCCTACAGGCAGTTGGCTCTGATACCAACTTGTGACGCCCCCGATTTGACCATACACTAATCATGCACGCAAATGTGTACGATCAAGATCAGGGACTCACGGGAAGATATCACAACACAACTCTACAACATAAAATAAGTCATACAAGCATCATAATACAAGCCAGGGGCCTCGAGGGCTCGAATACAAGTGCTCGATCATAGACGAGGCAGCGGAAGCAACAATATCTGAGTACATACATAAGTTAAACAAGTTTGCCTTAAGAAGGCTAGCACAAAAGTAGCAACGATCAAAAAGGCAAGGCCTCCTGCCTGGGACCTCCTAACTACTCCTCGAAGTCGAACTCCATGCAGAATCATCCTCGGGATCTCTAGCTCCTGGACTCCAGCACCTGGTTGCGACAACCAGGTATAGAAAGGGGAAAAGAGGGAGAAAAGCAACCGTGAGTACTCATCCAAAGTACTCGCAAGCAAGGAGCTACACTACATATGCATGGGTATATGCGTAAAGGTCCATATCAGTGGACTCAACTGCAGAATGCCAGAATAAGAGGGGGATAGCTAATCCTGTCGAAGACTACGCTTCTGGCCACCTCCATCTTGCAGCATGTAGAAGAGAGTAGATTCACCAAGTAGCATCGCATAGCATAATCCTACCCGGCGATCCCCTCCTCGTCACCCTGTTAGAGAGCGATCACCGGGTTATATCTGGCACTTGGAAGGGTGTGTTTTATTAAGTATCCAGTTCTAGTTGTCATAAGGTCAAGGTACAACTCCGGGTTGTCCTTTTACCGAGGGACACGGCTATTCAAATAGATAAACTTCCCTGCAGGGGTGCACCACATAACCCAACACGCTCGATCCCATTTGGCCGGACACACTTTTGTGGGTCATGCCCGGCCTCGGAAGATCAACACGTCGCGGCTCCACCTAGGCTCAACAGAGAGGTCAGCACGCCGGTCTAAATCCTATGCGCACAGGGGTCTGGGCCCATCGCCCATTGCACACCTGCACGTTGCGAGGGCGGCCGGAAGCAGACCTAGCCTAGCAGGCGTTCCAGTCCAATCCAGCGCGCGCCGCTCCGTCGCTGACGTCAAGAAGAGCTTCGGCTGATACCACGACGTCGAGTGCCCATAACTGTTCCCGCGTAGCTGGTTAGTGTGTATAGACCAAATGGCCAGACTCAGATCAAATACCAATATCTCGTTGAGCGTGTTAAGTATCTACGAACGCCGACCATGGCCAGGCCCACCTCTCTCCTAGGTGGTCTCAACCTGCCCTGTCGCTCCGCCACAAAGTAACAGTCGGGGCCGTCAGGAACCCAGGCCCACCTCTACCGGGGTGGAGCCACCTGTCCTTTCAGCCCCCTCATCAGAATCACTTGCGGGTACTCCTCGAGCCGACCCGACTTTAGTCACCACATGTGTCATGTATATAATGTATATAGTATATACCCGTGATCACCTTCCGAAGTGATCACGGCCCAGTAGTATAGCATGGCAGACGGACAAGAGTGTAGGGCCACTGATGGAACGCAGCCTGATGAAGAACTCGCGGGGCTGGTCTCCAACATGGCCTTACATCGAAAAAGGCATCATTGGCGGGGGCGAAGCCGGCGCGCCGCCCCGTCCTCCTCTTCCCCGAGCACCACGACCTCTGTCCCGGCCTCTCCCACGGCCTCGGCCCCTCCCCCTTCCCCTCGCGGCCGGCTCCACCACCACGGGCTCAGGAGGAGGAGGGACGCGCTGTCGAGCGGCGACCCTCGCCGCCACCGTCGAGGGACCGGGATTCCCTTTCTCCATGGCGAGTGAAAGGAAGAAGCAGAAGCAGGAGGAGATAGATGACAGAAGAGTGTGGGGTGCCATCCCCCTTCCCCCCCTCTTATAAAGGGGTGGGGTGAGGGCTCGGCCGCCCCGCTCGACCAATCCAGCCACCAGAGGCGCAGGGAATCGAGGCCGACCCGCTGCCCCAATCAGCGACGACCCGATTTCCCGCCTCCACCGCTTGCCACCCCAAGCGCATGGAGGACACGTGGCGAACGTGCAGAATCGAGGGGACGGGTGGAGTGACCTCTCCCCACCCCGTGATCGTGGGGTGTGGACGCCTTGAAGACCGCGACCCGGCCCCGCGCAGTAAATGAGCCGCGCCTCCACGCCTCCCTCTTTTTACGGGGAAGGCACGGGCCGCCTCTTTACCACGATATGACGCATGCATGCGGAAACTGCCCCACGCATGCCGCCCATGTAACGCGCACCCCTCCACGCCGCGCAGCGCGCGAAAAGTTTTACCGCGGTGAAAACCGCCCCGCCTGCCCGCGCACCGTTTTGGGCCTGGCCCAACAACGTGTCGCGCTTATGTGTGGCCCAGGCCCGGGGGCTCCTGTCGGTGTACAAAAGAAGGGGCGCACCTTTGTACCCCTTTACCTGTGCACAGGCAGTCGGAGCCGTGCCCACGGTCACACCAAGCAGAACAAGGGAGGTGAACCGAGGTAAAACCGAAGCCCAAGACGACCAGAGCAACGCCAAGACCAAGGACGCAAAGAAGCAGAGGGGTGGAGCAGTTTCCCCCGGCAAGACCCTTGCCGGGGACGGCCTCAGCAGCCCCGGCAAGACCCTTGCCGGGGCAGCCGCCCAAACACCAACAGAGCGAGCCACCCTTGAGCCCACGTCCCCAACACCATCAACCACGTTGGGCCAGGGCTCGGGAGGCACCTCTGTGGTGGCATGCAGATCTTTGTGAACACAAGGAATATTCAAGATCAGATGAGGATTAGGAGACTGCGATCCTTGGCAAGATCCTTGCCGAGGGGAACCACAAGACCCCCGGCAAGATCCTTGCCGGGGACGACAGCGCGCCACGGCAAGGCCCTTGCCGGGCCACCCGGCAAGGCCTTCGCCAAGGGTGCCAGCAGGGCCACTGCCAGGCCCGCACCAACCAAGTTTCCACCGCCGTTCGCATGCAGAGCCCAACCAGCTGAGCAGGCACCTGCGTGGCAACATGCAGCTCCCAGGCCAACTCATCAGGCGCCTGCATGGCGGCATGCAGATCTTCGTAGAGGCTCCACCACCGCGCCACCTCAGCTGCCTGCCTGCCTACATGGCGCCGCACGCATTACTGGCCGGGGCGCGTGTCGAAGCGAGGAGGAGCGGCGACGAACGGGACGGACCTCGCCCCCGTCCCCGATAAAGCTAGGGGACACCTCAGCGGCGCATTAAATGCGTCTTGTCCTGTAATACGAGCGATAAGCTCGCAATACTGTACGCCTTTCCACCTCCTGTATGCCACTGTGGCAGCCCCTTTCGACTATAAAAGGAGGCCCATGGCATACTGAAGAAGGATTCGGCTCTTTGGGACCACGCACCCCACCATAGCTAGTTCGAGAGCTTAAGAACTCTTTGAAATACATCCACTAAAGCAGGACTAGAGTTTTACGCACCCTCACGGCCCGAACCTGGGTAAACGATCCGTGTACTGATTACTAATCCTGTTCTTCTCGCAACCCTGCGCCCCGGCAACCGTAGTAGGGATTTTTGTGATCCCATAGATGTCGTTCCACACCGACTTTAAGTTCTTTGACAAGAATGTAAACGAAACCAAAGGAAAATAAACGATTTACAAAGTTGCACACCGGAATTTATGTCAGTTCATGTACAAGTGTGTCACTTTCTCTGATTCTCTCCGTAAAAGAGAATATGCACATGTCCATCCTTGGTCGCACTTATCACGCCTCTCTCTCCTCCCGCTTCTTCCTCCACACTCCCATTTCAGCGGGGAGACGAGAAAACAGAGAGGGCGCGCGCGAAAAAGACTTCGCTGGCCCTCTAGGTGTCTCCAGATCACGCCCAAATTCGTGGCTCGTCCAGCCGCGAATTTGGTGGTGCCCTACTTTTATTGGTGCATTTTCCTAGACTTGTTCTTTCTGTGATTCCTCTTAATCCCTCCCGTGTTCTTGCGGCTGATTTCTTGACGGATTGAAGCGTCAGCGGATTTCTCCGGCTGCGTCTCCGGATTTCCTCGATCTGGGGGCAATGCGGCTGCGCATTCGGTTCTCTGCCTCGGAAGCCCCCCAAATCCCCCGCCATTGGTGATTATTTCTGAGCTTCCTCGCCTTAAAATCGGCGCGTTTCTCGGAGCACCTCGAGGCATCTGATTTCAGAAGGTCATCGCCGCGATTTTACGCGAACTTGGGCGGGGCATTGTTCTGAGTTCTTTTTTTTTGTCAAAACATTTGTGCCGCGTCACTGGATTTCGTCGGCCACTTGCTTCAGGGAGCTCACGGATTTGTTGTCCGTCGCCACAAACCTCCCGCCGGTAAGCCGGGGGAATCACATTGCGATGGTAGAGTCGGTGTAGGCAGGAGCAGGCAAAAGATGAGGCGCTGCAGGGGAGAATGGCTCCCCGCGCCGTGCATCATCTCCGTGCTGCTCTTCCTACCAATGGCCTGCGGACGATTGCTCATTGGCCCAAGCGACACGTCGCCGCCACCTGCGCTGACACCAACCTTCATCAAGCAAGTTGACGATTGGGTGAGTAAATTTTCTATGTATTTCATCGCACTCGGTAGTAACATCTGTACTGAGATGGTGTCATTCCATAGTTTGTGATCAAGACCAAAGTAGTTTAGTTTTGGTCATCTTAAGAAGTGAGAATTAACTTATTAAGTACTCCCTCTGTAAACAAATATAAGAGCGTCCGATATTTCTTTACAGAGGGAGTATCAATCCTTTTGTTAGAGAAAAAACCGGTTCAGGAAGGCAGGAATTGCCACCATCGAGACCATACAATGACAGAATTGCAAGGATTGCCCGGCTATATTTCTGATATGGTGTTTAGGTTGGTGCCCTCGCTCTATCAACACATATGGTCCACATGTATGAGCTCATGATGCCGGCATTCAGAATTGTCATGTGGTGCTCTTCGAATTACCTGTGACAGAATAGATAAGATCACTGAATTTCTAGTGGTTCCCAGAGGCCAAAGCTGTTTATGATTTTACTGCATTGAAAATACTGACTACAGATTAAAACCCTGCAAGCAGAAGCAGAGATTTTGAAACAAATTATTAACGTTCCCTCCTGTTAGGTACACATTACTCCTTATTTAATGAGTAGCATGTGTCGGATTAACTATGTTATTATTGGTATGATGCATGTAGACTTATTTTTTCCTTAAGTAAGGAATGTGATGATAATATGATATTGTTCGCAAATATAAGATGTTCTAACTTTTTTCCTAATCGGATGTATATAGACATGTTTTAGTGTGTTTGTTCACTAATTTCAGTCTGTATGTAGTCCATTTTGAAATATCCAAAATATCTTATATTTGTAAACAGAGGGAATAGTCTCTAACTGCTGACTCTCACTGGTACTTCATGGTAGTTTATATTTTTAATGGTCTGGTTTATCATATTATTATTCTGAAAAGGATGCACACCCAGTTTATCTCATCAGCATCTGTTATTGATTAATTTTCACGTACTGACAAGGGTGACCACTCGTTATGATATCTATAGGTGGAACACGCGTGGCTCAAATGTGGATTGGACAAGAAAAGCCTTCAAGATGTTAGAAACTACTACGACTACAACCATGTACTTGATATCATCCATAGGATATCTGATAATAAGGGAACTTCCCCTGTCATTGGAAAAGGTGCAGGCCCACTGACACCAGATATCAAGCAAACTTTGCTGACCTGCTTAAGCAAACAGAATTTTGAGGTTCCAAAAAACCTACCCGATGGTTATATCGAAACACTTATCGCCTCAATAAGAGAAGAGCTGACTCCGGGACCTGCTCCTGCAAATGAAGCAGTAAAACCTCCGCCAGGGAAACCAGCTGACGGTTCTTCATCAGAAGCAACTACAAAAAAGGCAGTGCCTGCAACTAAATCAGTGGGGAAAAAAGACAGCGATGGCATGCCAACTACCACTATCGTTGGTGTGTCCCTGGTTGTTATCGCACTTTTAGCTCTTCTCTGCGTTGGCTGCTGCATGTTCCGTGAAAGTTCTGCGGCTTCTGCCTATGATAATAAGCAACTCCTGAATCTATGTAATGTCTTGTATCATCCATTTTGCTCCAAGTCAACGTTTTTCTTTCTTCTACCACTGACTTTTATGCTTTCATTTGCAGCGGATTCTTGCAAGTCTTCCAGTGTAAATCTAATAGATGTCACTAAGCTGGGAGCATTGCCATTGCAGTCAGAGGCTGGCCAAAATGGCCATGTGAATCAAAGTTCACAGGAAGGCCCAAACACTGATCAAGTTGGCTATGTGAGACTAAGTTCACAGGAAGGCCCAAACACTGATCAAAATAACCATGTGAAACTAAGCTCACAGGAAGACGCAAACACTGATCAAATTAGCTATGTGAAACTAAGCTCACAGGAAGACCCAACCAGTGGTCGAAATAGTGATGTGAAGCTAACTTCGCAGGAAGACCCAAACACTGGCCAAAATAACCATGTGAAGCTCACTTCACAGGAAAGTGCAAACACTGATCCAGCAATCTACAGCAGTTCCGCCGAGCCAATGGCTGCTTCTGTTGATTCTGAGCAAGGATCAACACCAATGCCTCAACCAATGATGCCACCTCCAGCACATCCTCAAGTACTTGCGCCTCAACCAAAGGCTCCTCCTTCACCACCAGCTCCTCAAGCACTTGAGCTGCCTCCGAATGCTTCTCCAGTTCTTTCCTCTGGACCTTCACCGCCACCAGCTCCAAAAGCCTCCCCGCCTCCGCCCTCAGGACCCTCACCACCTACTGCTCCAAAAGCTGCACCACCACCACCACCACCATCAAAATCTGGTGGACCTCTCCCGCCACCACCAGCGCTGCCTGGTTCTTCCAAAACGCGCCCACCACCACTTATGAAGTCAGGCAATAAAACAGACACAGATGAGGATTCTAGTGAAGCTAAAACAAAGCTTAAGCCCTTCTTTTGGGATAAAGTAGCAACAAATGCTAATAAATCAATGGTGTGGGATCACCTTAAAGCTGGATCATTCCAGTAAGTTGGTAGAGATAGCTGAGCTATATATCTAGTTATCTACTATTGTAAGATCGCACCATTTTATAACTAATGGTACTTCTTCACAGGTTAAGTGAGGACGCTATTGAAACACTTTTTGGTTGTAATGCTGACAAGAAGAGTGGTGATGCCAAAAAAGATATAGCATCAAAGGAAGCTGCCCAAGTTGTGAGGATACTTGATCCTAAAAAGGCACAGAACCTGGCCATATCATTGAAGGCGTTGAGTGTTTCAGCAGAGGAAGTTTCTTGTGCAGTTAAGGAAGGTAAAGTGTATTGTCACTCGTTTATACTGTGCAAGTGCATAGCTCTTCCTGGATGAAATGCGGCTTCTTCTGATTCTTGCCAGTCTTGTAGATACAGTTATTTTATTATATTTTTGGGCAAAGCTCCAGTTTTTTTTTAAGTTGCAGTGGTACATCGAATACTTATCCAGCTTCTGGTCTATAACTCCATGCAATAATATATCAGCTGCGTATATCATTTGTGTCTTCACAATCAGGAGTTACGGCTATTCTTCTGTGCTAAGGACAATGAATCACTTGATTTCATTTGTTTCTTCTATTTTTCAAAGCAAATAGTACACATTTCTGCTAAACTGATGTGAGTCTTGTCTTCTAGGTTAACTCTAATTCTTGAACTAATAACAAAGTCAGCAAGATTATGTAGCACGCAAGTGATGTCAAATGCTCAAATCGGCATTTGGTTCTAGACTTAACCACATTTGTGTACATCTGGCCTCCATATTTTGGAATGGACGCCTCAAGCATGGGTTCATGTGCTTCTGACTATTCTATTTGGACATTTAGAACAAAGAACATGTTGATTAAATCCTATTTCCTGATAACATCTTTTGCCTTATCAATTTCCCTCGATAATTTGTAGGAAATGAACTTCCATCCGACTTGATACAGACCTTAATTAGATGGGTCCCGAGTACTGATGAGGAGCTCAGGCTTCGACTATATACTGGGGAACTCTCACAGCTTGGTCCTGCAGAGCAGTTCTTAAAAGCAATCTTCGACATTCCTTATATCTATGAGCGCCTGGACGCATTACTTTTCATGGCTGGTTTACCAGAGGAAACTTCAAATGTAAAGCAATCTTTTGCCACCTTAGAGGTAATAGCATTACCATTATGACCTATTTGGCTTCCACACTATATTCAGTTCTGTTGTATGACTTGTATCAGTCTTGTTTGATGCTCTGTAGTCCTTTAACCGATGAACATTTTTATCAAGTAATAATAGAGATTATCGTAGTGTAGATGTTACCACTCTTCCTGCACCTTGATGTTTCTACCGATCTTCTTATCTCTGCTATCTTGGCATTTAAATCCTGATCAGATGGCTTGTGAGGAGCTTAAAAACAGCCGTCTATTCTTGAAGTTACTAGAAGCTGTACTTAAAACAGGGAATCGGATGAATGTTGGCACGTTCAGAGGAGGAGCTCAAGCGTTCAAACTAGACACCCTGCTCAAGCTTTCCGACGTCAAAGGAACTGATGGGAAGATAACGCTGCTGCATTTTGTTGTTCAAGAGATGATCCATTCTGAAGGTGTCCGTTCTGCACGGGCTGCAAAGGAGCAGACGGGCAGCGTATCCAGTGTGGACAACAATGATCTTATTGAAGAGGAATATAAACAACTAGGTCTGCAGGCTGTGTCCAGTTTAGGAGATGAACTTCAAAATGTCAGGAATGCAGCAATCCTTGATGCAGATCAGTTGGCTATGTCGGTAGCAAGTGTCGTCCACAGGCTTGGCAAAACCAAAGAATTCTTGAACACAAGCATGAAAAGTCTGGATGAAGATAGTGGGTTTCACCGCAAGCTTGTGCATTTCGTGGAGCAGTCTCAAACTGATGTTACTTTCTTGCTAGAGGAAGAGAAGAAAATACGGTCCTTGGTAAAGAGCACTGTCGATTATTTCCATGGGAGGACAGGGAAGGATGAGGGCCTTCGGTTATTTGTCGTAGTGCGGGATTTTCTCGCAATGCTTGACAAGGTCTGCAATGAGGTGAAAGAAGCATCAAAAGTAACTCCAAAGAAAACGAAGACTGAAGTTACTCTGCCTTCCCACACACCCAGGTCTTTTCAAGATCCCCGGCGTAGTTCCCACACACCCAGGTCTTCTCAAGATCCCCGGCATAACCTTTTTCCGGCAATTCAAAACCGGAGGGCAGATAGTTCAAGCTCTAGTTCTGAGGAGGGAAGTTAACTCTAAACGAAGGTACTCTGCCTACCTTTTCCTTCCAGCGCTTGGAGGTTTGCCCTTTGAAAACATTAGTAAGAAGAGATGGAAAACCGGAGCTAAAGAAAAAGCAAGAGATGGAAATTGACGATAAAGCGAACTCTGGCTTTGGTCACTTGTTGCAGCAACAGAATAAAATTGCTGAAGGAAGGCATTCATCTTCCATAACGTCCTTGACAGGCAATTGTTGCACTTTGGCTCCTATCAAACAAGCAAAGGTGATATTCACGATCAAGATGGAGAAGTCGCAACGGAAGCCGTCGAAAGGGGCGGCGAAGAAAACTGACCCCTTAGTTAGGGCGGGCGTGCAGAACAGGGAGGGAGGAAGAAGCAGCAGGCTGGCTGACTGACTGTGACACTGCCTGCTGTTTTTTCGCTTAGGATTTGTACCATCACAGAAAGGAGAGGAATAAATATAGTATTCTTTTAGGGGAATAAATGCAGCATTAGAAAGAAAGAGATGCACCACACAGGCTCATAAACATGATAATACCTTTGCAAAGAGCAAAGCTGTAAATTGTCATCCTTTCAACTGAAACATCCTGTGTGTTCGCGTCATGTGATTATATACTCTGGGCGACTTGGTGTGCCTTTTGCAATGTGGCGTGAGACCTAGTACCAGATTCGTGCTGCTGTGCTGTGGTCGATCTGTACCTACCGTTTCTGCACCGTCTGGATAGTCAGGGCACTCAAAACAATGTGCAGCGCTGCTATATTAGGAGTGATAATTGTTTCGTCTCCCGTGCCATTTCTTTACAGAATCCTTTTTTATCCCAGGTATTACTAGATCGCAAGTATTTCCCGCCAAATGTCTTGCTCGTGAAAAACATCGCCACACATAGTCCACTACTCCCCGCCAAAATTCCATTATCCCTGACTCGAGCCGTAGCACACCTACGTATTGTAAAGACGAGAGCATCCTTAGTCTAACAGCTTCGCAGATTAATTTTAGTAAGGATTTCGCAGTTATATCGAGTTCTCTAACCATGAAAGAATTGGGCAAGAATAGACGATGGAAATTTTCGACCAAGAACAGAGTGGTAGAAATTGGCAAGTAAGCAATCCATAGGTGCAACTTTTATATAACGTACTAACAACGAATTACAAAGGATGCAACCATTGTCCACGGCTAGTTTAGCACCGGTACAAGCACACAGATTCAGAAACTAATAGCAGTACTACCATCCTAGAAGTAAAACGCAACACCTAGGCAACATTTAACTGAACACGCTACTACACAGAACTGGATACAGCCGAGCACCCACGACCACCGAGGAGGAGTCGTCATCTAGCTATCGTCGTCGGCAGCCACGGCCTTGCTGCCACCGGCCTTCTTGGGGAGCAGGAGGTTGTGGATGTTGGGCATGACACCACCGCTGGCGATTGTGACCATGCCGAGCAGGCGGGAGAGCTCCTCGTCGTTGCGGACGGCGAGCTGGATGTGGCGCGGCACGATGCGGGTCTTCTTGTTGTCCCTCGCCGCGTTCCCGGCCAACTCCAGAACCTGCACAAACAAGGGAGTCGCAACGGTTACTTCCAAAATTCCACAAAGTTTCGAGCGCAATTAGCAAGCAGAACCGCCTAGGCCCAGACAAATCTGAGAGCAGGCAGAGACAAGTATCATCCTCATCCGAAACCCTAGAAATATTCCCCAATTTGCCGAACCAACCACCGACCGACTAGACACCGACCGCTAGAAATTCACCACAGAAAACAGCAAAATCAGGCATTGGATGACATAATCCCACGCACCTCAGCGGCGAGATACTCCAGCACGGCGGCGAGGTAGACGGGGGCGCCGGCGCCGACCCTCTCGGCGTACTTGCCGGCCTTGAGGAACCGCGCGATCCTGCCGACGGGGAACTGGAGCCCGGCCTTGGAGCTCCTGGAGATGGCCTTCTTGGCGGCGCCCGAGCCGATCGCCTTGCCCCTTCCGGCCATGTCTACAGTACTCGGAGTGGATCCGCGGTTGTGAAATGGAAAGCGAGGCGCCGGGAGGAAGTGCGGAAGCGGTGTGGTGTGGGTATACGGCTGGTAGGAAGGAGCGGTGGGTGGGGATTGGGTTATATAGGCGAGGGGATCCAATGCGAGGGGAGTGCGCGGATCGGTGACGTGGCGGAGATTACGTGCGCCGAGCGGCGAGATCCTGTCCGTCAGATGGGAAGAGCCGTGGGGCGGTTGGTTTTTGGTTTGCCGCCTCGGATTTTCGCCGTTTCGGGGTCGGTCGTACGCCGCCCGCTGCTCTCCGCGGCTATGGGCCGCCGGCTTCGGGTCTTCTGTTCGGCTGCTTCTCGTTTTCATTTCCTTATGAGAAAGCTAGTGCGTGTTTTTTTTAAAGGAGGCGCTTGCCCGGCCTTAAACTAATGCCCTTACACATGTCCGTTAAAGTGACACAATGTTTAGCGAGCAACGAAGCAAAGCAAAAGAGATACATGCCCAAAAGCGGATACATAGCAGCGCAATGCTAGCATAGACAGTGAAGAAAACACTAAAGGCTATCAGGGTAGCGGGGGCGGCAGCTTGCCGGTGGTGTCCGTTAGAAGGGAGAGAGGGATTTGGTGGAATAGTTGTTGTATTGCTTGAGCCTCGTGGGCATATATATAGGAGTACATGGTCAATTTGGAGTACAAGACAAGCCGGAACATATCCTAATCTATCTCGTATTTCCTAACTAAACATAATACTCAACATCCCCCGCAGTCACAACGGTAGCGACGCAGACGGTGAGACTGGAGAAGAATCCGAAGGCAAGCCGACGGACACCCCCCACAGTCGTAACGGTCGACGCATCGCGGAAGTCGTGGCTGGAGTAGAAACCGACGAGGTTGCTCAAGCAAGGCGGTAGCCCTTTGTGCCGTTTGTCGATGTAGCCGAGAGCGTATGGTGGTGTAACCGTGGTCGAGGTAGCCGTGTGAAGAATGTCGTGGTCGATGTTGAGTCGGGGTGGCCGGTGTCGAGGAAGCCGCCGTGGAGCCGCGGGCGCAAGGGGGCGCCGAGTTAGCATGGGCGCAATGGTGTCGAAGTAGTGGTGCGCCGGGGAGAAGACGATGTTGACGAGGCGTCGCGCCGGGGTTGCCAAACCCGGGGACACGTCGTAGACGAAGGCACGCGTCGGTGTTGCCAGCACCGGGCATGCGTAGACGGTCGAAAACGAAGTTGACGAAGTGCCGCACCAGGCTTGCCAGGCCCGGGGACACGTCGTGGACGAAGGCACGCGGCGGTGTTGCCAGCACTGGGCTTTCATAGACTGGGACCTGCACGAGCTGTACGCCATGTCGAAGAGGTCGGAGAGGCCAGCAGAGAAGGACTCGACGACGGTTGTGGCGCCAATCAGCGCGGGGCCAATGTCGCCCGCGGTTGTCGGAGTAGACGAAGTGGTCGGGGTAGATGACGGCGACGCTGACGACGGGCTGGTGCTTGACGAAGACGAAGGAGATGGACGGGCGGCTGCGGCGGCTATGGGGGTAGCGGTGGCGGCGGCCGAAGAAGAGCGGCGGCGGCGGCGGCTAAGTTAGGAGCGCGACGGTGATGCTCGAAGTAGGCGAAGCACCCTGACACCGTGACGAAGGCCGGCGCGGACGATGGCGTTCGCACGCCAAAGAAGACGGCGCGGCGCATACCACGGGAAGTCGACGCGCGGGGACAGCGAAGTGGACCGCGGGCCGCAGCGCTAGGGCCCGAAGGGGCGACGCAGCGGCGGCAGGCGGGTCGGGGTGACGGCGGGAAGACCTCGGGGCGGCGGCGGGGACGGCGGGCCACGATGCTGCGGCCCGAAGGGGCGACGCAACGGTGGTTCACGAGTCGGTGCAGCCGTGGGGACGGCCTCGGGACGGCGGCGTTGACCGTGTGCCACGCGCGCTACGGCCGGATGGGGCGACGCAGCGGTGGCGCGAGGGTCGGTGCAGCCACGGGACGCCCTGGAGCGGACGGCCTCGGTGCGACGGGGGACCGCGGGCCGCGACACTACGGCCTGAAGAGGCAACGCAACGATGACGCGGGTCGGTGCAACCAGGAAAAAAACCACGGGGCCAATGCATTAGCACTTAGTGAATACATGAACTCCTCAAACTACGGTCATCACCGGGAGTGGTCCCGATTATTGTCACTTCGGGGTTACCGGATCATAACACATAGTAGGTGACTATTGACTTGCAAGATAGGATCAAGAACTCGCTATCGGTGTCAAAACCGGCAGATCTCGGGTAGGGGGTCCCGAACTGTACGTCTAAGGTTGATGGTAACAGGAGACGGGGGACACAATGTTTACCCAGGTTCGGGCCCTCTCTATGGAGGTAATACCCTACTTCCTGCTTGATTGATCTTGACGAATATGAGTATTACAAGAGTTGATCTACCACGAGATCTTAATGGCTAAAACCCTAGAAGTATAGCCTGTATGACTATATCTGTTTCCGTACTAAGCCCTCCGATTTATATAGACACCGGAGGGGACTAGGGTTATACAAATTCGGTTACAGGGAAAGGAATCTTCATATTTGGACGCCAAGCTTGCCTTCCACGCCGAGGAGAGTCCCATCCGGACACGGGAGAGAGTCTTCGGTCTTGTATCTTCACAGCCCATTAGTTCGACCCATGTCCAACAGGCCGGACGCCCGAGGACCCCTTAGTCCAGGACTCCCTCAATAGCCCCTGAACCAGGCTTCAATGATGAGGTGTCCGACGCGCAGATTGTCTTCGACATTGCAAGGCGGGTTCCCCTTTCCGAATACTCCAGGATAGTCTTCGGACGCAACAAACGTGTCCGGATCTGCACACACAACCGCAGAGAGTATAATATTTCACGAGTCCAATCCGCTGACAACTCTTTGTAGTGTGACATCACATCTGCCCGGTCATTATTTTGAACTGTTTTCGTCTGCCGTTCCACGTTTCGAGACGCGGTTTTCATTGGCACGTCTTGTCGAAGCAGAGATTGTGTCCCCTTATTGCGGGATTCTCATCAATACGGGCGTGGGTAACCCAACCGTCCGTCGTCATGATTCCTTAGGAATAGGCAGGTTTCCAGGTTTAGGAGGGGGCGTTCGATATCTATTTCCTTTATAAAGGAGCCAAGGGTCGCCTCTATCTTTTACGCCGAGCCCTTCCAACCTCGAGTTCCAGCACCCAAGGTTCGACTCCATTGCTTCCAGCTTCCTAGTCATGTCCGGACCCAGCCCACAAGGCCGATGGGTGGCTTCCTCCGTTACAGAGGAGGACACTGCGAAGCTCCGGGCGGCCAGATATCTGACCGCGGAGATCCCCCACAGACTTCCTGCTCAAGGGCAGGTTATTCCGACTCCCAGATCCGGCGAGAGGGTAGTATTCATCTCTCACTTCCTCCGAGGGCTAGGATTTGCTCTTCATCCCTTCGTCCGGGGGCTCATGTTTTATTACGGACTAGATTTTCACGATCTAGCCCCAGATTCTTTCCTCCACGTCTCGTCGTTTATCATCGCGTGTGAGGCCTTCCTTCGTATTCCCCCACACTTTGGCTTATGGCTCAAGACCTTTAATGTGAAGCCGAAGGTGGTCGACGGGAAACAGGCGGAGTGCGGTGGTGCTACAGTGAGCAAGCTTACCAATGCTCTCTGGCAAAAAGGCTCCTTCACCGAAACTTCCAACCTGAAGGAAATATGCCCTAGAGGCAATAATAAAGTATTATATATTTCCTTATATCATGATAAATGTTTATTATTCATGCTAGAATTGTATTAACCGGAAACATAATACATGTGTGAATACATAGACAAACAGAGTGTCACTAGTATGCCTCTACTTGACTAGCTCGTTAATCAAAGATGGTTATGTTTCCTAGCCATAGACATGAGTTGTCATTTGATTAACGAGATCACCTCATTAGGAGAATGACGTGATTGACTTGACCCATTCTGTTAGCTTAGCACCCGATCGTTTAGTATGTTGCTATTGCTTTCTTCATGACTTATACATGTTCCTATGACTATGAGATTATGCAACTCCCGTTTACCGGAGGAACACTTTGTGTGCTACCAAACGTCACAACGTAACTGGGTGATTATAAAGGTGCTCTACAGGTGTCTCCAAAGGTACTTGTTGGGTTGGCGTATTTCGAGATTAGGATTTGTCACTCCGATTGTCGGAGAGGTATCTCTGGGCCCACTCGGTAATGCACATCACTATAAGCCTTGCAAGCATTGTGACTAATGAGTTAGTTGCGGGATGATGTATTACGGAACGAGTAAAGAGACTTGCCGGTAACGAGATTGAACTAGGTATCGAGATACCGACGATCGAATCTCGGGCAAGTAACATACCGATGACAAAGGGAACAACGTATGTTGTTATGCGGTCTGACCGATAAAGATCTTCGTAGAATATGTGGGAGCCAATATGGGCATCCAGGTCCCGCTATTGGTTATTGACCGGAGAGGTGTCTCGGTCATGTCTACATAGTTCTCGAACCCAAAGGGTCCGCACGCTTAAAGTTACGATGACAGTTATATTATGAGTTTATATGTTTTGATGTACCGAAGGTTGTTCGGAGTCCCGGATGTGATCACGGACATGACGAGGAGTCTCGAAATGGTCGAGACATAAAGATTGATATATTGGACGACTATATTCGGACACCGGAAGTGTTCCGGAGAAGTTTCGGATTAAACCGGAGTGCCGGAGGGTTACCGGAACCCCCCGGGGAAGTATTGGGCCTTAGTGGGCCTTGAGGGGAGAGAGAGGGCAGCAGCCAGGAGGTGGCGCGCCCCCTCCCAGGAGGAGTCCTAGTTGGACTAGGAGAGGGGGGCGCAGCCCCCTTTCCCTCTCCCTCTCCCTCTCTTTCCTTCCCCCCTTCTTTTCCTAGTAGGACTAGGAAAGGGGAGTCCTACTCCTACTAGGAGGAGGACTCCCCCTCTCTCCTTGGCGCGCCTAGGGCAGCCGGCCTCCCCCTTGCTCCTTTATATACGGGGGCAGGGGGCACCTCTATACACACTTGATATACGATATTTTAGCCGTGTGCGGTGCCCCCCTCCACCATATTACACCTCGATAATACCGTTGCGGAGCTTAGGCGAAGCCCTGCGTCGGTGGAACATCATCATCGTCACCACGCCGTCGTGCTGACGAAACTCTCCCTCAACACTCGGCTGGATCGGAGTTCGAGGGACGTCATCGAGCTGAACGTGTGTAGAACTTGGAGGTGCCGTACGTTCGGTACTTGATCGGTCGGATCGTGAAGACGTACGACTACATCAACCGCGTTGTGATAACGCTTCCGCTGTCGGTCTACGAGGGTACGTGGACAACACTCTCCCCTCTCGTTGCTATGCATCACCATGATCTTGCGTGTGCGTAGGAATTTTTTTGAAATTACTACGTTCCCCAACAGTGGCATCCGAGCCTGGTTTTATGCGTTGATGCTATGCACGAGTAGAACACAAGTGAGTTGTGGGCGATATAAGTCATACTGCTTACCAGCATGTCATACTTTGGTTCAGCGGTATTGTGAGATGAAGCGGCCCGGACCGACATTACGCGTACGCTTACGCGAGACTGGTTTCACCGTTCGGAGCACTCGTTGCTTAAAGGTGACTGGCGGGTGTCTGTCTCTCTCACTTTAGTTGAACCGAGTGTGGCTACGCCCGGTCCTTGCGAAGGTTAAAACAGCACCAACTTGACAAACTATCGTTGTGGTTTTGATGCGTAGGTAAGAACGGTTCTTGCTAAGCCCGTAGCAGCCACGTAAAACTTGCAACAACAAAGTAGAGGACGTCTAACTTGTTTTTGCAGGGCATGTTGTGATGTGATATGGTCAAGACATGATGTGATATAATTTGTTGTATGAGATGATCATGTTTTGTAACCGAGTTATCGGCAACTGGCAGGAGCCATATGGTTGTCGCTTTATTGTATGAGATGCAATCACCATGTAATAGTTTTACTTTATCACTAAGCAGTAGCGATAGTCGTAAAAGCAATTAGTTGGCGAGACGACAACGATACTACGATGGAGATCAAGGTGTCGCGCCGGTGACGATGGTGATCATGACGGTGCTTCGGAGATGGAGATCACAAGCACGGTGCTTCGGAGATGGAGATCACAAGCACAAGATGATGATGGCCATATCATATCACTTATATTGATTGCATGTGATGTTAATCCTTTATGCATCTTATCTTGCTTTGATTGACGGTAGCATTATAAGATGATCTCTCACTAAAATTTCAAGATAAAAGTGTTCTCCCTGAGTATGCACCGTTGCGAAAGTTCTTCGTGCTGAGACACCACGTGTTAATCGGGTGTGATAGGCTCTACGTTCAAATACAACGGGTGCAAAACAGTTGCACACGCGGAATACTCAGGTTAAACTTGACGAGCCTAGCATATGCAGATATGGCCTCGGAACACAGAGACCGAAAGGTCGAGCGTGAATCATATAGTAGATATGATCAACATAGTGATGTTCACCATTGAAACTACTCCATCTCACGTGATGATCGGACATGGTTTAGTTGATTTGGATCACGTAATCACTTAGATGATTAGAGGGATGTCTATCTAAGTGGGAGTTCTTAAGTAATATGATTAATTGAACTTAAATTTATCATGAACTTAGTACCTGATAGTATCTTGCTTGTCTATGTTAATTGTAGATAAATGGCCCGTGCTGTTGTTCCGTTGAATTTTAATGCGTTCCTTGAGAAAGCTAAGTTGAAAGATGATGGTAGCAATTACACGGACTGGGTCCGTAACTTGAGGATTATCCTCATTGCTGCACAGAAGAATTACGTCCTGGAAGCACCGCTAGGTGCCAGGCCTCCTGCAAGAGCTACGCCAGAAGTTATGAACGTCTGGCAGAGCAAAGCTGATGACTACTCAATAGTTCAGTGTGCCATGCTTTACGGCTTAGAACCGGGTCTTCAACGACGTTTTGAACGTCATGGAGCATATGAGATGTTCCAGGAGTTGAAGTTAATATTTCAAGCAAATGCCCGGATTGAGAGATATGAAGTCTCCAATAAGTTCTATAGCTGCAAGATGGAAGAGAATAGTTCTGTCAGTGAGCATATACTCAGAATGTCTGGGTATAATAATCACTTGATTCAACTGGGAGTTCAACTTCCGGATGATTGCGTCATTGACAGAATTCTTCAATCACTGCCACCAAGCTACAAGAGCTTCGTGATGAACTATAACATGCAAGGGATGGATAAGACAATTCCCGAGCTCTTCGCAATGCTAAAGGCAGCGGAGGTAGAAATCAAAAAGGAGCATCAAGTGTTGATGGTCAGTAAAACCACTAGTTTCAAGAAAAAGGGCAAAGGGAAGAAGAAAGGGAACTTCAAGAAGAACAGCAAGCAAGTTGCTGTTCAGGAGAAGAAATCCAAGTCTGGACCTAAGCCTGAAACTGAGTGCTTCTACTGTAAGCAGACTGGTCACTGGAAGCGGAACTGCCCCAAGTATTTGGCGGATAAGAAGGATGGCAAGGTTAACAAAGGTATATGTGATATACATGTTATTGATGTGTACCTTACTAATACTCGCAGTAGCACCTGGGTATTTGATACTGGTTCTGTTGCTAATATTTGCAACTCGAAACAGGGGCTACGGATTAAGCGAAGATTGGCTAAGGACGAGGTGACGATGCGCGTGGGAAATGGTTCCAAAGTCGATGTGATCGCCGTCGGCACGCTACCTCTACATCTACCTTCGGGATTAGTTTTAGACCTAAATAATTGTTATTTGGTGCCAGCGTTGAGCATGAACATTATATCTGGATCTTGTTTAATGCGAGACGGTTATTCATTTAAATCAGAGAATAATGGTTGTTCTATTTATATGAATAATATCTTTTATGGTCATGCACCCTTGAAGAGTGGTCTATTTTTAATGAATCTCGATAGTAGTGATACACATATTCATAATGTCGAAGCCAAAAGATGCAGAGTTAATAATGACAGTGCAACTTATTTGTGGCACTGCCGTTTGGGTCATATCGGTGTAAAGCGCATGAAGAAACTCCATACTGATGGAATTTTGGAATCACTTGATTTTGAATCACTTGGTACTTGCGAACCGTGCCTCATGGGCAAGATGACCAAAACACCGTTCTCCGGAACTATGGAGAGAGCAACAGATTTGTTGGAAATCATACATACAGATGTATGTGGTCCGATGAATATTGAGGCTCGTGGCGGATATCGTTATTTTCTCACCTTCACAGATGATTTGAGCAGATATGGGTATATCTACTTAATGAAACATAAGTCTGAAACATTTGAAAAGTTCAAAGAATTTCAGAGTGAAGTTGAAAATCATCGTAACAAGAAAATAAAATTCCTACGATCTGATCGTGGAGGAGAATATTTGAGTTACGAGTTTGGCCTACATTTGAAACAATGCGGAATAGTTTCGCAACTCACGCCACCCGGAACACCACAGCGTAATGGTGTGTCCGAACGTCGTAATCGTACTTTATTAGATATGGTGCGATCTATGATGTCTCTTACTGATTTACCGCTATCGTTTTGGGGTTATGCTTTAGAGACGGCTGCATTCACTCTAAATAGGACACCATCGAAATCCGTTGAGACGACGCCTTATGAACTATGGTTTGGCAAGAAACCAAAGTTGTCGTATCTTAAAGTTTGGGGTTGCGATGCTTATGTGAAGAAACTTCAACCTGATAAGCTCGAACCTAAATCGGAGAAATGTGTCTTCATAGGATACCCAAAGGAGACTGTTGGGTACACCTTCTATCACAGATCCGAAGGCAAGATATTCGTTGCTAGGAATGGATCCTTTCTAGAGAAGGAGTTTCTCTCGAAAGATGTGAGTGGGAGGAAAGTAGAACTTGATGAGGTAACTGTACCTGCTCCCTTATTGGAAAGTAGATCATCGCAGAAATCAGTTTCTGCGACACCTACACCAAGTAGTGAGGAAGTTAATGATAATGATCATGAAACTTCAGATCAAGTTATTACTGAACCTCGTAGGTCAACTAGATCAAGATCCGCACCAGAGTGGTACGGTAATCCTGTTCTGGAGGTCATGTTACTAGACCATGACGAACCTACGAACTATGAAGAAGCGATGGTGAGCCCAGATTCCGCAAAATGGCTTGAAGCCATGAAATCCGAGATGGGATCCATGTATGAGAACAAAGTATGGACTTTGGTTGACTTGCCCGATGGTCGGCAAGCCATTGAAAATAAATGGATCTTCAAGAAGAAGACTGACGCTGATGGTAATGTTACTGTCTATAAAGCTCGACTTGTTGCGAAAGGTTTTCGACAAGTTCAAGGGATTGACTACGATGAGACCTTCTCACCCGTAGCGATGCTTAAGTCTGTCCGAATCATGTTAGCAATTGCCGCATTTTATGATTATGAAATTTGGCAAATGGATGTCAAAACTGCATTCCTGAATGGATTTCTGGAAGAAGAGTTGTATATGATGCAACCGGAAGGTTTTGTCGATCCAAAGGGAGCTAACAAAGTGTGCAAGCTCCAGCGATCCATTTATGGACTGGTGCAAGCCTCTCGGAGTTGGAATAAACGCTTTGATAGTGTGATCAAAGCATTTGGTTTTATACAGACTTTTGGAGAAGCCTGTATTTACAAGAAAGTGAGTGGGAGCTCGATAGCATTTCTGATATTATATGTGGATGACATATTACTGATTGGAAATGATATAGAATTTCTGGATAGCATAAAGGGATACTTGAATAAGAGTTTTTCAATGAAAGACCTCGGTGAAGCTGCATATATATTAGGCATTAAGATCTATAGAGATAGATCAAGACGCTTAATTGGACTTTCACAAAGCACATACCTTGACAAAGTTTTGAAGAAGTTCAAAATGGATCAAGCAAAGAAAGGGTTCTTGCCTGTACTACAAGGTGTGAGATTGAGTAAGACTCAATGCCCGACCACTGCAGAAGATAGAGAGAAGATGAAAGATGTTCCCTATGCTTCAGCCATAGGCTCTATCATGTATGCAATGCTGTGTACCAGACCTGATGTGTCCCTTGCTATAAGTTTAGCAGGGAGGTACCAAAGTAATCCAGGAGTGGATCACTGGACAGCGGTCAAGAACATCCTGAAATACCTGAAAAGGACTAAGGATATGTTTCTCGTTTATGGAGGTGACAAAGAGCTCATCGTAAGGGGTTACGTTGATGCAAGCTTTGACACTGATCCGGACGATTCGAAATCGCAAACCGGATACGTATTTACATTGAACGGTGGAGCTGTCAGTTGGTGCAGTTCTAAGCAAAGTGTCGTGGCGGGATCTACGTGTGAAGCGGAATACATAGCTGCTTCGGAAGCAGCAAATGAAGGAGTCTGGATGAAGGAGTTCATATCCGATCTAGGTGTCATACCTAGTACATCGGGACCAATGAAAATCTTTTGTGACAATACTGGTGCAATTGCCTTAGCAAAGGAATCCAGATTTCACAAGAGAACCAAGCACATCAGAAGACGCTTCAATTCCATCCGGGATTTAGTCCAGGTGGGAGACATAGAAATTTGCAAGATACATACGGATCTGAATGTTGCAGACCCGTTGACTAAGCCTCTTCCACGAGCAAAACATGATCAGCACCAAGACTCCATGGGTGTAAGAATCATTACTATGTAATCTAGATTATTGACTCTAGTGCAAGTGGGAGACTGAAGGAAATATGCCCTAGAGGCAATAATAAAGTATTATATATTTCCTTATATCATGATAAATGTTTATTATTCATGCTAGAATTGTATTAACCGGAAACATAATACATGTGTGAATACATAGACAAACAGAGTGTCACTAGTATGCCTCTACTTGACTAGCTCGTTAATCAAAGATGGTTATGTTTCCTAGCCATAGACATGAGTTGTCATTTGATTAACGGGATCACCTCATTAGGAGAATGACGTGATTGACTTGACCCATTCCGTTAGCTTAGCACCCGATCGTTTAGTATGTTGCTATTGCTTTCTTCATGACTTATACATGTTCCTATGACTATGAGATTATGCAACTCCCGTTTACCGGAGGAACACTTTGTGTGCTACCAAACGTCACAACGTAACTGGGTGATTATAAAGGTGCTCTACAGGTGTCTCCAAAGGTACTTGTTGGGTTGGCGTATTTCGAGATTAGGATTTGTCACTCCGATTGTCGGAGAGGTATCTCTGGGCCCACTCGGTAATGCACATCACTATAAGCCTTGCAAGCATTGTGACTAATGAGTTAGTTGCGGGATGATGTATTACGGAACGAGTAAAGAGACTTGCCGGTAACGAGATTGAACTAGGTATCGAGATACCGACGATCGAATCTCGGGCAAGTAACATACCGATGACAAAGGGAACAACGTATGTTGTTATGCGGTCTGACCGATAAAGATCTTCGTAGAATATGTGGGAGCCAATATGGGCATCCAGGTCCCGCTATTGGTTATTGACCGGAGAGGTGTCTCGGTCATGTCTACATAGTTCTCGAACCCAAAGGGTCCGCACGCTTAAAGTTACGATGACAGTTATATTATGAGTTTATATGTTTTGATGTACCGAAGGTTGTTCGGAGTCCCGGATGTGATCACGGACATGACGAGGAGTCTCGAAATGGTCGAGACATAAAGATTGATATATTGGACGACTATATTCGGACACCGGAAGTGTTCCGGAGAAGTTTCGGATTAAACCGGAGTGCCGGAGGGTTACCGGAACCCCCCGGGGAAGTATTGGGCCTTAGTGGGCCTTGAGGGGAGAGAGAGGGCAGCAGCCAGGAGGTGGCGCGCCCCCTCCCAGGAGGAGTCCTAGTTGGACTAGGAGAGGGGGGCGCAGCCCCCTTTCCCTCTCCCTCTCCCTCTCTTTCCTTCCCCCCTTCTTTTCCTAGTAGGACTAGGAAAGGGGAGTCCTACTCCTACTAGGAGGAGGACTCCCCCCTCTCCTTGGCGCGCCTAGGGCAGCCGGCCTCCCCCTTGCTCCTTTATATACGGGGGCAGGGGGGCACCTCCATACACACTTGATATACGATATTTTAGCCGTGTGCGGTGCCCCCTCCACCATATTACACCTCGATAATAACGTTGCGGAGCTTAGGCGAAGCCCTGCGTCGGTGGAACATCATCATCGTCACCACGCCGTCGTGCTGACGAAACTCTCCCTCAACACTCGGCTGGATCGGAGTTCGAGGGACGTCATCGAGCTGAACGTGTGTAGAGCTTGGAGGTGCCGTACGTTCGGTACTTGATCGGTCGGATCGTGAAGACGTACGACTACATCATCCGCGTTGTGATAACGCTTCCGCTGTCGGTCTACGAGGGTACGTGGACAACACTCTCCCCTCTCGTTGCTATGCATCACCATGATCTTGCGTGTGCGTAGGAATTTTTTTGAAATTACTACGTTCCCCAACACAACCTATGGTAGCGGGAGTGGTTTTACGTCACTGAACCCCGCGGTACCAAGTGGGCAGCTATACCTGCGTTTCGCTCTGGCCCTCCATTACAGCTTGCATCATGGATTAATAAGGGGCTGGACTAGGGATCAGTTGATGAAGTGCAGACTCTATAGAGCCGTGTCCGAAGCCTCCTTGAGAAGGACATCGATCTTGTCAACGTGATTCAAGTAATGCTAGTCTGCCGAGCCCTGCCATGCCAGCATCGGCCTCTCCGTATGTGGTAGTTTAATCCGAAAGGACCACGGACCCTCCAACACTTCTTTGGCGCTACGCACAAAGGAATGTGGAAGTTGTTTTTCGGGAAACGAAAATAGTGGCCGGACACCACCAAGGACATCGGCCTCGACTGCAACCATCCGGATACCTCGGTAAGCGCTCGACTCCCGAACAATTTTTAGTTAAGTATGCCGTAATATGTTACTGAGCAAACTATCTCCTTCCAGGGCTGGATAAAGAAAGTGGAGCGAATTAGGTGTTCGGCCCCCCTTCCCGAAGACTCAGCGGATCCCGTGCTAACAAGGATGCTGGCCCCAGCACCGCACCGGGTGCCCGTGAAGGAGGACCAGGCGGAGAGCGGGAAGGCTAAAGGTAGCCTCCATTCCGAGGGGATATCATACACTGTGTCTGGGGAGACCAAGGTTCCCCCGCCTGAAGACAAAAGTGAAGGAGAAGCCAACATCCCTTTTCCCCATGGTAAGAAAAGGGTTGCCTCCGAAGATTGGGAGGAAAGGGCTCCTAAGCGAGGCAAGATGCCCCTGTCAGGCAGCTAGGGCTTGGAGGACGACATCGTCGCACAGTCCCACAATGAGGACAAGCCTCTAGCCAAATCGTAAGTGAACAAGGGTGTTTTTAAACATATCCCGTTCCTTTCCCGTTACCAAGGTAACATCTAGAATATATGTTTTTGCAGCTCGGCAAACAGTCTTCTTCACCAATCCTCTTCCTCGGGGGATCTTCTTCCGGAGATGATGGAAAGCGAGACACCTCCACCGATCTCCTCGCCCAATAAGGTGGACGACTTTGAGGTGTCGTCCCGGAGGGTCTCTCCTGGTCAACAAGTGGTGCGAAGGGTGATGAAGACACTACCCGAAGGTGATACTTCGGTAGCCCAGGGTCCAAGGGCCAACAATAAAGGCCCCGGACTGTCTGGTTTATAGCCGGAGATGACTCTAGGGACGAATGAACGGATCCCTTTGAAGGGAGGCCGTACTCCTACAGCAGCTTACGGAGATCCAGAAGTGCCGGATATATTGACGAACATGCTGTGTCAGGCGTCTGTCTCAGAGGAACATCGTACCTCGATGGGTACGGTTGTTGAAAGGGTTCTGTCCGCGAAAAGCGGATTGAATGAAGCCTTCACGAGCCTGCTAAGAGGCTTCGAGGTTTGTACTGTAATATTTCCGATTGTGTTTTATTCACAAAATGCACCCGTGTATAGATAGTAGCCCCTGAGACTCTGATTGGCTTCCCAAGGGAGGCGATCAGAGGATAAAAAAGATATGCCCAGGAAATAATCTAATTAATTGGAACACAGGCTGTTTCCTCCCTGGCGACTGCCCGAACTACAGAGGTTGCAGAACTGCAGCGGAAGCTTGACGTAGCGGATGATGACATCACGCTTATCAACAGGCGGCTTGACGAGGCACAAGGTATCTCTTTGCATGCACGTGCTTATAATATAAGAAGGATGCTAGGAATTGTATACTGAAATATGCATGACTGCAGATGGTGCTGCCGCAGTTGAGATCCTTCGGGCTGAGTTGGCCCGGGCCAAGGAGCAGGCCCGGATTAGTAATGCGGCTGCCGAAAAGGCATCGGTCGAATTAAAGGCCGAACAGGCTGCTCGGCGCCAGTATGAGGAGAGAATATCCACGATGGCGCTTAAGCTAAAGGATGCTGCTAGCCGCTGAGAATTTCTCGAGAAGGATAATAAAGCCAAAACGGCTGATCTTGACAAGGCCTTACGAGAGGCGAAAGAAGCGCAGTCCGAGTCTAGAGCAGCCCGGGAGGAGATCCGGCAAGCGGGGGAGATCGCGGCTGGTAAGCCCTTTTTATTACGAACTAAGTTCGGCGATCCGAATTATGCCCCGCTGAATCAAGTGTGGAGTTCTCCAGACGCATTGTTGGACTTGTCGAAGAGTGTCTCCGATGCGACGCAGTTTTTCCAAGCGCAAGAAGGACGTGCAACAGAAAAGCTGTTCTGGTCGTAGTTTAGCATGCCGAAGCATCCGTTGTTGCTGAACGAACAGATGGCTCAGTGGGCAGAGCTCCACAAGATATCCAGATCTGCCATGAAAGACGTCGTGGTCCGGCTATGGCCGACCGAGCCAATTCCGGATAGTTATTTCAGTTTGGTGCAGCGACTTGTTGATGCGGTGCCGCGTATCGACGCCGTTAAGCGATCAACGTGCATTGAAGGTGCACGGATGGCCTTGGCCCGTGTCAAGACATACTGGGCGAAGATGAAGGCCACCGACGTTGCAACAAAGAGTCCACCCAAGGGCAAGGACCACCACGTACCGGAGCATTATTTCGAGGATGTCTTAGAGGGTGCCCGCTTGATAGAGGGTCAGTGCTCGAAAGACATAATATTCGAGTGAAATGTATTGGAATTGTAAAAGACAATATTATGATATAATAAAGTTATTTTTCATTGGCTCCTCCTGTGTGGCCGTTTTTGTATAATCTGAAAGTTTTCCAGTCGTCGGCTTCAGCCCCCTCGTAGAAAATACGGGGGTGTTCAGAAAAGCACTTGATCACTCTTAACCCAACGTCTTGGTCCATGAAGGAGGTGTCAATGCAGCGAACTAGGCAATCGGACTATATGGCGTTAACACTTTCACTTAGCCATAGGAGTTTTACGATGGGTCTAGGATATAGACCCTGGTATGTACGTGGTTATCCCAATATGGTGCGTTACATGTATGACCTGAAGAAAGGTCCTTCGTGTAATACAGAGGGAATCACGAAAGATTCCGATAAGTCATCGAGTGGTTGACCAGCTCTCGCCGCACCATGACAGTCAGTTTTTGGCTTTCTCTACTGAGGTGTTTGACCAGATGAACCGGAAACACAATCGCAGTAGTTCTCCCTTTACTACCCTAGCCGATAGAGCGGAACGTAAGGTAGTAAGCACAGGAGCCGGGCAACCCAACTATTGACCCAAGACATGATTTGGAGCTGATGCATATAAGGCCAAACTCGCGACGCCGAAGTATGCTATAAAGCTGTTCGGACTTGTTGGCAACTCATTTTGTTCCCATACTGAGCCCCTGGCAAGTTATGGCGGGGTGCGCGTGTGAAACAACCAAAAGAGCAAAATTCAGTTTTTTAGAGAAAAGTGAGTACTAAGTACGGATTATGCTTACTGGAACCCGAGTGATATGCCAATCATCATTTTACAAATAATAACACCGCAACCCCGGCTATTTGACATGCCATGGGTCGGCGACTGAGAAAAAGGCACTTTACAGGCTCAAAAATAGAGAGTGCAGTCTACAAAAAGTTGTTTTGGACCTCCCGTCGCACGTCTGCGTCGCCTTTCCTCGGTGAAGGGGCTCCTTAACAGGAGTGGCCTTTGGGTAAATGTACAAACCCGAACTCTGATAGGGTCCGTGAGATGACCGGCCTTTTCAGCCACCTGTAGTAAAGGATAATGAAAAAGAAAGAGTAGTTTAGAAAAGAAAGAAGAAGGAGTTTATGGGAGTACTTGTAGGCCCGTCCGTATTGTGCTTCCGCCGATGCCCAGGGTATTTGAAGTGCATAGTTATGTATGCGCGGTACAGATTTCGCGGGTATATGAGGCGGACGGCGGAAGCCGAACTGCTAGTCCAACTCCGAATTTGGTCGGTCCTGTTGGATGGAGACCGGCGGCTTAATGGCTGACGAGGTATGCGGTTTAACAAGGCCGCTTTGTACTTCGGCTGAAGTAGCCGTAGTATGGTCCTCTGTTCGGAGGGAGCGCTTCTTACGCTCCCCTGTAGAGGTGTGTGTTACGTATACCATGTTCACTATTTTTACTTCGGGGGGAAATTGCTTCTGACCCCCGGTATTTGTTTGGTGAGTCTCTTCGTCGTCGCTATCACCGGGCGCCCTCTTCCCCTTGTGTTCGACGTTGAGCTTGCCGGCCTGTTTGAAGACCCAACAACTTCTGTTGGTGTGATTAGCAGGTTTATCGGGGTTGCCATGAATCTGGCAAGGCCCATCCAATATCTTGTCTAAATTGGATGGTCCGTCTTTGTGTTGCCTTGAATGCCTTTTTCCGTTGACCGGATTTGGGGCCGCTGAATCCGGCGTTGACCGCTGTGTCGTGCGTTCCTTCATTATCAGTCCGACGTTTGTGTTTACTGCGTCGTGGCTTGCTGTTGCCGTCTCAGACTTCGGAAGTGCCCGGATCGCTGGCGCTGTTGCTTCTACGAGCGAGCCAGCCGTCTTCTCCCGCGCAAAAGCGGGTCATCAGAGCGGTAAGGGCTGACATGGATTTTGGTTTTTCTTGACCGAGGTGGCGGGCAAGCCACTCGTCCCGGACGCTGTGTTTTAAGGCCGCTAGGGCTTCTACGTCCGGACAGTCGACGATTTGGTTCTTTTTAACTAAGAAACTAGTCCAGAGCTTCCTGGCTAACTCTCCGGGCTGCTGGACGATGTGACTTAAGTCATCGGCATCTGGTGGCCGGACATATGTACCTTGGAAGTTGTCGCGGAAGGCATCTTCCAAATCCTCCCAGCTTCCAATAGAATTTTCGGGCAGACTGTTTAACCAGTGCTGAGCTGGCCCTTTGAGTTTTAGTGGGAGGTATTTGATGGCATGAAGGTCATCTCCGCGGGCCATATGGATATGGAGGAGGAAATCCTCGATCCATACCGCGGGGTCAGTTGTTCCATCATATGATTCAATAGTCACGGGTTTAAACCCTTCTGGGAATTCGTGCTCCATTACTTCGTCAGTGAAGCAAATAGGGTGTGTGGCGCCTCTATATCGGGCCACATCACGACGTAGCTCCGATGGAGTCCGTCTGCGGTTTTCGGCTCGAGCGTGACTGGGCTTGTCACGTCCGAATAGATAGCCGTCTTTGTGTGTCGGGGCGCGTCCTCGCGATCCGTAGATCGATCTAGTATGTCCTGCTCTACTGTCCAGGTCCTGCCGAAGGTCATATGTATAACCCCGAGCTGTTTTATCTCTGCCTTTACGGTGAGGTGGGGCGGGCTGGTGTTCGGCTTGAGTTGCCACTTTGTCCCGACCACATGGTGGTCGGTCAGCCGCATTGCGCGATGATGGTACGGGCTCCGGCGCCTCGTCATCGAACTGAGGTAGCAATTTGCGCTTTGGGTAGCTTTTGGTTGGGCGCTTGAGGCCGTATTCTTCGGCTGCTAGGACATCAGTCCATCTATCATTGAGCATGTCTTGATCAGCTTTAAGCTGCTGCTGCTTCTTTTTCAGGCTCCTTGCAGTGGCTATTAGCTGGCGCTTAAAGCACTCCTGCTCGAGAGGTTCCTCAGGCACGATAAAATCCTCGTTGCCAAGGCTCACCTCATCCTCGGAGAGTGGAAGATAATTACTGTTCTCCGAGTCGTCGTTTATTGCCTGTTCGTCAGGGCTAACTTGCCCGTTTTCCCGTTCCTCTTCAGAAGTTATATCAACGGGGTCTTCATTATCTTCGGCATCGTCCGGAGTATTATTTTCTCCCATGCCGGTATTGCTATCTTTTTCACGACGTGACTTAGAGCGGCACCGCTGACGCCGGTGTTTTGGCTGTATCACAGGAGGTTCATCCTCAACTGGATCTTCTTTGTCATCGTCGTTAGTTCTTTTAGGTGAATCCACCATGTACACGTCGTAAGAAGAGGTGGCCGTCCAGCGTCCGGTAAATGGCGGGTTTTGGCCCTGCTCCTCCTCGGCATCGTCGTCCATACCGCCGATGTCTTCGGAGCCATAATCGAGCATGTCGGTTAAGTCTTTGACAGTGGCTATAAAGTGGGTGGTGGGTGGGAAACGAAATTCTCCATCATCAGCCTCCAGTTCGAACCGGATATAATTCGGCTGTGAGCCCTCCGCTAAGGATAGCGCTTTTAACGAGTTCAACACGTCGCCCAAAGGTGAGTGCCGAAAAATGTCCGCGGAGCTGAATTCAATGATCGATGACTGATCGAGCTCGACGCATGTGGACGCACATGGTTCGGAACCTGTAGCCAGAAACGAGTCCGAGGCTCCGGTGACACAGATTCCACTCGAGGTTGGGTCTGTGTGCGGCTCTGACGCCGCTGGGATTGCGGTATCCATGGCGGGGTTGAGCTTCCCGTCTTCGGATGGTGTGATCTACTCCGGATCTAAGGCCAGAGCAGTTACAGGTGCTATCCCCTGGGTATGGTCCGATGACAGATTTAAGTCATGTTCATCATGGTGACGGGGAGCGACTGCCGTGGTCTCGAATCCGTCGGAGATCAAGTCTTCGCGGATATCCACGACGTAGTTCAAGCTCCCGAATCTGACCTGGCGGCCAGGGGCGTAGCTATCGATTTGCTCTAGATGGCCAAGCGAGTTGGCCCGCAGTGCGATGCCGCCGAACATGAAGATCTGTCCGGGGAGGAAGACCTCTCCTTGGACAGCATTGTTGTAGATGATTGAAGGGGCCATCAAACCTTTTGAGGATGGCACAGTGAAACTCTCAATGAAAGCACCAATGTCGGTGACAAAACCGGCGGATCTCGGGTAGGGGGTCCCGAACTGTGCGTCTAAGGTTGATGGTAACAGGAGACAAGGGACACAATGTTTACCCAGGTTTGGGCCCTCTCTATGGAGGTAATACCCTACTTCCTGCTTGATTGATCTTGACGAATATGAGTATTACAAGAGTTGATCTACCACGAGATCGTAATGCTAAAACCCTAGAAGTCTAGCCTGTATGACTATATTTGTTTCCGGACTAAGCCCTCCAGTTTATATAGACACTAGAGGGGACTAGGGTTGTACAAAGTTGGTTACAGAGAAAGGAATCTTCATATTTGGACGGCAAGCTTGCCCTCCACGCCAAGGAGAGTCCCATCCGGACACGGAAGAGAGTCTTCGGTCTTGTATCTTCATAGCCCATTAGTCCTGCCCATGTCCAACAGGCCGGACGCCCGAGGACCCCTTAGTCCAGGACTCCCTCACTCACATATATTCATGAAAACATAATAGGTTCAGATCTGAAATCACGGCACTCGGGCCCTAGTGACAAGCATTAAGCATAATGGATACTAGGGATCAAACCCTAACAAAACTAACTCGATTACATGATAAATCTCATCCAACCCATCACCGTCCAGCAAGCCTACGATGGAATTACTCACGCACGGCGGTAGCATCATGAAATTGGTGATGGAGGATGGTTGATGATGACGACGGCGACGGATTCCCCTTTCCGGAGCTCCGAACGGACTCCAGATCAGCCCTCCCGAGAGAGATTAGGGCTTGGCGGCGGCTCCGTATCGTAAAACGCGATGAATCCTTCTCTCTGATTTTTCCTCCCCGAACGTGAATATATAGAGTTGGAGTTGAGGTCGGTGGAGCTCCAGGGGGCCCATGAGAAAGGGGGGCGCGCCCCCACCCTCGTGGACAGGGTGTGGGCCCCCTGGTCTTGATTCTTTCGCCAGTATTTTTTATATATTCCAAAAATATTCTCCGTGAAGTTTCAGGTCATTCCGAGAACTTTTATTTCTGCACAAAAATAACACCATGGCAATTCTGCTGAAAACAACGTCAGTCCGGGTTAGTTCCATTCAAATCATGCAAGTTAGAGTCCAAAACAAGGGCAAAAGTGTTTGGAAAAGTAGATACAATGGAGACGTATCAACTCCCCCAAGCTTAAACCTTTGCTTGTCCTCAAGAAATTCAGTTGACAAACTGAAAGTGATAAAGAAAAAATTTTACAAACTCTGTTTGCTCTTGTTGTTGTAAATATGTAAAGCCAGCATTCAAGCTTTCAGCAAAGATTATGAACTAACCATATTCACAATAACACTTAGGTCTCATGTTTACTCATATCAATGGCATAATCGACTAGCGAGCAATAATAATAATAAATCTCGGATGCCAACACTTTCTCAAAACAATCATAATATGATATAACAAGATGGTATCTCGCTAGCCCTTTCTGAGACCGCAAAACATAAATGCAGAGCACCTATGAAGATCAAGGACTGACTAAACATTGTAATTCATGGTAAAAGAGATCCAGTCATAGTCATACTCAATGTAAATTAATAGTAATGGATGCAAATGAAAGCGGTGCTCTCCAACTAGTGCTTTTTAATAAGAGGAGTGATGACTCAACATAAAAGTAAATAGATAGGCCCTTCGCAGAGGGAAGCAGGGATTTGTAGATGTGCCAGAGCTCGATTCTGAAATAGAGATAAATAATATTTTGAGCGGCATACTTTCATTGTCAACATAAGAACCGAGAGATCTCGATATCTTCCATGCTACACACATTATAGGCGGTTCCCAAGCAGAATGGTAAAGTTTATACTCCCCCAGCACCAACAAGCATCAATCCATGGCTTGCCCGAAACAACGGGTGCCTCCAACTAACAACAGCCCTGGGGGAGTTTTGTTTCCAATTAATTTGATTTGGTTTGAGCATGGGACTGGGCATCCCGGTGACCAACCATTTTCTCATGAGTGAGGAGCGGAGTCCACTCCTCTTGAGAATAACCTGCCTAGCATGGAAGATACAGACATCCCTAGTTGATACATGAGCTATTCGAGCATACAAAACAGAATTTCATTTGAAGGTTTAGAGTTTGGCACATACAAATTTACTTGGAACGGTAGGTAGATACCACATATAGGAAGGTATAGTGGACTCATATGGAATAACTTTGGGGTTTATGGGAGTGGATGCACAAGCAGTATTCCCGCTTAGTACAAGTGAAGGCTAGAAAAAGACTGGGAAGCGACCAACTAGAGAGCAACAACAGTCATGAACATGCATTAAAATTAATAAACATTGAGTGCAAGCATGAGTAGGATATAATCCACCATGAATATAAATATCGTGGAGGCTATGTTGATTTTGTTTCAACTGCATGCGTGAACATGTGCCAAGTCGAGCCACTCGAATCGTTCAAAGGAGGATACGGCCCTATCATACCACATCACAACCTTTTTAATAGCATGTTGACATGCAAGGTAGACCATTATAAACTCCTAGCTAATTAAGCATGGCATGAGCAACTATAATCTCTAATTGTCATTGCAAATATGTTTCATTCATAATCGGCTGAATCAGGAATGATGGACTAATCATACTTACAAAAACAAGATAGGCCGAGTTCATACCAGTTTTTCTCATCTGAATCAGTTCATCATATATCGTCATTATTGCCTTTCACTTGCATGACCGAACGGTGTGGATAGTAATAATAGTGCACGTGCAATTGGACTAAGCTGGAATCTGCAGGCATTTAATACACAGGAGAAGACAAGGTAACATGGGATCTTTTGTTAAATCAACAATAATGCATATAAGAGCCACTTCAACATTTTCATCATGGTCTTCTCCTCTCGACCCCCAAAGAAAAGGAAATAAAACTATTTACACGGGAAAGCTCCCAAGAAGCAAAAGAAGAACGAGAAATATTTTTGGGTTTTCTTTTAATTACTACTACTACAAGCATGGAAAGTAAACTAGCTAAAAGCTACAACTAATATTTTTTGGTTTTTCTTAAGGTTTTTCAAACACACGAGAAGAAAGCGAGAAAAAGGAAAATAAACTAGCATGGATAGTACAATGAAAAAGTATGAGCACCGAAAACTGGAATGAGTGTGTGAACATGAATGTAATGTCGGTGAGAAATACGTACTCCCCCAAGCTTAGGCTTTTGGCCTAAGTTGGTCTATGCCCATGGATCAAAGTGGTCTATGCCCTGATTGTTCTCCAGTGTACTGAGGAGGATCCTCAGGGTGCCACTCGTTAGCGAGCTCCTCCGGATCCCACTAATAAACAGACTGCCGATAAGGGTCAAGTGGTGGTTCCGGTTTAGCCTCTGGAGCGGGTGTCACGCTCAAGTATGCATGAATGGCCTCCGGCAAGATGAGGTACGTGCCTGAAAATATGTTAAACAAAGAGGGCGCAGGCAAGGTAATAATCTCACAATAATTTTTATCAAACATCAATTTATACTTAAGCATCTTCTTCTTATCTTTAGCAATAGAATCATGTGCTACCATACTCTTATAATCTAGATAAATAGGAGGCAACAACTTTTCCTCTTTCTCATAATGCCTGATAGGTATGTTAAAGTGTGCAGCAAGGCGTGAAGCAAAGATGCCTCCAAAGACCCTTTGTACGGTTCAGATTTAACCGTTTAGCAACAGTAGCGCCTAAACTAAAAGTAGTATCACGAAACAAGGCATGGCACAAAATAACAATACCAGGGGCACTAAGGTTTCCACTGTTCCCACGACCAATTAAGCATCTACTAGCAAATATTGCAAAGTAACACAGAACAGGAAAAATGTATGCTAGTGATTCTTGCATCAGAAACTTTCCTCGTTTCCCCTACAGCAATCATATTAATAAACCCTTCAAATCATTACGATGTGGTTCCTCTATGCTGCCCGCAAAGGGTAACTTGCAAAACGCACAAAAATCATAAAGTGACATCTCCTTAAACTCATCATATAAATAAAAATCCATCGAAGGTGGCGATCTCCTAGCATGGAAATGAAAATTTTGCACGAAAATATTAGTGAGGAGGAGATACCGTTCGCACTGTTCGCGGAGGAAGTCGACGAGGCCCGCATTCTCAGCCAAATAATAAAAGTCATCATGAATCCAGGCTGCTCTCAGGAGTTCAAAACAAGGCCATTCACATGGACGAACTTCCATGGTGCGAGGAAGATTATATTTGGGCTTCTTATTCTCTTCACTTTGCTTATCCTTCGAGCTTCGGCTCGAAGAGCCCCTCAATAATCTCTTCATCATTTTCTAAAGATTTCTAAAAAAATTAGTAACTCAAAATAAAAGTGAACCAAACTCAACAAGATTGATAGCAACTACTCCCACAAGTGCCTAGAGACTATATCATGCATTAGAACTACTTGGGACCAAATAAATTTGACATGCAAGCTCAAGAACAGGGTCACCTAAGCAGCAAAAAAGTGCAATAAATAAAGCACTAGAACAAAAACTAATTGGACCATTGGAGGAGTCACATGCCGAAGAACAATCCCCCAAAGCAGTTTTGTGAGTGGAGCTTTGAGCAAGGAGATCGAAAATGGCAGCAAGATGAGCTAGAAGACGAGTTTGAGCTGTGTGGTGATTTTTCTGGAGGAAGACGAAGTGTGTGGGTGCTGGAATAAGTGGAGGGGGGCCATGGGGGGTCCACGAGGTAGGGGGCGCGCCCTGCACCCTCGTGGCCAGGTGGTTGCCCCCTCTGGTGTGTTCTCAGTGCCAATAATCCTTAAATATTCTACAAAAAATCATATTTTAATTTCAGGGCATTTGGAGAACTTTTATTTTTGGGGTATTTTTTATTGCAAGGATAATTCAGAAAATAGATAGAAAATATTATTTTTGCTTTATTTAATCTAAATAACAGAAAGTAAAAGGAGGGTACAGAGAGTTGTGCTTTCTAACTTCATCCATCTCATGCTCATTAATAGGAATCCACTAACAAGGTTGATCAAGTCTTGTTAACAAACTCATTCCGAATCGCATGAAACCGGAGAATTTTCGAATAGCACTAGGTTACCTCAACGGGGATATGCACATCCCCAATAATAAGAATATCATATTTCTTCTTGACAGTAGGAAGAGGAAATTCAAAACCTCCAATAGTAATCGTTGGAATTTTTCCAATAGAATTGATACTGTGGACTTGAGGTTGTTTCCTCGGAAAGTGTACCGTATGCTCATTACCATTAACATGAAAAGTGACATTGCCTTCGTTGCAATCAATAACAGCCCCTGCAGTATTCAAAAAGGGTCTACAAAGAATAATAGACATACTATCATCCTCAGGAATATCAAGAATAACAAAGTCTGTTAAAATAGTAACGTTTGCAACCACAACAGGCACATCCTCACAAATACCAACAGGTATAGTAGTTGATTTATCGGCCATTTGCAAAGATATCTCAGTAGGTGTCAACTTATTCAAATCAAGTCTATGATATAAAGAGACAGGCATAACACTAACACCGGCTCCAAGATCACATAAAGCAGTTTTAACATAGTTTCTTTTAATGGAGCATGGTATAGTTGGTACTCCTGGATCTCCAAGTTTCTTTGGTATTCCACCCTTAAAAGTATAATTAGCAAGCATGGTGAAAATTTCAGCTTCTGGTATCTTTCTTTTATTTGAAACAATATCTTTCATGTACTTAGCATAAGGATTCATTTTAAACATATCAGTCAAACGCATACGCAAAAAGATAGGTCTAATCATTTCAGCAAAGAGCTCAAAATCCTCATCATCCTTTTTCTTGGATGGTTTAGGAGGAAAAGGCATGGGTTTCTGAACCCATGGTTCTCTTTCTTTACCGTGCTTCCTAGCAACGAAGTCTCTCTTATCATAATGTTGATTCTTTGATTGTGGGTTATCAAGATCAACAGCAGGTTCAATCTCTACATCATTGTTATTGCTAGGTTGAGCATCACCATGAACATCATCATTAACATTATCACTAGGTTCATGCTCATCACCAGATTGTGTTTCAGCATCAGAAATCGAAATATCATTGGGATTCTCAGGTGTGTCAACAACAGATTCACTAGAAGCATGCAAAGTCCTATCATTTTTCTTTTTCTTCCTCTTAGAAGGACTAGGTGCATCAACATTAGTTCTCTGAGAATCTTGCTCAATTCTCTTAGGGTGGCCTTCAGGTACAAAGGTTCCTAAGTCATTTTACCACCTCTAGTCATAACTCTAACAGCATTATCATTTTTCTTATTATATAATTCATTGAGCAAATCATTTTGAGCTTTAAGCACTTGTTCTACTTGAGTGGTAACCATAGAAGCATGTTTACTAATGAGTTTAAGTTCGCCTTTAATTCTAGACATATAATCACTCAAGTTTTCAATCATATAAGCATTATGTTTCAATTGTCTACCAACATAGGCATTGAAGTTTTCTTGTTTAACAATAAAATTATCAAACTCATCCAAGCATTGACTAGCAGACTTATAACAAGGAATATCACCTTCATCAAATCTATAGAGAGAATTTACCTTTACTACCTATGGCGGGTTATCAAGACCATGTATTTCTTCAATAGGTGGTAAATTCTTAACATCTTCAGCTTTAATACCCTTTTCTTTCACAGATTTCTTTGCCTCTTGCATATCTTCAGGACTGAGAAATAGAATACCCCTCTTCTTTGGAGTTGTTTTAGGAGTTGGTTCAGGAAGTGTCCAATCATTTTCATTACTCAACATATTATTCAATAGCAATTCAGCTTGATCAACGGTTCTTTCCCTGAAAACACAACCAACACAACTATCCAGGTGGTCTCTGGAAGCATCGGCTAGTCCATTATAAAAGATATCAAGTATTTCATTTTTCTTGAGAGGATGATCAGGCAAAGCATTAAGTAATTGGAGAAGCCTCCCCCAAGCTTGTGGGAGACTCTCTTCTTCAATTTGCACAAAATTATATATTTCCCTTAAGGCAACTTGTTTCTTATGAGCGGGGAAATATTTAGCAGAGAAGTAATAAATCGTATCCTGGGGGCTATGCACACAACCAGGATCAAGAGAATTAAACCTTGTTTTAGCATCACCCTTTAATGAGAACATAAATAATTTAAGGATATAGTAGTAACGAAGTTTCTCCTCATTAGTGAATAGGGTGGCTATATCATTCAATTTAGTAAGATGTGCCACAACAGTTTCAGATTCATAGCCATAAAAAGGATCAGATTCAACCAAAGTAATTATCTCAGGGTCGACAGAGAAATCATAATCCTTATCGGAAATACAGATATGTGAAGTAGCAAAAGCAGGGGTCATATTTCATTCTAGCATTCAAAGATTTTTCTTTCAGCTTAGCTAATAATTTCTTAAGATCATATCTATCATTGCAAGCAAGAAAATCTCTAGCAGTTTCTTCATCCATAACATAACTCTCAAGTACATCAGGCAATTCATATCTATGGGGAGAATCTTCATCATCACTTTCATCAATATTATCAGTTTCAATAATTTCATTCTCTCTAGCCCTAGCAAGTTGTTCATACAGAAATTCACCTAGTGGCACAATATTGTCAAGCATAGAAGTAGTTTCATCATAAGCATCATGCATAGCAGAAGTGGCATCATCAATAACATGCGACATATCAGAATTAATAGCAGAAGCAGGTTTAGGTGTCGCAAGTTTACTCAAAACAGAAGGAGAATCAAGTGTAGAGCTAGATGGCAGTTCCTTACCTCCCCTCGTAGTTGAGGGATAAATCTTGGTTTTTTCGTCTTTCAAGTTCCTCATAGTGAACAGCAGATATAAATTCCAAGTGACTCAAAGAATAGATCTATGCTCCCCGGCAACGACGCCAGAAAATAGTCTTGATAACCCACAAGTATAGGGGATCGCAACAGTTTTCGAGGGTAGAGTATTCAACCCAAATTTATTGATTCGACACAAGGGGAGCCAAAGAATATTCTCAAGTATTAGCAGTTGAGTTGTCAATTCAACCACACCTGGAAAACTTAATATCTGCAGCAAAGTATTTAGTAGCAAAGTAATATGGAAGTAACGGTAACGGTGGCAAAAGTAACAGTAGCAGTTTTGTAGTAATTGTAACAGTGGCAACGACAAAGTAACTAACAAAGATCAATATGTGAAAAGCTCGTAGGCATTGGATCAGTGATGGATAATTATGTCGAATGTGATTCCTCATGCAACAGTTATAACATAGGGTGACACAGAACTAGCTCTAGTTCATTAATGTAATGTAGGCATGTATTCCGAATATAGTCATACGTGCTTATGGAAAAGAACTTGCATGACATCTTTTGTCCTACCCTCCCGTGGCAGCGGGGTCCTATTGGAAACTAAGGGATATTAAGGCCTCCTTTTAATAGAGTACCGGACCAAAGCATTAGCACTTAGTGAATACATGAACTCCTCATACTACGGTCATCACCGGGAGTGGTCCCGATTATTGTCACTTCGGGGTTACCGGATCATAACACATAGTAGGTGACTATTGACTTGCAAGATATGATCAAGAACTCACATATATTCATGAAAACATAATAGGTTCAGATCTGAAATCATGGCACTCGGGCCCTAGTGACAAGCATTAAGCATAGCAAAGTCATAGCAACATCAATCTCAGAACATAATGGATACTAGGGATCAAACCCTAACAAAAATAACTCGATTACATGATAAATCTCATCCAACCCATCACCGTCCAGCAAGCCTACGATGGAATTACTCACGCACGACGGTGAGCATCATGAAGTTGGTGATGGAGGATGGTTGATGATGACGACGGCGACGGATTCCCCTTTCCGGAGACCCGAACGGACTCCAAATCAGCCCTCCCGAGAGAGATTAGGGCTTGGCGGCGGCTCTGTATCATAAAACGTGATGAATCCTTCTCTCTGATTTTTTCTCCCCGAACGTGAATATATAGAGTTGGAGTTGAGGTCGGTGGAGCTCCAGGGGGCCCACGAGACAGGGGGGCGCGCCCAAGGGGGTAGGCGCGCCCCCACCCTCGTGGATAGGGTGTGGGCCCCCTTGTCTTGATTCTTTCGCCAGTATTTTTTATATATTCCAAAAATATTCTCCGTGAAGTTTCTGGTCATTCCGAGAACTTTTATTTCTGCACAAAAATAACACCATGGCAATTCTGCTGAAAACAATGTCAGTTCGGGTTAGTTCCATTCAAATCATGCAAGTTAGAGTCCAAAACAAGGGCAAAAGTGTTTGGAAAAGTAGATACGATGGAGACGTATCATATAACACCCTTCTCAAAATCTGGAGTAGAATCACTCATGTCTATCAAATCTAAGTTATCAGGGAGAACAATCTCCGGGTACTCATCAACAAATTGTAAACATCTAGTCTTTTCATTGTTAACTAGATCCAAAATAATATCATTTTGTTCTTTCTCATTATTACCAATACATAAATCCACTTTAGCAGAGTATGATGCAAGTTCATCAATTTTCAGGGTAGCAAATGATTTACCTTTGAAGGTAGCATGGATTTCCAAGTTCTTCTTCATCATGTATGCAGTTGCTTTATCCATAATCTTCACATTCCCGTGGTTCCTGGTCATAGGTTTATCAGCAAGCACTGGGCCCCAGGTAGGTGAATTCTTGACATTGGGTTTCTTTTTTATCACTGTGTCAGCTCTCTCCAAAGTCTCTAGTAATGATCTCTTCACTGAATTCATTGCCATAGCTAGCTCATATGGTAAACATTGCATCTCAGTACTGACATTCTCTTCTCCCTCATCAAATTCTTCCATTTCAAACTTGCTAAGCTGTTCACAACAGTAATCTAGATGGGCTGACAAAGGATCAGGTCTTGTAGATACCAAGGATGGTTCAGTCTCACTATCAATACTCTTCACCGGTGTCTTGTTTCTGAGTTCTTCCATAAAGTGTTCATGATCCGCATCCATCATATTGAGAGGGTGAAATTCAACCGCAGAAGCAGCAACCTGAGACACTTTTTTGCTTGAATTTGAAGAGGAGGCAGTCTTAGTAGGGAAGTTGGCCTTATCCAATTCATCAATGGCCTCACTACTGCAGGATGGTCCAAACGCGACACTACGATTAGAGACCCTTCGACGAAACTGTGTGCGATGCCATAATCTTAAACAGTGGTGTAAAAAACCCATCAAAAAAGGTGCAAAACGTTTGCGATGACGGATGCTTCAAACACGATTTAGATTTTAGTTGCGTGTGCGATGCAGGGCATAAGGTTCAGTTCAATTAACTATTTGCGATGACGAGGAACAAAAGAAACGGACATCCAGATGAAGGTGTGTGCGATATACAACATACGTTTCACTAGGATGAACTGTGTGTGATTAGGCAACGCAATGGAAACGGTTCAACTGAACAAGATGTGTGTGATACGCGGCAAACATGTCCGTAATCAGAAATGTGTGCGAAGACCAATATAACACATCTGATTGCTGCTAATAAGCCGTGTGATTTGCTCTGTCTACAGAAGAATAACATGTATATATATAACTAAAATAAACATCCAATTACATAAGTGACTATACAGATCATTCGCACACACCTCAACAAACAATTGCATGCATTCTAAAGTAGGAGAAACGATCATCTAGTCATCTACTTCTTGTGGCGCTCCCGCCACTGCTCCATGGCTCGATCCCTCGTCTGGGGCAGGAAGAAGACACTTCCTCATGTCAACGATCCGCCTGTACATCTCGTAGCTTGTGTACGCGTCCTTGGCCGCGTACTTGACATGTTGTTCATCCAGTCTCTCATGCCACACACTGTGCTAGGCGTTCTTGTCCTTCTTGCTCTCATTCTTCATCTTCGTGTAGTAGGGGTCGATGATGGCCGAGGCGAGGTCAACCAGGGAGTTCAGTTTGTTTTTGTCGCTGCCCTATACCTTGTAGTGGTGCTGGATGTTGGCAAGATTCGGGCATTTCAAGCCCGAAACCTTGAGCGCTTTTAGATCGTTGGTGGTGTCCACCGTAGCGAAACTGTAGTCGGAGCTATTGATAAACCTGGAGAAACGCTCGCAAGGCCTTGTGGCAAGGTGGTAGTGGTAGATGAGGATGTCATGCCACACGCACAACTAGGCGACGACAACCTTCTGATCATGCCCAGCACGACCGATGGTGTACTCGAGGTCGAAGCCGACCACTTGGTACTTGTCCTCGGCAAGGAACTGCTCCATAGTTTGGATGGAGCTATCCACCTAGATCGGATCGTTCATGTACACCACCGAGAGGGCCTTCCCCTCACGTGGGTGTCCACTACGTGATGCGTGGTGAACTGCCCGCCGTTGTCATCGTCGCCCGCTGGGAGAGCCATTGGAGCCACGGGGATCGCCATTGGAACCGCTGGATGTCCTCTCTGTATTTGTCGTCATGGGTGTGCTTATTGTGTCATGTGACGTGAGAGATGAAGGTAAATGGCCGCAAGAATAAATGGGGGTTGGGCGGCCTGGATTCTCTGCGCGTCCACATGGCAGTTTTTGCAGCGAGTAACAGCATTGTCGCGTCGCGCCAGGCGCAACCGCATGCACACGAACGTGCGTGATCGTGCACTGGCCCCAAGCACTGGCAGCGTGCGTGGAGGGACGAGGGCAGAGCACCCAGAGGGACACGAGAGCAGAGCGCGCACGGCGGGATACGAGCAGAGCGCGCCGCGGCTGCCTGAATCGCAAGCAACCACACGCATAGAGCAGTTGAACACGCAGGAAATGGTCGCCTACAAGCCGACCCACAGTTGCGTCGCCGCATAGAGGGCGGCCGTGTGCTACTACCTCCGTCTTGGTCTATAGCCCCCTTTATATTCCGTGCCATACTTTGCCCTCAAATTAACCAACAAAATGTTAATGCATGTTATAAAAATTATATAATTGGAAACTATGTTCAAATAAAAATCCAACTATATAATCTTTGGCGACATGCATTCGTATTTTATTAGTTAAATCATACTTATAAACCAAGACGGGGGTATAGTAGGTAATTAAATCGCAAACATTTTTTTATTAACCGTATGTGTACGTGGCCTTTCGTCCTCCTCTCGCACGTCTTGTCACCCCGCTGCCGCAGACAGCTTACAGCGCAAGCTTGCGCAGCGTGCGGGGGCGTTATTTTGGCCAAACGGTGGCGCCAATGAATCGTCGGTGAGCCCGTTCCCGCGCAACCTTCCCGCCCGACTTGGTGAAATCCCCCAAAATCGCAATGCTTACCGGCCTGCTATATAAACCCTCACGGCTGGTGAGTCCTGCGTCGCATTTTCCCCTCCCTCCCTGTAGCTTATCTCGTCTGCTTCTCCCACAATCGCCAATGGCACCGATCTGTCGTCGTCGCCTAGCCACTCCGCCGTCATCAGAGGACAGCTCCATCTGGGAGGCTACACCGCGGCGGCGGCTCAGTCCCCAGCGTAGTGTAGTGCGCGTGGCGTCCCTGTTGGGTGTGCGCGGAACACCCACCACACGCTCCGCCGCCGCTGCCCGTCGGCAGCTGTTGCCGGCCGCCGTTGCCTCCACACCATTGTCGAAAGCCAGGGCCATCGCCCGCTCCGCCGCCGCTGCCCGAGGGCGGGAGGTGGCCGTCGTGGCCGCCACCCCACTGATGGCCACCATGGCCATCACCCGCTCCGCCACCGCGGCCCGAAGGCGGGAGGTGGTGGTCGTGGCCGCCACCCCATCGTCGGCCGCCGTGGCCGTAGCCCACCATCGACCGCCGGGGTCATCACCTGCTCCGCCACTGCCGCCCGAAGGCGGGAGGCGGAGGTGGATGCCCGGACGTGCGTCAGTGACCTTGCATGCTACACCGAGTTCCTGCGGAGGAGGAGGAGCGCCTCGTCGAGCATGCAAAGAGCCTTACCGCCGCCATGGCCGCGGCACATGCCGCCTCAGAGGTGAGGAATCAAGAGATATACGAGGAGAACCACCGCTTCAAGAGGGGTCGTCTGGAGCGGCAGAGGGCGTTCGAGGTGAACGTCGCTGAAGCTGCAACAACGGCATGCTCCGTATTGCAGTTGTCCAGCTCGTCGGTAGGCTCCTCCTCCTCTGCCTCTTACTGAGCGCGCTCGGCAGAGGAGAGGCAGCCGGAAGTAGTACAAAGCCCCTCCTTAGTAGTAGTATTTAGGGGCTATTTTGTTCAGCTCATCTGACTATAGATGTGGTGGAACTTTACAACGTACTTAAAATTAGCTAGTATATAAAGTAGAACTAGCTATTTCAGTACGTGGTTAGCAACAATTGGTGAAAAGTTTGGTCGGTTCAGCTGTCGAGTTGAACTGTTTGTATAAAGAACGACTACTTAATCAATGAATGAAATCTATGCTTAATTACTGAATTTTAGTTGCAAAAATTAGATACTGCTAGTGATTTTTAGCTTCATATTTTGACAAATCGCAGTGGTGCAAGGTTCACAAATGGCAATATTACTAGATCAACAAATGTCAATCTTTCCAGTTTGACAAATGGCAACGTACCCAATATGACTGATGCAAATCTTACCAAATTGTTTGTAAGAGGTTGCATAGGGGTCATCCAAAAGAACCGTTTGCATTGAAGAGATGCACAAATCCTGCTCGCACTTTGCATACGGGTGTTCTATCTAAAACGTTTGCGATCAAGAGCCGCAAAAATCCTGCTCGTCACATTTTCCCTTGGCTTCCTGGGGAAGCTGTCGGTTTGCATACGGGTGTTCTAAATAAAACGTTTGCAATGAGTGTTTTATATTTAAAAACCATTGATGTTTTTTCAAAAGAAAATCGTTTGTAAGTCTGTATACTAAGAGAGTAAAACGTAAGTTCGCTCAAACCATATCTTTCATTCAGTCATACTGCAAATTTATATTCATATGATTGAGATACAGTATTAAACCCAAGAAAAAAACTATTTCCGGCGGCAGCGGAGGCGGCGTGCTGTGCCATCGTTGTCGTTGTCGTCCTCCGGGACGTCGTTGTTGAAGTCTTCAATGCAGCACAAAATGTTCTTCACTTGTAAATCAAGCATCATGTCGTCGCGCGATCGATGGGCGGGGCGCGGGAGGACGGCAGCTGGCGGCGCTGAGAGGTAGCGGTCGACGGCGGCGTCCCATGCCGCTGAGGGGGGCGCGCGCACGGGCACCGGCGCAGTGGGTGCAGCCAAAGGCACGGGGACCGGTGCCGTGGTGGGTGGAGGGGCGTGCACGGGCACGGGCACGGGTGCTGGTGCTGGCATGTACACGAGATCGCGCGGGTCCGCGGAGACCTCGCTGACGCCCACAGCTTCCAGCTCTGCGATAGTGCTCGGCGACCAGCCATCAATGCTACGGGGATGGTCGCTTGCGCGGGCGCGGGGATGGGAGCTAGGATGGGAGCGGGGGCAGCAACCGCCGCGGCCAGCTCGTTCTGGGCCATGTCCATGAGGCCCCATTCCTCCTTATTTTCTATCTCCTCTGGCTCGGAGTCGACTTCACCAAACTTGAAGAGTAGTGGCAGATGATTCTTCTGCGCCATGGCGTTGGTGGAGGTCTGCGGGAGGGAGGGGAATGGGGGCGAATAGTAAGGCCGCCCGTATTAAGCAGCGGCTTGGGCACCATTAATGGAGAGGAAGGCGAGTGGCCATGGAAGTCAAAGGGCTCGCTTCCCAGTGAGCCTGCACATAGTACAGCTGCACGCTTCCCGGTGAGCCTGCGCATTGGAGGACAACATGCACGCCTCTCGATCAGCCTGCGCACCTGACTGCACTCGCACGCCTCCCGATCAGTCAAGCAACTGTCCGCACGACACCTCCTATAACCATTAAAACCAAGGCACGTGGCGTCTCGTGAATGGTTAACAGAACACACACGGTTTGAATTATACAAACGTTTGAGATATTAAAATGGCAACTATTTTTTTAAATGCCTTTGTTGGCTGTTATTCGAGTGCGCCTTCTCTCAAAATGGACACGAAAAATACCACAGCATGTCGGGTGCCATTCCATGATAGCATGCCAAGTTTCATGAATTTCAGACGAGTTTTGGATTACTAGAATTTTAAAACAAAGTATCTCAATGTTTTGCCGGCAATCAACGGTGCCCTGGTGTTTGAAATTCAGTCCAATTTCTTGCATGGGACCTAAGCATGCACCCAAGGACAAAGATTTGATTTTTCAACCAATTTATATGCACTGGAGCATGTGCATGTAGTTCAAATTTGTATTATGCACATAAATGCATTGAAAACTCAATTAATGCATAAAAATGTCCAAACGAACCCCGAAAAATCACAAAAATTGACACAACACTCCTGTTGTTCTATGCTGCCACGAGAAAAAATTTAAAAGCAATAAGAGGCAATGTATATCCTTTCGTCCCCAAAGGTGGGACGTTCTCTACCGAAACCATCATGCTTGTTGTGAGAAGCTCTGGTTTGTGAGAAGCACATACCCAAACCTGCCCCAAATGGGACAAATTTTTTACCACGACATGTTGATGCCGCTCCATGATGCATGCCAAGTTTCATGAATTTCACACGAGTTTTGGATTTACTAGAATTTAAAAATGAGGTATCTCAATGCTTGCGGCCAAGTGACGGTGGCAGGGTGTTTGACATTCATTGCCATTTCTTGCATGGGACCTAAGCATGCAACCAAGGACACAGATTTGAATTTTCAACCAATTTATATGCATTAGAGCATGTGCATGTAGTTCAAATTTGAATTATGCACATAAATGCATTGAAAACTCAATTAATGCATAAAAATGTCCAAACGAACCCCGAAAAATCCCAAAAATTGACAAAACACTCCTGTTGTTCTATGTTGACACGAGAATTTTTTTGAAAGCAATAAGAGGCAATGGATATCATTTCGTCCCCAAAGGTGGGACATTCCCTATCGAAACCATCAGGCTTGTTGTGAGAAGCTTTGGTTTGTGAGAAGCATATCCCCAAACCTGCCCCAAATGAGACAAAAAATTACCACGACATGTAGATGCCGCTCCATGATAGCATGCCAAGTTTCATGAATTTCAGACGAGTTTTGGATTTACTAGAATTTAAAAACCAGGTATCTCAATGTTTGCGGCCGAGTGACGGTGGCAGGGTGTTTGACATTCATTCCCATTTCTTGCATGGGACCTAAGCATGCAACCAAGGACACATATTTGAATTTTCAACCAATTTATATGCATTAGAGCATGTGCATGTAGTTCAAATTTGTATTATTCACATGAATGCATTGTAAACTCAGTTAATGCATAAAAATGTCCAAACGAACCCCGAAAAATCCCAAAAATTGACACAACACTCCTGTTGTTCTATGTTGACATGAGAAAAATTTTGAAAGCGATAAGAGGCAATGTATATCGTTTCGTCCCCAAAGGTGGGACGTTCCCTACCGAAACCATCAAGCTTGTTGTGAGAAGCTCTGGTTTGTGAGAAGCATATACCCAAACCTGCCCCAAATGGGACAAAAATTTACCACGGCATGTTGATGCCGCTCCATGACAGCATGCCAAGTTTCATGAATTTCAGACGAGTTTTGGATTTACTAGAATTTAAAAACCAGGTATCTCAATGTTTGCGGCCGAGTGGCGGTGGCAGGGTGTTTGACATTCATTCCCATTTCCTGCATGGGACCTAAGCATGAAACCAAGGACACAAATTTGAATTTTCAACCAATTTATATGCATTAGAGCATGTGCCTGTAGTTCAAATTTGAATTATGCACATGAATGCATAGAAAACTCAGCTAATGTATAAAAATGTCCAAGCGAACCCCGAAAACCCCCAAAAATTGACACAACACTCCTGTTGTTCTATGTTGACACTAGGAAAAAAAATTGAAATCGAGAAGAGGCAATGGATATCATTTCGTCCAGAAAGGTGAAACGTTCCCTACCGAAACCATCAGGCTTGTTGTGGGAAACTCTGGTTTGTGAGAATCATATCCTCAAACAAATGGGTCAAATTTTTTACCACGGCATGTTGATGCCGCTCCATGACAGCATGCCAAGTTTCATGAATTTCGGACGAGCTTTGGATTTACTAGAATTTAAAAACCAGGTATCTCAATGTTTGTGGCAGAGTGACGGTGGTAGGGTGTTTGACATTCATTCCCATTTCTTGCATGGGACCTAAGCATGCAACCAAGGACACAAATTTGAATTTTCAACTAATTTATATGCATTAGAGCATGTGCGTGTAGTTCAAATTTGAATTATGCACATGAATGCATAGAAAACTCAGTTAATGTATAAAAATGGTCAAGCGAACCCTGAAAAATCTCAAAAATTGACACAACACTCCTGTTGTTCTATGTTGAGACTAGGAAAAAAATTGAAATCCAGAAGAGGCAAGGGATATCGTTTCGTCCAGAAAGGTGAAACCTTCCCTACCGAAACCAGCACACTTTTTGTGAGAAGCTCTGCTTTATGAGAAGCTTATACCCAAACCTGCCCGAAATGGGATTTTTTTTACCACGGCATGTTGATGCCGCTCCATGATAGCATGCCAAGTTTCATGAATTTCGGACGACTTTTGGATTTACTAGAATTACAAAAGCAAGTACGTCGACGTTTGCCGGAGAGCCATAGTGCCGTGGTGTTCGAAATTCATCCCCATTTCTTGTATGGGACATAAGCATAAACCCATGGACACATATATGATTTTACAACCCATGTTGGTGCACCGGAGCATGTGCATGTAGTTTAATTTTGAATTGTGCACCTGAAATGGCTAGAAAACCAATTTAATGTATAAAATGTCCAAACAAACCCTGAATAATTCCAATTCTTTTACGACACACATATAGTTGCATGTTCACTGCAGATAAAAGGTCTAGCAATTCAAACACCGTCCATTGCCGCTGTGACCCCATTATGTAATTCAAATCAAGATGAAAAATCAAGTAGATACCCACACATTTTATTATCACCAACCGTGTGAGATGCAGCACAAAATATCCTGGAGCATCGTAGGTGTATAGAACGCCTATGGCTTACGCGAGAAGGTGCGTCGACTACAGTCCACAGCCAGCGTGTCAAGCACACTAGCTCGCTCCCCAAATATCATTTCGCTGTTCAATCATCGCTGGTGAAAGATGGGGACGTGGACCCGCGTCGTGAGGGCAACTTCGGCGGCCCACTCCGGCGAGAGCGCGGCCGCAACCGCCATGCGCGTGCTAACAAGGTGCATGAGCGCGACCGCAATCTGCGACCGGGCGGCCAAGGCAGCCCAAATGGTCGTTGTTGCTTCTCAGGTGGTGGCAGCAACATCTGCCTCGGGGATAGCAACTGGCGAGAGCGGCACGGTAGTTGTCCATTCCGCAGTGGCGGCCTTAGCCCTGATGGAGGCCGCCCACGACCATGTCGAGGCCGCCCACGCCCAGCTCGTGGCGGTCACCGCACAAATTGAACGAAGCTTCTCCCACAACGATCGACAACCCACGGCCGAAGAGTTGGCAATCACCGAGAGCGTTCGAGCAACCGTCCGTTCCTCCGTCGCATACCTTGCGACGACGGAGCCCGTCCAAGCCCAGATCCCGACCTCCCACGCCTAGCTCGTGGTGGCCTTTTCCAAAGAGATGGCGGACGCGGATGGTGAGATGCTTGCCGAGTATGGTGTGATGGATGCCATGGAGCCCCTTCCCCAGGAGACCGTTGGGCGCGAGCTGGACATGGAGGCGGCGGCGGAGATCGACGAGCACCAGCCGTAGCAGTACTCTTTGTTTTGTTTAATTAAGAGCGCCAATCTTTGATTTGTTAGAGTAATGTTTAGGTCAGCTAGCTCTGTTTAATTGCTGAACTTGCTCGATTAAGAAGTGTGGGTGTGCTGTAGTCTCCTTTGTGTACCCAAAGTATGCAATAACGTGGATGACCACTATAACCAGGGAAATTCGAACCAAAATTTTTGACGTTCAAACTCATCACACACGGGTTAAGCTATCTGAATCGTTTGTGATGTTCACATATCGTACACAGTCTGAATAAGGGACCGTGTCTGATGACATTTTGTGCGCCAGTTTTTTCGCTGAAGCGATTCCAAATTTTCGGCTTCCGCGGAAATATCTACCTCCCCGCCCCTCCCCCTTACCAAAAGCCACATTTCCCCTATTTTGGCCTTCCTTTCCAAGTTGAAACCTTCACTCCTTGCTTGCAGTGCCGCCTCCTCGCCGGCGACCCTCCTTCACGCTGCTCGGCCTCGCCTATCCAGGCAGGTAATCCACACCAGACCCTCATCCTTCTCCTCCTTCCACATCCCACATGCCCTGACCGCCGGCGTGACACCTTCCACCCAAATCACCGACCCCTCCACCAAATAAGCGCCGCCCTAAGCCATGGTGCACGCAGTATAGCCAGGAGCTCAAGGAGCATTTGTCAGTGGAGATGCAAATCGTGGCCGCACGCGCGGATGAGGTTGCGATGGCTGCCATTCGTGCCGACCCCCAGATCTTGGAGGAGCACCTTGCGATTTGCTAGCTACTCCAGTTAAGCATGCTCGGTTTACCCGTTACGTGTGCTGCTCCTGCCTTTCCTTCACAAATTCTAGTGAATTGTGCTATCTAATTTTACCATGCAATCTATTGCTCTAGTGTATATGTTCTATATGTCGTGCAGTGCGGTGCTCACTTATTAACTGTTTGGTTAATTAATTATCGTCTTCAGTTAACTGTTTGGTTCAGTTCTGCAAACGTGATGTTCAATTCTTAAGGTTTCAATTTTGTATTATCTTCCATGTGAGAAATAAATCAAATTTATCTTTACAAAATACATGAGAAACAAATACAATTGCTATATCTCCAAGTTGTCAAGCATGCCTGGTTTGGTTATACATTGTGCAATGTGGTGCTCAGTTAATGTTTGGTTCATTTGTGTTGTGGTGTTTAGTTAACTGTTTGGTTCAATTCTGCAATGCGATGTTCAATAGTTGTGGGTGCGTTCTGTTATTGTATACCATGTGAGGAATAGATTGAATTTGGCTGTAGTAAATACATGAGAAACAAATACAATTGCTATATTTCCAAGTTGTTAAGCATGCTTGGTTTGGTTAACTGTCTGATCTTCTATTAGGAGTATGTTATATTGTGCAATGTGGTGCTCAGTTAATGTTTGGTTCATTTGTTGTGGTGTTTAGTTAACTGCTTGGTTCAATTCTGCAATGCGATGTCCAATTGTCGTGGGTAGAATTTTGTATTGTTGTGCATGTGAGGAATAAATCGAATTTGGCTGCACTTAATACATGAGAAACATATACAAGTGCTATATTTCCTAGTTCTTAATCATGCTTGGTTTGGATAAATGGGTTTTCCATGTGGCTTGAATTAATCTGATGAATCTGCAATGTGCTTATTTTTCATCAACATATTTTACTGATAGCATGCGAACCCTTACTTAACCTGATGACTAACTACCTTATATGTGTTGCAGGGAAACAATGGGAAGCACTGAGGTTTACAATCGAGGTTAGCACGTGCATGGTCCGTTGTCTAATAGCACATTATTGTGCAATTGCAGGAACCATTCTAATATTTAGGTTTTTAACAATTTGGTCTTGCACGTGTAGGTCCTGCTATCAAAGGTTTTGACCCACTGTTCGACCCTTTTTGCATATGGGGAAATGAGTTGTCCATGAATATCAATCAAGTCAAGAAACTCAGAAAGATTGTTAGGACAAAGAAATTAGCGACAAAAAACAACAAGATCTTTGTGTGCACAATGAAGAAGACATCAATTCACTACAAGATGGTACTAACTATTATACCTTGCCTTTTTTATTCCTTTGCCCCATTTCCAATATAGAGAAGACATTTATGCACATCCTTGTTTTCAGGCCTTTCCAAAGCAGTTCACTAATGATTACCTCTCAAACCACCTCTATGGTCAGGAGGCGAGGAAGGTTTTCATACAACACCCACGGTTTAATGTTGAAGTGTTCCTGAAGAGGACGAAGGACAGATGGTCAATAATCCACAGGCACTGGCCTAAAGTTGCAAAGACCTTCAACATGAATGAAGGCTCAATATTTGCCTTCCGCTTCAGCAGTTTTCTAGGTGAGATGCATCTGTCTATATACCGTCTATGATGCTAATTTCGAAAGGTTCTACATGTTGGATGTGAAACTTGGTGCTAGTGCAGTTGTGTAATGTGGTAGCTGAGTGCTAAAGCTAAATCATGTTGTACTCTGATGTATTTCAATTATGAAATCCTGCTTCCTTAATATGGAAATGAAATATATTATGGGCTTAATATGAATGTCAAGATTAATAAATGGATTATTAATAATAGGGCAATTAGCCTGCTAATTGGGTTTTGCTATTGCAAACGGTTATTGAGAAAATACCGTGGGCGATGACCTCAGGCAACGCACACAGGAATAAATCGTGTTGGATCAATGAACAATCACACACGAACTTCTCTTGAAAACTGTTGCGTTAGGCCACCTTGCGCAAACGTTTACCACATAAAATCTGTGTGTGATGGACAGCCTTTGCCACACAGTTTCTTCTATGCACTATGTGTGATGCATTCGATAGCGCGAACGAATAAATTGTTAATATCGTGTGCAATGGCAATGCTATCACAGACGATTTAACGAGGAAAATTTTGTGTGATGTACCTATGAACGGAAACGTTTTCCTTGGAGCGACTGTGTGGGATGTACATACGAACGCAAACGTTTAGCGGGGACTGACTGTGTGGGATGTACTTGCGACCGGAAACAATTTCGCCTGAAAAATTGTATTTTTTTTAGTTCTACTGTACATATTATCGTATTTGAGTGCTCGCCGGTCGCACACGACCTCATTTTGCCGAGCGTGTGTGCCAGGAGGGCATATCCCTGATGGTTTCTGGGTCGTGTGGGAAGGGCCCCCCTATCGCCCACACTCACTTGGCGACGGTTCCAAATGCCGTCGCGGAAAGGGGTTAAAAACCGTTTGTATAGCACCAATGCGTACCAGTGCCTCTTCAGTGTTGTCCTCTTCCATACCATCCTTACCAGAAGTATCTCTGTTGTTGTCCTCATTGTTGTCTTTCAAAATATCCAGATCTGGATCATCATCACCTTCATCAGATTCCTCTCCCATTTGCTCAAATCCTTCCACTGTGAAGAACAACAGGTAAAGCTTCTTTTTTTTTCTCCACCAGCCTCTCAAAAGGAATTTTCCTTGGATCTCTGCAAGCAACTTTGACTTGTATAGTTTCATAAAAACTTTTGAAAATACCATTCCAATCAACATCCACCAGAATACCAAAACAAGCTGTGATCTGGGCAAAGACTTTCCAAGCACACCACTTGGGTGGAATCCCCTCAATCTGTACCCAGGCCTCAGTTAGTGCCCCAAATTCATCCAACATTCCTTCACATTCGCATATTTTGACAGACACCCCAGCAATAGGTATCTCAAATGGTGGAAATTCAATTAAATCATCCACATTCTTCCATGGGGGAAATCTAAGCAAGAATTTCTTGTTTTCTAGTTCTTTGATCTGCCATGGCCATTCTTTATTCTTGCAAAAGATCCCATTGAGTTGAATCAATAATTTCGAGGCAGAAACCTCACCTTTGATCACTTTGAGAACAACACAATTTTTATAGTTAAACCAACTAGACTCTGTCGCCACAGGAATGTCAATATGGTAGAATCCCAGCCCTGCTGCAGCACTAACAAAGTAAGTGCCAGTAGGCTGAGGTTTTGCCCAAGCGGCACAATTGTTGAAATTATGACTTCCATTGCTGATAAAGCACTTCTTCGGCTCCACACAGCTCCCCATGTAGTGACCCGGCCAACTACAGTTGAAACAAATCATGTCTTTGTATTTGGGATCTAGAACTTGTACCACAGGTAAAGGAGGAGGAGTTGGGGTTGTCACCACAGGAGCTGCAGGTTGAGCTTGTTTCCTTTGAGTTTCCTTCTTAGGAGGTTGAGCAGGTTTAGCGACACCACCCGTGGGCGGGACGGCCCTCCCTTCCTGTGGGGCCACCTTCCCCGGTGGTGGGCGGTGTTGTCGCTTCCCCGCAGCTCCCCGATTCTCCATCCCTTTCTTTACAACCTCCACGAACGATCTAGGAAAACCTAGCCCCTCTGTAGATAACTTGAATATGGTGGGAATAGGGTACTCCGCGCTCATGGAAGCGACACAAAGGGGACGCGGGGGAGGTGAAACTCTATCTACCAACATTAATGGCACTGCGGCCATTAATGGCATCGCGACCCTATCTCCACCCCATCCCCACCCTTCCCCTCCAGACCCCAACTCTCCCAGCTACCTCTCGAAGACTTCCACGGCCAACACAAGCGTTCGAGATGGTAGGAGGAGCGAGGCGCGGTACGAGAGTGTGGAGGATCCGTCCCATTCACTAGGTGGCCGCGCCGGTGGTGATCCAGCTGCCGGTACCGGTGGCGCAGTTGCCGGAGATCGATGCGGCGTCACCGGAGGCGAGGAAAGAGATCCAGCGTGTGGTTCGAGAATAATTCCCCGATCGATCCAGGTGGATGGAGGTCATCCTGGAGATCCTTGGGCTCGCGATGTTCGAGGAGCGCGCCTGTTTCGTCGGCGACGATGGGGGGGTGGACCTCGACACTATCTTCCGGGCCATCCAGGAGGTGGAATCGCCGATTCCGGAGCAAGCAGCGAAGTGGAGGCGGTTCAAGGCGAGGAATCCTTCAAGGCTCAACATCTGCCCCCATCAGTGGTGGGAATCGCCAACATCCCAGCGGAGTCCCTGCCGCCGGGGATCGTCCTGCCTCGAGTCCCCTGATTCGCAAGTATCCCGGCGCACATGCTTCGCAGGACCGCCCCGTTCTGCTAGAAGGGCGCAGGAGGACTGAGGTGCGCAACCTTGACCCTCCTCCATGGCCGGGTGACCGCGGGGAGATTTCGCATATCCCCGATAAGGTTAAAAAAAATTGGTCCCAATTCCGTTCTCATGTGAGTTCAGATGGTGATTTGGATGATGTTTTTGAGGGAAATTTCTCATGTAAGTTGGTTGAGAGGGGTGTCCCTCCGCTTGATTTCTGTGGGTTCCCAGCTTGCACACCTGTTTTTGAGAGAGATTCGTGTGAATCTCCGTGTCCGACGGGTCAGGTGGCCGCCGGCGAGCTCGCTTCTGTGAGGGGGTCAGTTCGGGGTTCAAAATTGCAGACCCCAGTGGTGGTGCCAACCCCACCCCCACCACCATTGATTGAGGGACGTGTGGCTAGGAAGAAATCGGGATTTAAGAAGGCATTTTCTTCTCCAATTGATGGGGATGGAGAGGAGGTAGTGGATTTTTCGGGCAACTTTGGGTGATCCCCTCCCCGAGCCGCCGCTAGCGCCTACATGACGAGAGATGGAAGCCCCCAAACCCTAAATTCGCCATTCCCAAACTGTTTTGGGTGAGGAAAGACTTGTTCATAGCTAGGAAGTTCACTGTCCAAGACTGTTTCCCTATTCCATTCATGGGGATTTTTGACCCTGTTCCCACCATATTCAAGTTATCCACAGAGGGGCTAGGTTTTCCTAGATCGTTCGTGGAGGTTGTAAAGAAAGGGATGGAGAATCGTGGATAAAGTTAGAATGTATTACTATATATATTATAAATAGCGAGTGTGGAACAATGATTGGTCGGTGTGCAGAATTGTCCTAGGCAATTGTTAACAAGATCGGTAATCATTATTGTAATTTCATATGAGGGAGAGGCATAAGCTAACATACTTTCTCTTCTTGGATCATAGGCACTTATGATTGGAACTCTAGCAAGCATCCGCAACTACTAAAGATCATTAAGGTAAAACCCAACCATAGCATTAAAGCATCAAGTCCCCTTTATCCCATACGCAACAACCCCCTTACTCGGTTTTATGCTTCTGTCACTCAAGCAACCCACTATAAGCGAATCATAAACGTATTGCAACACCCTACAGCGGGAATCCCCCACGTGTGCATGACACGGAAGGTACCATAGGACAACACCAAAATAAAACATACAACTCAAACCAATCTAGATCATTAATCAACCCCAAAGACAAAGGAAATCTACTCAAAACATCATAGGATGGCAACACATCATTGGATCATAATATGTGGCATAAAGCACGATGTTCAAGTAGGGGGTTACAGCGGGGTGCGGGAGAGTGGAACGCGTAAAAGAGATGAGGATGGTGATGATGATGGTGATGTTGATGAAGACGATCACCGCGGCGATGATTCCCCCGATGGCACTCCGGTGCCACCAAGAGAGAGGGGGAGCGGTTCTCCCCTTTGGGCTTCCTCCTCCATGGCCTCCCCCTTAGATGGGGAAGGTTCTCCCTCTGGTCCTTGGCCTCCATGGCAATGGTGACCCCTCCGGCTTCCTCCTCCATGGCCTCCGGTGATGTTGGCCCCCTCCGGCAGGGTGCCAAAGAAGGCCTAGATTGGTTTTTCGTGGCTACAGAGGCTTACGGTGGCGGAACTCCCGATCTAGGTTTTGTTCTGGAGTTTTCGGGATTTATAGGAGTGTTTGGCGGGGACCCAGGAGGTGACGACAAGGACGGGAGGCACGCCCTAGGGGGGTGGGGCTCCCCCCACCCTTGTGGTTATAGCCCGAGACTCTTGTCTGGTATCTTTTTGCTCCAGTGTTTTTTATATTTTCCAAAAATATTCTCCGTAAAATTTCAGCCCATTCCGAGAACTTTTATTACTGCACAAAAACAACGCCATGGTAGTTCTGCTGAAAACAACGTTAGTCCGGGTTAGTTCTAATCTAATCATACCAAAGTCATATAGAATTGTTATAAACATGGCATGAATACTTCAAAAATTATAGATACGTTGGAGACGTATCAGACACCCCGACATCCCGACCCCGACACAGTACCCTGACCCCGACACGGCACCCCAACCCGACACAGCACCCCGACCCCGACACGACACCCCGACCGTCGACACCTCTTTGGCCTCCTGTTTGACCGAAAAGGTGCTCTTCGGCTTTCCAGAGGCCGACGAGGTCATATATTTGTGAATTATGAGTTAGGTCATATATTTTTTGATTTTGTTATAATAAACATCATATTTGTGTTGATCTGGTGGTTTTAAATGTGCAGTTGTTTCATCGCTGCGAGGGTCTGGTGTTCGACGACCTCCCCGTGCATTCGATGAGCTCTACCCCTGTGTTCGTGGGTGAGCACAAATGACATCTCCTCATCCCCCCTTCATTTGCTCTATTTCGGTCTTCGTGCCGATGAAACTTGCTAGCTATAGGTGTCTTCAATCATCAGTATGCGTGAGCACTATGCGTCTCCCGTTTGAAAGGGTTACATCTATAAATATGCATGCCTTTTCATATTTATAACCGTGATTCTTTTGAATTGTCCAACGTTATCCATGGACAGCCCGAGTATGTGTAGATTGGGTTCGTTTTCCCATATCTCTGCTCCGGATCCGATGCAGAATTTCGTCAGTGCCTCCTTGTTGTTCTCCGGGTACACATCCTCTCTGCTTATTTCCAAGACGTGTCTCAGGAGAACAGCAGGGAGGTGCTGCCGAAATTTTGCATCGGATCCGGAGCAGAGCATGGGAAAATGAACGCAATCTACACATACTCGGGTGGGATTAGGACCTATCTTTACCTATTAGCTTCTAGGTTGCATGGACGTAATAAAACTGACAAACTCCATTAATTGATGGATATGGTTTGCTGAATTATGTATATATTTCATGTGTGTCCAGTAGCTAGGTAATATGAGTGATCGTGTGTGGATGTACACCGGTCACACTAGTCACGAAGACATGACCGATGAATGGTTAACAAAAACCAAGGGGTTTGTGAGAGCCGCATTTGCAAATGGCCAGAGAAAAAGCTGGTGCCCCTGTGTCCGGTGCGACAACTATCATAGGAGGAACGAGCTTGAAATCAGTAAACACCTGCAGAAGTTTGGTTTTACGCCTGTTATACAGTTTGGACATTTCATGGTGAGTCTGCCCAATGTGCCAGAGCCGAGGTGGTTCGTCGTCGCACCGACGAGCATGGTACCGGGATGGAAGACATGGTGCAAAACTTTGATGATGCTCGGGACTCGGACGATGAGATGGAGGAATCTGCAAAGGCCTTCAATGAAATGTTGGAGTCTTCAAAACGTCCTCTCCACGATCACACTGAGCTTTGTCAGCTAGATGCCATCTCACAAATAATGGCTCTGAAGGCTCAATTCAACTTGGGCAGAGAATACTATGACGCGATGATGACAGTATTTGGATGTTTTCTACCCAAAGGCCATGTACTACCTGCAAACCTGTCTGTATCAGTCAGACAAATCATCCATGCTCTTAAGATGCCCTATGAGAAGATACATGCCTGTGAGAAAGGATGTGCCTTATTTAGGCTTCAGTATGCGGACTTGAACTATTTTCCCATTTGCAAGTCATCCAGGTATGTTGTGGTAGACAATGGTATGGATGAGAAGACGCAGACCAAAATCCCCGTTAATGTTCTTCGGTATATGCCAATCGTACCAAGACTTCAATGTCTTCTCATGGTCGCGGAGACGACCATACAGATGACATGGCACAAAATGGGCAAAAGAACCCAACTAGATTCAGATGGGAATTTGATGATGGTGCACACATCGGATGGTGAAGCGTGGAAGCGCTTCGATGCATTACATGCGGAAAAAGCGATAGATCCAAGCCATCCACGAGTCGCCATCAGCACGGATGGGTTCAGTGTGTTTTGTCTGCCGGCAGCCCAATACAGTTGTTGGCCCGTATTTGTCATTCCACTCAATCTCCCCCCGATAGATTATACAAAGAAAGAACATTTTCCTGACGTTGATAATTCCAGGGCCCAACTATCCGGGGAAGAATATGAATGTGTACATGCAACCACTTAAGGACGAATTGCAAGAAGCTTGGGATAATGGGTTCAAGACATACGACGCCTTTAGCAAACAGAACTTCATAATGCGTGTCTAGTACATGTACTCGACGTATGACTTACCGGCGTATGCACTATTCGTTGGCTGGTGTGTGCATGGAAGGTTCCTGTGCCCCACATGCAAGACAACTCTTGAGTTTCCTTGGCTTCAGGCCGGTAGCAAGTTTTCTTGCTTCGACTTGCATAGACAGTTCCTAGATCCTCGCCATAAGTTCAGGAAAGACAAGAAGAACTTCATCAAAGGTAGAGTTGTCAAAAACTCTTCACCACCTGCGTTGATAGGCCCAGAGACCCTAGATCAGTTAACGCTCTCGAGCCAGATCCAGAGCATCCAGGGTATTTCAAGGGGTATAATTCGAAACACGCCTGGACTCATAAGACATGCTTGTGGGATCTGCCTTACTTCAAAGACCTCCTTTGCCCACACAACATCGATGTGATGCACACTGAAAAGAATATCGCGAGGCACTTTTTGGTATATTGTTTGGCATAGAGGGGAAGTCAAAGGATAATACGAAGGCTGAGTCGATCAGGAGGCGCTATGTGATAGACAGTTACAAAACATGCAAGAACCGAAAGGAAAGAAGAACTGGACAAAGCCAAAGGCATGGTTCAATCTTGGAAGGCGAGGTATGAGGGAAATTATCTTGTGGGTGAAAATGCAGTTGATGTTCCCCGATGGGTATGCAGTGAATCTAAAGAGGGGAGCGAGTCTTGAAAAACTGAAAATATTTGGTCTTAAAAGTCATGATTGGCACATATGGATTGAGCAGGTAATGCCGGTGATGTTGCGTGGCTTCATCCCTGAGGTTGAAAGGCTAGTACTGGCAGAGCTGAGCTATTTCTTCTGTGTTCTTTGTGCGAAAGAACTATCGCCTGGCCTGCTAGAAGAAATGGAAGAGTTGGTGTCGGAGTTGATCTGCAAGTTAGAGAAGATCTTTCCGACGGGCTTCTTTAATCCAATGCAGCACTTGATTTTGCATCTCCCGACCAAGGCAAGATTGGGGGGAGGGGGCGTGCAAAATCGTTGGTGCTACACAACTGAGAGGATGCAGAAGACGCTTCGAGCAAAATGTAAAAATAAACGTAGAATTGAAGCATCGATGGTCGAGGCATTCATTACTGAGGAGGCGGCAAACTTCATGAAAGCACACTACAAAGCCAAAAATTGTCATTTGCATAATCTGAAGCCTCAGTACAATGCTGGCGACCCTAAAAAGGGTGGATCCAACCTCAACCTATTCAAAGGGAATCTCGCACCAGCCGGTGCTTCTAATTCCTTATCGTTGGATGTCAAAGAATGGCGGACCATTTCGTTGTATATCTTCAACAACCTAACAGAAGTGCGGCCGTACATCGAGTATGTCAGCGTTCTGGGAACGGGGGTCCCCAGACTTGCCTGCCTGCGGCCCGCGGCGTGGCTCCACTCGCGGCCCAGTATGACCCGTCTTCACCAGCAAACGCTCAAGACCCTCGTGAGGGGCCAAGCCTCGCGAGGCGGACAACACAAGACCTCCTCGGGAGCGGCCTCACCAGGCTGGCTCGTGAGGGGCGGAGAGATCAAGGCAAGGCGAACCTCGCGAGGTTCCTACAACGTCAGCCATGACGACCAAGACCAGGCGGGCGCCAGCGCGCACAGTGTCCTTGTTTCCTCTTTGGTGCTAAGGAGGCAAGCGCAGGCGAGGAGTACCGAGGCATCAGGCAAAGGTTTCCATATCGGTGCAATGAGACCTAGACCAGCAGGACGGCAGGACGGAGGTCACCGTGGAGCCCAAGAGGGCGTCACCACCAGAGCCTTTGGCAGGCGAAGACCACCTTTAGTTAGGATAGCTTGTACTAGCTGTCCCCTTTCAAATTGGCCGTTGTTGGCTCCCTTCCTGCTCAATATTTGGGGAAAGGACTAGGGCCTTTATAAATAGGACTAGCCACCACAGTAGGAGGCAACTGATTCAGATCATCCTCACACCCGCCAAGCACAAGAACACCTCACCTCAGGAGGCTGTTCTTCCCCTTGTACTGTTCACCCTTAGCCCGAGAGGCAATCCACCACACCACACTGGAGTAGGGTATCACACCACAACGGTGGCCCGAACCAGTATAAATCTCATGTCTCTTGTGTTGCGGGTTCGTCGAGCTAGGCTTTGAGATCGCAGCGAGGTTGAGGGCGTGATTAGGTAGGGGGAAATCTTCGTGCGCACCCCAGTGTTTGAACCCGAAATCCGAAACCCGAAATCTTCGTGCGCACCTCAAGGGTTTTGCCGGAACCCGAAATCCGACATTTGGCTGGTACGTGTGCGCCGAAGCTTTCCTTCCGTCGATCTGCGTCCCGTCGCTTCGTCGCATCCATGGCGGACGCTCGCCGAGCTCGCGCTGAGTGCCAGGCTGCCCTCGCCGCCCGCATTGCTCAGACGACCCCCGTCGGCGGGCCTCCCCGTCGTTCTCCGTCACCTGCCGCCACCGGCCCGGCGGGGAACGAGCAGCAAGCATCCTCGCTGCACCCTTCGGTGCGGCGGGACAACCGCACCGCCACTCCATCACTGACCACGGCCGACTCGTCATCTCATGCTCGTCGCCCTCCGACGGACGTGCAGGCCGCGTTGTGCATGGCACGCGAACTCCTGCACTACCGCCCCGCCGACGACCTCTACGAGGACTGGCTGGACCGCATCGCCGAGCTCGTCAGCGCCATAGGGGGCTCCCCTGCGCCCTCCGTCTCGCTACCTCGCCCTCCGCTAGCTGCGGGCGACGTGGCTCATGGAGTGCCACCTCCACCACCTCCGCACCAAGACGACATCTTGGCGCCAAGGCGTGCGCCCCCCCGGCGCGACCGCCGCGTCGGGCACCGTGCGCGAAGAAGGAAGCTTCCAAGAAGTTCCTCTTCCGCCAGAAAACACTCCCGCGCTCCCAGCACCACTACAATAAGACCGTGCGCCACCTGCGGTGGTGGTGCGCGGACATCAAGGGCAGGCTCCGCATCAGGAAAGGGTCCCGGTGGCCACCGCGGGCTGCCGCGCCTTCACTCCTGAGCTGCGTAGCGTCGCATGGCCGGGCAAGTTCAAGCCAGACCTGCCTCCATGCTACGACGGCACCCCCACCCCGCGAAGTTCCTGCAGCTCTACAAACTGAGCAAGGCGGCCAACAGCGATGAGAAAGTCATGGCGAACTGGTTCCCCATGGCTCTCAAGGATGGTGCCCGCTCATGGCTCCTGAACCTGCCCCCAGGATCCATCTCCTCCTGGAACGAGATGCACGACCGCTTCGTCGCCAACTTCCAGGGCACTCACGACCGCCCTCCGAACGCGGGTGACCTGCGCTGTGTCAAGCAGCAGTCAGGAGAGACCCTCCAGAAGTACATATAGCGCTTCAATAACTTTTGCCTCAAGATCCCCAAGGTGACGGACGAGGCCATCATCTCCGCGTTTTCTGATGGCGTCCGCGACGTCAAGATGAAGGAGGAGCTCGCCATCCACGAGGAGCTGTGCACGTCCTTGGGGTTGTTCAACCTGGCGACCAAGTGCGCAAGGGCTGAGGAAGGTGCCTTTCCCTTCTCGAGCTCCCAGCTGCCGACCTGGAGGAGAAGAAAGCCAAGGCCAAGGACGTGAAGCACAAGGGAGTAGCTGTACTCGGAGTAGAGTCGGACACGAAGCGCGGCCGGGACTAGCCCGAGTCATCCAAGAGCAGCCGACCGTTATGCGCCTTCCACAACGTTCACAGCCACAACACCAACGACTGTCAAGAGCTCAGGGCCATTCGAGATGGACGCCTCGGTCGACGCCCCAAGCGCAATGAGCGGGGCTACGGCCGAGGAGGAGGACGTGGCGGAGGACGCTGGGACGACCGTGGCCCTCGCCAGGAGTGGCGTGACCGGCCTCGTGAGGACCGCTGGCAAGATCAGCCTCCCGAGGGTGCCTGGAGGGACCAGCCTCGCGAGGACTGCCCCCAAGGCAATGCCGGTCTTCCTCCGTTGCCGCCACCACCAAGAAGGAATGACGACCACCATCAGGATGAGGGGGCTGGGGGCTTCCAGGAGCCGCGGGCTATCGCCTGCATCCTGGGCGGAGCTCAAGCCCCAGCCTCTCAGCGAATCTTCAAGCAGTTTGCTCGCGAGGTGAACGCAGTCCTCCCCAGGCTCAAGGCCACACGCCCGCTTAGTTGGTCCAAGTGTGCCATCACCTTTAGTTCTGTAGATCATCTCAAGTGCGCGGCCACCGCTGGTGCCCTCCCAATGCTTTGCTCTCCCGTCATCAGCAACGTACAAGTCACCATGACCCTCATAGACGGCGACGCAGGGCTTAACGTCCTGTCCGTCGAGATGTTCGACAACCTTCAAGTGCCCTACGATTAGCTTCATCCTACCAAGCCCTTCTCTGGAGTGACCGACGGTTCCACCACGCCGATAGGGCAGGTCCGCCTCCCTGTCACCTTCGGATAGTGCGACAACTACCGCACCGAGCTCATCGACTTCGATGTCACCCACATCCGCCTGCCATACAACGCCATCCTCGGGTACCCGGCCCTGGCCAAGTTCATGGCAGTGACACACCACGGCTACAACGTCCTCAAGATGCCAGGAAGTGGCGGGATCATCACAGTCCCCTGCGAAGAAAGAGATGCGGTGTGCTCCCTTGAGCACGCCTTCCAAGCAGCATCAATCGAAGGCCCCGACAACAATGCAGCACAGTACCCTCCTGAGGTCGTCCCCAAGAAGAAGAAGCAGCTACTCCGCTCAGGGCCTCAGGAGAGCGGCACCGCAAGTGGAGCCACGTCAGGATCAGCGCCCGCGCCTGGGGCGCCTCCCTCCCTCGCATAGGAAGGCACGCCCGGTGCCCTCCTCGGGCAGGGCCCGGGGGCTCTCTTCTGGAGGGCCTCCGACCTTGCCAACATCACGAGGGAGGCGCTCAGGCACCACGTGGAGGCGTGCTTCGTAGCACGTTTCCCTTAGGAGGACACCGGGCAAGGAGCGCCCAGCGCTCAGGAGTTCATTGCCAAGACCACTCAGGAAATGCAGGATGCAAGAGCCATGCGCGGCGACAACCGCTCACCTGGCGCGGCTCCCCATCCAGGCGAGGATGGCGGGTTGCGCGTCTGCATCGACATCCCAGGGCTCAACAGGGCCGCACCTCAGGAGCTTTTCTGGCCTTCGCGCATGGGCTGTTGCGAGGGCCCGCCTCACAGCTATGTTCGCATGCCTTTTCGCCTGCTGGGCGTGGCGCCCTCCTTCCAGCGCAACCTGCGGAGCATCTGGCGGCTCAGTAGGCCAGGCACCACTCCATCCTGGCGGAGATGGAGACGGTCCTCAAGGAACCGCCTGGACCCCCAGAGCCTCCCGAGGCTCAGGGTCCCGGTGGCTCGTGAGGAGCAACCCCTTCACCACGCGTCTTCAGCTGCCCCGACATTGCTTCAACAATAGAACTTGGTGACATTTTTCAAGTTTGTTTAGCTGGGAGCGCCCCTCGGGCTGCATCATTCCCAGGCCGCGTGGGTCCGTCCCGGTGGCATGTATCCCTTTACATATTTAGCTTACTCTGTTGGGGGTGCCCCTCGGGCTGCATCATCCCCAAGCCGCTCGGGCCCAGCCCAGTGGCGTGTATCGTTCTTGCATTTACCTGAGCTAGCCTGCTTTTCATGCATAATCTATCTATGGTTATCACCTGCTTGACTGTCACCCACCATGGGAGCCACGCGCCGATCTTCTTTCTTTAGGATCCTTCGCATAAGGAGGCTAGGCACGGCGTCTGTGCTCGGGCCCATCCCTGCAGCGTCGATAAATCCAACGGCTGAGCTCTGTCGGCGGGCTGGCCCCGTTCAGGTCACCTCCTGGGGTCGTTGGTACTTGGCCTTCTCATGCGATAGCCTCAGGAGATTCGTTCTGCGCGGGTTGTCTAACCATCTCGCAGGACCACCACAGCCACCAAGAACCAAGACCAGGCACAACCCGCCTTGAGGTAGGGCCTCGTGAGTCCCGCGCTGGCTCACGAGTGCCCAGACACACCTCGTCTAGCCTTGCCGTGCAAGCCACGTGTTAGGGCGGGGCTGTACACGCCCCGGGGGCTCTCCACAGTAGGGAGTCCCCTCCCACGTACCAGTGGAAGCACCATGCTCCGTGCTGGCCGTCGACACTGCCGAGGAGCGGCTATGCCCGTGCAAGTGCAGAAGCGCCATGCTCCGCGCTGGTGATAAACAATTGAGGGCGGCCTCGCGGCTGTATCAACCTTAGGTGGCCCTTGAGCTCAGTGTCTGGCCTCATCGCAACACCTCCCCTTGGGAGAGTCGCGCGAGGGGGCTGGGCACGGGGGCCGCGCTCGGGTCACGCCCAAGCATACGCCACCCAGCCAGGTCCCCCGGACCTGGTCGTCGCGCGCCCCTCCCGAGCCGAGCCTCGGTGAGGACAAAGGTATGAAGGTCGTTTGAGCGTCAAGGGGGACTCCTGAGCATCGCGACTCAGGAGCCTAACTGGCCACATAGCCCCTCACTCCTTGGACTCATCCTGGTGATCCGGACGACCCAACGGTGGTTGAGGTATGCGCCGGGTCGGGCCCTGCCAACGTAGAACACTAGACCTACCCTTGCATCTCCTTTCCATAAGCTATTTGCGCGTCAAGGGGGACTCCTGAGCATCGTAACTCAGGAGCCTAACTGGCCACATAGCCCCTCACTCCTTGGACTCGTCCTGGTGATCCGGACGACCCAACGGCGGCTGAGGTATGCGCGGGATCGGGCTCTGCCGACGTAGAACGTAAAGCAAATGGGAAGGAAATCGCAAAATCTCAAAGCAAATATTACAGGACATATTGTTCTCCGAATATCAAACACAAGTTTAAACGCCTCCACGAGGCACGGTACATGTTGCAGGAGTCTAAACATGATAGGAGCCACAAGCAAGTCATCCCTGGACACCGCCGACGCCCGCAAGAGGCGCTCCTTCCTTGGTGGCGTCGCCTTCACCCATGCCACCGGCCGGAGCTGCAGGATTAGTGGCACCGCCGGTCGAAGGCGCGGGAGCGAAGGCGCGGAACTTCTTCAGCAGGGCCTCCACCTGACCCTTCACGGCTGCGGCTGCGGCTGCGTAGTGTTCGTCGTCCATAGGCTCCAGCAGCTCATCAAGGTGGGCGGTAGGATCGCGAAGATGGAGGTGGCTGAAGACGCGCGTCAGCGCAGCTGAAGAAAGGACGCGAGCCTCTTCCTCCGCCATGGGGCCGAGGCCGCTCACGACTTCCTCAAGCGCCTTGACCAAGTAGGGAAGCAGCTGGGCGGGGCCATCCTTGTCGGTGGTCAGCGGCTTCTCCAAGCCCTTCTCATAGAGTGCCTTCAGTGCCACGCGAGACCTCTCCTCGAGGAGCGCGAAGGCCGCGCGGTCCTCGGCCAGAACCTTCACCTTGGCGTCAAGTTCGGCCTTCTCCGGCTTCACCTTCCACTCCAGCTCCTCCAGCCGGCCGCACTCAGCGGCCTGCGCCTTCGCCGACTGCTCCAGCTCGGTGTCGCGACCCTTGATGGCGTCCTACCGGGCCTTCATCTTCTCCTCCTCCGCCTTGCGGCTATGGGATTTTTCTGCACGCTCGTTGCGCAGGGTCTTCAACTCGGCTTCCAGTGCCCGGCAGCGATCCTGGGCGGCCTCGACGCCCTTCAGCGCCGCCTCGTGAGCAGTGGCTGCTTGGGCGGCCGCCTGCCTCTCCTTCTCGGAGGTCGCCGTGGCCTAGCTCAGCGCCGCCTGAACGGACACGTCAGAATGGAGCCAACCAGAGACTAGCTCCAGGATCCCAGCCACCAGGAGGGGGTCGGCGCCTTGAAGATCTTCTCGCAGTCAGGTCATCTCAGAAAGAGCGTGCTCCAAGACGTCAGGGGAGGCGGAAGGACCTGGAATCAGCAGTGCACTAGCAGGAGGAGGAGAAGGTATCGTCACCATGGCCTGGGAGACTGGGGGCTCCTGAGCCTTGGAGACTTCAGCACCCGAGCCGGACACCGGTGCCTCAGGAGCCAGCGAGGCCACGGGGGCTGACTCCTCCCGAGGATTCCCCCAGGCCTTGTGAGGATGACCGAGCCGGAGAAACATGAGCGCCAATGCTGCCCTTCTCCACGGAGGGAGACGCAGCCGGAGCAGGCAGGCTGGTCCCGAGCAGCACCACCACCTCCTCCTTCCTCTTCTTTGCCGCAAGCGTCGGCCTAATCGCACAGCGGAGAAGCGTCAAGGTCAAGCAGCTGAAGCAAGAATGAAACAAGGCAAGAGCACTTACTCGTCCACCGTGGTGTAGTCCACCCTCCTCTTGCTAAGCTTGAAGCCCGAGAGCCTCCCAGCCTGGGGCGCGGGCGCACGGGCTCCAGGGGCAGAGGAAGGGGCAGCAGATTGACCAGAAGCAGCCCCAGGTGGCGTCGGAGCAGGAGCAGCACTTCGGGAGATCAGAGCCGACCTGCCCCCCGTCGGGATCGCAGGCGGATCCCCCCTCTGGAGGGCATCGGACTCGTCGTCATCGTCAGGCAGGGTGCGGAGGATGTCAGCCTTGCGCAAGGGGGAGGTCTCCCCCATCCCCTCGGGGGTCGCCTCCGAGTCGTGCTCCTCATCTACCTCCTCTTCCTCCTCCTGGCGATAGTCGTCAGAGGACACGTCCATCGGCGCCGTCGCAGCAGGGACAGCAGGAGGCGCTGGCGGCACTAGCCCGCGCCCATCAAAGGTTGGCCTGGCAGCCACAACCTGCACCCCGTCCTTGCGGCGGAACAAGGGAACGAAGGCACTTGACGGGTATTCTTGGTCGTCTCCGACCAGGAGGCGGAGATCCGCGGCCAACTCTTCGTCAGGCAAAGCCTCCGAGCTCAAGCGAAGCTTGTCTTCTTCGCCCCCAAGCTTCCATAAGGGGCGCGTACGCGCCTGAAGCGAGGCCACGCGCAGCATCAGGAAATCCCTCAAGAGCATGGCCCCTGTCACCTTCGCCGCCTTCGCGTTGCCCATCTTCAGGTCGGCGTTCATCTTCTCCTGCACTGACGTCGCCCGGTCATCAGTGAGCTTCACACGAGATCACTGACGGTGTCCTGGATGAGGGGGTACTCACCACGTCGTCTCCCGACCAGCTGGATCGGGCCGAGGACCAGCCATGACGGTTCATGATACGTCTCCAACGTATCTATAATTTATGAAGTATTCATGCTATTATATTATCTGTTTTGGATCTTTATGGGCTTTATTATACACTTTTATATTATTTTTGGGACTAACCTATTAACTGGAGGCCCAGCCCAGATTGCTGTTTTTGCCTATTTCAGTGTTCTGAAGAAAAGGAATATCAAACGGAGTCCAAAAGGAAAGAAACCTTCGGGAGAGCTATTTTTGGAACGGAAGCAATCCAGGAGACTTCGAGTGTACGTCAGGGAAGCAATGAGGTGGCCATGAGGCAGGGAGGCGCGCCTGCCCCCTGGGCGCGCCCCCACCCTCGTGGGCCCCTCGTGGCTCCCCTGACCGACTTCTTTCCCCTATATATCTCCATATACCCTAAAACCATCGGGGAACAAAATAGATCGGGAGTTCCGCCGCCGCAAGCCTTTGTAGCCACCAAAAACCAATCGGGACCCTGTTCGGGCACCCTGCCGGAGGGGGGATCCCTCACCGGTGGCCATCTTCATCATCCCGGCGCTCTCCATGACGAGGAGGGAGTAGTTCACCCTCGGGGCTGAGGGTATGTACCAGTAGCTATGTGTTTGATCTCTCTCTCTCTCTCTCTCGTGTTCTTGAGATGATATGATCTGGATGTATCGTGAGCTTTGCTATTATAGTTGGATCTTATGATGTTTCTCCCCCTCTACTCTCTTGTAATGGATTGAGTTTTCCCTTTGAAGTTATCTTATCGGATTGAGTCTTTAAGGATTTGAGAACACTTGATGTATGTCTTGCCATGCTTATCTGTGGTGACAATGGGATATCACGTGATCGACTTGATGTATGTTTTGGTGATCAACTTGCGGGTTCCGCCCATGAACCTATGCATAGGGGTTGGCACACGTTTTTGTCTTGACTCTCCGGTAGAAACTTTGGGGTACTCTTTGAAGTACTTTGTGTTGGTTTGAATAGATGAATCTGAGATTGTGTGATGCATATCGTATAATCATACCCACGGATACTTGAGGTGACATTGGAGTATCTAGGTGACATTAGGGTTTTCTTTGATTTGTGTCTTAAGGTGTTATTCTAGTACGAACTCTTGAATAGATTGATCCGAAAGAATAACTTTGAGGTGGTTTCGTACCCTACCATAATCTCTTTGTTTGTTCTCCGCTATTAGTGACTTTGGAGTGACTCTTTGTTGCATGTTGAGGGGTAGTTATATGATCCAATTATGTTATTGTTCTTGAGAGAACTTGCACTAGTGAAAATATGAACCCTAGGCCTTGTTTCCTAGCATTGCAATACCGAGTATAGAAGATCTAAAGTCACTCAGGATGGCAACGGTCAGGCATTCACTCTGTAGTCTTAGTGATCATTTATATGTCTTTAATGCTGGCGTTACCAGTAACGTCTCACCTTAATGTACATTGAACTCCTTGTAACATGGGCTGGCTTTGGTCCTGGCGCACTCTATATAAGCCACCCCCTCCACTGGCACAAGGGTTCGCACCCCTGTAACTTCACGCATAATCCAGTCGACCATCTTCGGGCACCGAGACGTAGGGCTTTTACTTCCTGCTAGAAGGGCCTGAACTCGTAAATCTTGCGTGCACAACCTCATCGTAGCTAGGATCTTGCCTCCTCCTACGAGCCCCTATTCTACTGTCAGACTTAGAACCACGACAGTTGGCACCCACCGTGGGCAGGTGTCTTAGCGACTTCCGGTGAGGTTGCGATTTTCTCGATCTTCACCATCATGGTTTCCGGCGGTGGATTGGCTGAGGGCCGCGAGATCCGTCTCGGCGCGCTTGTTTTCATCGCCGACGACTCCGCCTGGCTCCAGGAGGCCCCCCTCGACGTCGAGGCACTCCCCGTCCGCAGGGCGACGCACTTTTGCGCATACGTCCGCGACGTCCTTCTGTGGCAGCCGTCGACTCAGTATCGATCGGCTCCCGCGACATCTTCGCTCCCCGCTGTTCGTCGTTGCAAGCGAACTGGTCGATCGCGGCTTTAGTGATGGGTGAAGCAAGCGGTGGCTCATCAGACGGCCACCCCTCAAGTCGCGGCAATCAAGCCCGACGAATCTCTCTACGGGCTATTCGACCTGTCGAGTGGATCCGTCGAGACCCTGTCCGAGTGCGACAGCAGCGACCCTGCGGTGGAAGTTCTGATGGTCGACACACCGCGTAGCCCGCCTGGTTTCCGTCGCGGTGACAGCGGCGGTGATCCGTCGCGTGTTCACGAGGAATACCATCCCGAAGCCCTCTCTTCGCAGCAGAGGGAGGAACTACACCGCCGCAACGTGGAGGCGCTCCACACTCCCATCATCGGAGAGACCTCCGAGGCTCGGGCCTTGGAGGCTACGCACCTGGCCACTTTGGCTGAGTGCACTCGACTAGAGAACCTTCAGCATGCACTCGACGAACGCGCTCGATGGCAGATCCCTGAGTCCAGTCGATGACAATTGTTCCTGCCTGAACCTCGGGTATACCGCACTCCGATTTAGAATCTTACAGCTGCCGCCCATATAGCAGAGTCGATTCAGCCGTCCCAATCAGAGGCTGGCAGAGGCCTGATGCAGATCCGAGCACTGCTCCAGGCGGTAGGTGAGCAGAACACTGCAGTTTCTCAGTCTCGCAACAGGATCCACAGCAGATCTGTGGTGGCGGATACAGTCCAGTCAGCCCACAGCCCAAGATCGCCTCTGCGACATGAGGGACATGGGCACCGCCAGGAGCAGTATCTGGGTCAGAATCATGAGCAGTATGATCATCGACTCGGCCGTGATGACAGCCATCGAGTGCCTACACCCCCTCCGAGGGGCGAATCATTCGCGCCCCGGCAGTATGATGAAAGGCGCCCGTACAGTGATGAGCGGAGGGTTCCAGTCGACCCAAGAGAGACCGGGTTTGATGCAAGGTCAATTCTCGTACAGGGTCTGGTCGACAAAAAACTGAGCACACAGAGAAGGGCTGGACAGAGATCATCCAGCTGGCAGCAGAGTACATGTCTCCGGACCTGAGTGTTTCAGCAGAGCTATCAGAGCCGCTGAGATTCCTCCCAACTTCAGGTTGGCAACGGGAGTGAGCAAGTTCACCGGTGAGTCGAAGCCTGACACTTGGCTGGAGGATTACCGAGTGGCTGTGCAGATTGGTGGTGGTAATGATGAGGTAGCCATGAAGCATCTTCCCCTGATGTTAGAGGGTTCGGCCAGAGCTTGGCTGAATCAGTTAACTCCAGGCAGTATATTCAGTTGGGAAGAGTTGGCTCGAGTGTTTGTCAGGACATTTGAGGGCACTTGCAAATGACCTGCAGGGTTGGCAGAACTACAACATTGCGTATAAAAACCGAATGAAACCTTGAGGGATTACATCCAGAGGTGGACCACTTTGCATCACATAGTGGAAAATGTGTCTCAGCACCAAGCAATTTGCGCCTTCAAGGAGCGCGTTCGGTATAGAGAGCTTAACCTGAAATTCGATCGGATAGGAGATATGACCCTGACCCGAATGCTGGAAATAGCCACTCGGTACGCTAACGGCGAAGAAGAAGACCGACTCCGCAGTGGCAAGAGCAAACCAGTCGGCCAGGACACCGGAGGAGGTAATTTCATCGGAAGCAGAATCGTAAAGCCAAGCCCGCATGTCCTGGAGAGGCCGCAGTTGTGATCCAAGGAAAATTCAAGGGAAAGCCTAAGGGGCCATGGATCCCCAAGAAAATGAAAGACCAAGCAGGAAATGATGTGCTAGATTTGCCGTGCCATATACACACCAAGAAGGATGAAGAGGGGAACCTGATTTATCCCAAACATACCACTCGACAGTGTCGATTCCTTATCCAGCAATTCTGAGAGGGCCAGCCCAGTGAGAAAGAGAAGGAATCTGATAAGGATGAGGACAAAGAGGAGGATGATGGTTAGCCCAATGTCAATGCCACTTTGGTGATTTTTGCTGAAGTTCAGAGCAAAAGTTGACTGAAGGTCATCAACAGAGAAGTAAACATGGTTGCCCCGACAACAACAACATATTTGAAGTGGTCAAAGACTCCTATCACATTCGACCAGTCTGACCATCCAGCGCACGTCGCAACCCCAGGGCAGCAAGCGTTGGTGGTCGACCCGATCGTGGGGGGCACTCGACTGACCTAGGTTCTTATAAATGGTGGCAGTGGCTTGAACATTTTGTACGCTGAGACTCTCCGAGAGATGGGCATTCCGATGTCCAAGCTCAGTGAAAGCAATATGCGATTCCATGGTGTCATCCCTGGGAAGAAAGCCGATTCACTCGGCCAGATCACTCTTGACGTGGTTTTCGGTGATTCGAAGAATTACCGCAAAGAAAAGTTGACATTTGAAGTTGTGGATTTTCACAGTGCTTATCATTCCATTCTGGGCAGACCTGCATATGCCCATTTCATGGCTCGACCATGTTACGTGTACCTCAAACTGAAGATGCATGGTCCCAAGGGTGTGATCATAATCACTAGTAATCGGCAGAGAGCAGAAGAGTGCCTCCAGAAGAGCTCAAAGATTGCCGATGAGTAGATGGCAGCAGTGGAAATGCAGGAATATCAGAAGAATGCAGATCCGAGTGATTTGTTACGTGCCAAGAAGCCCGCTTCAGAGTCTGCATTTCAGTAGTCTGGTGAAACCAAGCAAGTTCACATTCACCCGACCGATCCCAATGCTCCTCTGACTCACATTTCGACATCACTCGACAACAAATAGGAAGAAGCGCTCATCCAGTTCCTCCGTGAGAACTGGGACATCTTTGCATGGAAGCCTTCTGACATGCCGGGTGTACCCAGGGAACTGGCTGAGCACCGTTTGCGAGTCGACCCGAAAGTAAAACCTGTCAAAGAGCATCTCCGATGGTCCGCCGTGGAGAAGAGAAAGGCAATTGGTGAAGAGGTGCTCGACTTCTAGCAGCTGAGTTCATCCACGAGATATACCACTCCGAGTGGCTCGCCAATGTTGTCATGGTCCCCAAGAAGGACGATTCACTTCGCATGTGCATTGACTTCAAACATGTCAATCGGGCCTGCCTGAAAGATCATTTTCCTCTGCCCCGCATCGACCAAATTGTCGACTCGACTGCGGGATGTGAGCGTTTGTCCTTTTTGGACACTTATTGCGGGTATCATCAGATCCAACTGTATGGACCCGATGAAATAAAAATAGCTTTTAACACCCCGTTCGGGTGCTTTTGCTATGTTACCATGCCCTTTGGTCTCGAGAATGCCGGTGCCACATTCATGCGCATGATATAGAAGTGCCTGCTCACTCAAATCAGTCGGAATGTGGAAGCATACATGGATGACATCATGGTCAAGTCACGTAAAGGTTCCGACCTACTGACTGACCTCGCTGAAACCTTTGCCGATTTGAGAAGATATGATATCAAGCTTAATCCGTCGAAGTGCACATTCGGAGTCCCAGTTGGAAAGTTACTCGGTTTCCTCGTTTCCGAATGAGGGACCGATGCAAACCCAGAGAGAGTTGGTGCCATCCTCCGAATGAAACGCCCCGTGCGCGTGCATGATGTTCAGAAGCTTACTGGTTGTTTGGCTACATTGAGCCGATTCATTTCTCGTCTCGGTGAAAAGGCGTTACCTCTTTACTGACTGATGAAGAAATCTGACAAGTTCGAGTGGACTCCTGAAGCTGACGCAGCGTTTGCAGAGCTCAAAGCCCTGCTCTCCACCCAGCCGGTGCTCGCTGCCCCAATCAGCAAAGAGCCTTTACTGCTTTATATTGTGGCCACTGGACAAGTTGTCAGTAGAGTGCTCACTGTCGAGCGGGAAGAAGGCAAAGCCTACAAGGTTCAGTGCCCAGTGTACTATATTTCTGAAGTCTTGACTCCATCCAAGAAGAGATATCTGCATTATCAGAAGCTGGTTTATGGGATTTATTTGACAACAAAGAAAGTTGCACACTACTTTTCAGATCACTCGGTTTCAGTCGTCAGTGATGCTCCATTGTCAAAAATTCTGAACAACAGAGATGCAACTGGTCGAGTGGCAAAGTGGGCGATTGAACTCCTTCCGTTGGATATCAAGTTTGAGGCAAAGAAAGCAATCAAATCCCAAGCAATAGCAGATTTCCTCGCCGAGTGGAGCGAACAGCAACAACCGGCTCAGATTCACTCAGAACATTGGACTATGTTCGTTGATGGGTCCAAGATGCTGAATGGTTCTGGTGCTGGGGTAGTCCTGGTATCCCCGCGAGGTGACAAACTCAGTTATGTTCTCCAGATTCACTTTGATTCCTCCAACAATTTAGCTGAATATGAGGCACTTTTGTACGGGTTGCGTATGGCCATTTCATTGGGCGTCCGTCGCCTAATGGTTTACGGCAACTCAGATTTAGTGGTCAATCAAGTGATGAAGGAGTGGGACATAAGGAGCCCAGCTATGACTGGATACTGCAATGCAGTGAGAAAGTTGGAAAAGAGGTTTGAAGGGTTAGAGCTCCACCACATACCCCGACTCAAGAATCAAGCAGCTGATGACTTGGCGAAGATAGGTTCCAAGCGGGAGCCCATTCCCAGCAATGTGTTCCTGGAGCATCTTCACGCCCCGTCAGTTCAAGAAGATCCTTTCACAGAAGAGCCCCCGCAACCGAAAAGTCCTACCGATCTGACTGAAGTCGAAGTCCCAGCCATAGTCAACCTGATCATGGAGGTTTTGGTCATCACCCCCGATTGGAAGGTGCCATATATTACGTACTTACTCAGAAAAAACTTCCGGAAGATGAAGATGAGGCCCGCCAGATTGTCCGTCGATCCAAAGCCTTCACTGTGATAGGTGGACGGCTTTACAGAGAGAGTGTTACTGGAGTTGCTGAACGATGCATCACGCCAGAAGAAGGCCGAATGATCCTCAATTATATCCACTCGGGGACCTGTGGTCACCATGCGTCCTCCCGGACCATCGTAGCCAAAGCATACCGAGCGGGATTCTATTGGCCACGAGCAAACAAGATGGCAAAAGAAATAGTTGACAAGTGTGAAGGCTGTCAGTTCTACTCCAACATGACCCACAAGCCTGCATCAACCTTGAAGACCATTCCACTCGCCTGGCCATTTGTTATTTGGGGATTGGAAATGGTTGGACCCCTGAGGATCGGCAGAAGTGGTTTCGCACATTTGCTTGTAGCAGTCGACAAGTTTATCAAATGGATCAAAGCCAAGCCTATCAAGAGTCTCGACTCAAGAACTGCCATCAGTTTCATTAGAGAACTGACGTTCAGATATGGAGTCCCTCACAGTATTATCACAGATAACGGCTCCAACTTTGATTCTGATGAGTTCAGAGCATTCCGCACCTCCCAAGGAACTCGGGTCGACTACGCGTCCGTCGCGCATCCGCAGTCGAATTGGCAGGCAGAGAGAGCAAATGGTTTGATCCTCCAAGGTATGAAACCCCAGCTGATGCGTGACCTCAACCATGCGGCAGGGGCGTGGGTAGACGAGTTACCATCAGTCCTTTGGGGATTGAGAACAACACAAAATCGGTCGACTGGTCGGACTCCTTTTTTCATGGTCTATGGGGCTGAAGCCGTGTTGCCGAGTGATTTGCTTCACAACGCGCCTCAAGTAGAACTTTTCTCAGAAGCTGAAGAAGAACAAGCTCGGCAAGATGTTGTTGACGTTCTGGAAGAAGAAAGAGAGATGGCCTTGATCCGATCGACCATTTATCAGCAAGACCTCCATCGGTTCCATGCCAGAAACATGAGAGGTCGAGCATTTCAGGAAGGAGACCTGGTGCTCCGTGTGGATCAGCAACGACCTCACAAGCTTGCTCCTGCTTGGGAAGGTCCCTTCATCATCACCAAGGTGCTCCACAATGGAGCATATCACCTCTACAATGTGGAACACAAGAAAGACAAGCCACGCGCTTGGAATGCGGATCTGCTCCGCCATTTTTATACTTAAACACTCGAGTCGACGAGTTGTAATAAGAATCGTCCAGTTTGCTTATCAAAGACAAATTTTTTGTAGTACCTTAATAATTGCTATCCTGTCAATTTATATGTTCAAAATCCCCTAGTGGGTGGCTTAGCCGCGAACCTGATTCGCCTAAGTTTTAGAAACTACTCCGAGTGGAGAACAACCCTCTCACTCAGGGGCTTAGCTGCAGTCCTGTACTCGCCTAAGTTTTAAAAATCCTACCGAGTGAAGAGCAACCCTCTCACTCAGGGGCTTAGCTGCAGTCCTGTACTTGCCTAAGTTTAAAAAAATCCTACCGAGTGAAGAGCAACCCTCTCACACGGGGGCTTAGCTGCTGTCCTGTACTCACCTAAGTTTTAAAAATCCTACCAAGTGAAGAGCAACCCTCTCACTCGGAGGCTTAGCTGTAGTCCCGTACTCACCTAAGGTTTAAAAATCCTACCGAGTGAAGAGCAACCCTCTCACTCAGGGGCTTAGCCGCAGTCCTGTACTCGCCTAAGTTTTAAAAATCCTACCGAGTGAAGAGCAACCCTCTCACTCGGAGGCTTAGCTGCAGTCCCGTACTCGCCTAAGATAAAAACTACTCCTAGCGGCCGAGTCACAAGTACAACGTGCGCTCCATCCTGATCCGCAAGGACGACGAGGTGCAGGTCGTGTGCAGCACCTAGTGCTCTGATCCATGACCCACTCGATGGAGTTGCGTCACAAGTATAACATACGCTCCATCCTGATTCGCAAGGGCGATGAGGTACAGGTCGTGTGCAGCACTTAATGCTCATGCCCACAATCCTTTCGTCAGAACTGCGTCACAAATTGAATGGCAGTTCCGAGTGAAGAGTCAAGTTTCACTCGGAGTCAAAAGAGTCAAAAGCAGCAAAGAGGAAGACAAGCATATTCAAAGAAAAACCAAGTTCGGATAAATCCCACGAGGTTCAGAACCGCAGATAATAGTGCTCGGGCACCAGGCCCGAAGGAGTTTAACGGTTACAAAATCACTCGGCATTCCGAGGCAAATTTAAGCAAAGCATCTGGTAGGCTCGAGGAACTCGTCCAAGTCGATTCCGTCTGCAATGCGAGTGGATGCTTCAAGGAAGGTCTCCGTGAAGGACTCGAAGTGAAGCTACTTAGTGTTGGCAACTTTGAGCGCTGCTAGCTTTTCTTCCTTGGCCTCTTTGCAGTGGACGCGAACCTGTGACAGAGCCACACCAGCTCCACATCGGGTGGATGACTTCTTCCACTCCTGTACTCGACCGGGAATCTCGTTGAGTCGAGTCATCAGAGACTCGAGGTCATTTTGGAATGTCACCCTTGGCCAAAGTGCCGTGTCAACCCGTGACACCGCCACCTTCAGTCGTGCGAGGTAGTCCATGGCGCTGGCAAGTCGAGATTCCAGTCGGAGCACGTTCATGGTAGCTTCATCCTTAACAGGGGAGTTGATGGGATCCAAGCTCGTCTCAATTCACCCAGTATCTTCCTCAGTTTTGGCAGAATTCTGCACACACACACAGAGAAATGATGAATCAACAGTTCCATAAAGAGTCGACAGTGGCAAATCAGTCGGACAAGAGGAAGTACCTTCAAGCGTAAGGAAGAGCTTCTTGGCGAGTCCTCCCAGATAAACCTCCAGCTCATCCCTCTTCCGAGTAAGGTCTCCAACTTTGTCGGAGCCACCTTGCCCTTCTTCAGCTGCACGACTTCTTTTATTGGCTTCGCTGATGGTAGTCTTCAGTTTGGCGTTCTCCTCTTCTACCTTGCCGACTGAAGCCAGCTTCTTGTCGGCAAGTTCGGTTCTTTCCCGCGCCGTTTTCTGAGCTGTGGCAAGATCAAGGCCTTCTGCTCCAGCGCCTGCTTCATTTTCTCTAAAGAAGAAATAACATTCTTCAGTCGAGCTTGGAGTTGTCTGTTTTTACTACGCACATCTGTTCGAGTGGGGTCACTTGGTTCAAAAGGCGAAAAGTAAAGCGGACAACACAAACAGTCGACAAGGTGGATACCTCCCATAGCAGTCGCTTCTTCCTTGGCCTTCTGCAGATTTTGCTTTGCCAGTTCCAGATCAAGATTGAGCTGAATCTATTTCTTCTCCAAGTCAGCAAACCGAGCCCCGAGCTCGCAAGATCTCTGCAGTCAAGTGACAATCAGTTGACAAAAACAAAGATTTGATCGCTTCCGAGCGATAAAACACAAGTTCAATTCGGTACGACAAAAAGAGTTATCAGACTACCGTCGAATCATACATTCAACAGTAGTCTCGGGGACTACACCCAGTGGGTGCACTTAGCGTGCCCCCACTGGTTCGACTTTCCAATCGTCTTGGTCCGCCCAGTCAAGAAAAAAAGAAGACAATTATTCTCAGACCACAGCCAACTGCCCACAGTCGACTGCGGTCTCGGGGACTACACCCAGTGGGGGCACGCACCCAGTGGGTGCACTCAGCGTGCCCCCACTGGTCCGTTCTTCACTCAACTTGTCTAGAAAGAGTGGAAGAACTGTAAAGAGACATTTTTATCAAGACCTCCGCCGAATCACACATTCGACGGCGGCCTCGGGGACTACACCCAGTGGGTGCACTCTGCGTGCCCCCACTAGTTCAAAGATACAATCAACACAATCTGGTCGACTCAAGTGGAAAAATTACTCAGCACAAGTTGAAACACCCAGTGGGTGTACAGATGCAAGGTGCAGACTGATAATATATGCACATTAAAGGTTTTCAGGTAGCATATCCTAACAGAACAAGCGTCAAGCTAAAAGATCAGTCGGAAATCAGCTAACCTGAACATTGGTCTGGAGTGCTGAGCTGGTGTCATAGGCAGCCTGACTGGCCTCACGCACCACTTTCATCTGTTCCATCATAAGGCCTGCCTGGCATATGGCTTCCTTGGCAGCGCTCACTTGATCCTCTGGGACATGATGGGTGGTGAAAAGTGCAGTTGATGGAACAGTCGCAGCAACCTGAGGATCTGAGGCATGGAGTTGCACGGACGAAGCAGGAACTTGGACAGTCGACACTGAAGGAGGTTCAGTCGACACTGGATCAGCAAAGGTAACAGAAGCTCGGTTAAGGTCTCCGGACTGCTGGGTCACTGGTTCTAGCACTGACATCGTCTGAGGTGCCTTATTGGTTGGAACCCTCCTACCTGAGGTCCTGCCCCTTCTTCCCGGAGGCTTCTGGGGCATATCTTCATCGTCGTCTGGAAGCTCAATAACATTTTGTGGCGCTGCAAAGACTCGACCACAAGGTTTCAATCGACTGATAAATCAATTAACGAAACAAAGACAAGATTGCAGAAGTCATACCCGCTTTGGAGGTGGCCGCGTCTGCAGTCTCCTCGTCATCCTTGTAAATGTCCATGGAGGTCGCAAAGGTAGCAACGCTGAAAGTTTCAGAGCTCACTCGGTCAAATAGGAGAATGAGTCGACCGGAATACAGAAGTTTCCAAACGACATAAAAGCAAAGAGTTAAAGCAAGATTCTTACGCAGAGGCAACGGGGACGTCCACTTTGATCTTTGGCAAGGCCTTCCAAGTCTTTGTGGGCACCACCTTGGGCTGCTTCGGGGCCTTCTCCGTCGGCTCAGGAGTGGATGTCCGAGTGGGCTTCAACACCTGCGCACTCGACACACCCGCTTTACCGCGCCCACCCGCTGGGTTGTGCGTCTGCTTGGAGCGTCGTTCAGAACGAGGCGGTGATTCGACTTCCTCACCACTGCTCGAGTCGTCGTCGTCATCGTCGCTTCCATCTTCAGATCTATAGTCAGCGCTCTCGCCTCCGCTCGCCTCTCCCTCCTAGACCTGCTCTCCATTTGGCATGGAGTACATCTCGGTATTGATCTGCAAGGAAAAGGAGTACACAAGCATCAGTCAGGTTCAAGATTAATTATGAATCGGGACAAGAGGACACTCGACAATAAAGGTCAGACCTTGTCTGGTCCATTGGCGGTGTCGAGTGGTGGAACCCTCCTAGACCCCCTGGGTTGTCTTTGTTTCCAGTGATGCCCTGCAACCACTGCGCCACTGTCTCCTCGGTAACTTCCTCCGGGTGGATCTGAGTGGTGTCTTCAATACCCGAGTACATCCACATAGGATGATCGCGGGCCTAGATAGTTGCTGGATGCATCGACTGAGAAACACCTTAAGCAAATCCATGCCAGTCACACCGTCATGGACTAGTTGGACTACCCGTTCGACTAACATATTCACCTCTGCTTTCTCTGCTGGAGTCACTTTCAAGGAAGAGGGTTGTTGGACTCGATCCATGGAGAAGGGAGGAAGGCTAGTCGACTGGCCAGGAGTCGGTCGGTCCTTACAATAAAACCAGGTCGACTGCCACCCTCTAACTGAATCAGGAAGAGTCATGGCTGGAAAAGTACTCCTACCCCTTGTCTGAATCCCTAGACCTCCGCACATCTGAATCACGTGCGTCCTCTCATCACCCGGATTAGCCTTTTTTACAGACTGGGGGCGGCAGGTAAAGATGTGTTTGAAGAGACCCTAATGCGGTCGGCAGTCCAGAAAATTCTCACACATGGAAACAAACGCAATGCGATATGTGATGGTGTTGGGGGAAAAGTGGTGAAGTTGGGCTCCGAAAAAGTTCAAGAAACCCCGGAAAAAAGGATGAGGGGGAAGAGAGAAACCACGGTCAACATGAGTCGCAAGAAGGACGCACTCACCCTCCTCCGGCTGCGGCTCAGACTCATTTCCTGTCAGCCTCCAAGATCCGTGGGCAATCAAGCCCCCTTCGACCGGATCCTCCAGGTCTTCCTTCTGGATCGTGGACCGAATCCAGTCACCCTGGATCCAGCCGGGCGGCAGGCCGGACCTCGACGATGTCCCCCCCGGCTCATCTTCTTGCCCTTCGCCTTCGCCGTCGCCTTCTTCCCGCGCTCCAAAGCCGCCGTCTTGTCCTTTCCCATCACAGCAGACTGCGCACGGACGGGGAGGCGGCGTCGAGGGCGGAAGCGAGCGTGGTGGAGAAGCAGGGGAGGAAGGAGGGGAACGAGATGCACTGTGCAAAATACATCGGCCCCAACGCTTTATATAGGCCCGCTTCCGAGTGGCTGACTTGTGGGCCCAAGCGATCCTGTCAAATCCCGCAACAGTCGCACGCTCAGTACGTGGCGAAAAAGGTGGCGCAAGAATCGAGGCACCCCTGCCTAATCTGTTCCGTTTACTGTGGTGCCCTCCGTCCAGTGCGCTCCTCCAAATTTTGAATCCCGTGAGATCCGGGAACGGCAGTGCAACCAATCGCGCCAAAGATTTCGCACCGTTCCGACACTCGAAGCACATCAGTATAAGTTCACTCGACAAACTTTGAATGGATCAAGGCGACTGAAAATGAAGTTAAAGGTTCAGCATGGTTCGCTGACCCAAGTAAAATGCCTCCGAAGCATAAAAATCGGGTCAAAACCATCTTCAACCTCTTCCTCACTCGGACCTCAATCCATTCGGGGGCTAATGACAATGACATGTACCTAGGGTAGGGTAATAGGCCTGACCTAGACACCCTTCCCAAGGACATTGCCCTAGATTCAAAGACATACAAAGTACAGCAGCATCTACCGACTGAAATCACCTCAGAATGCAACCCACTCGACCAACAGTTCCACTCGGAAAACCCAATTTCATTCGACCAGGACATAGTCATTTGACCATACCAGAAACCACTCGGAGTATAGAAGATCTAAAGTCACTCAGGATGGCAACGGTAAGGTTTTCATTCCATAGTCTTAATGATCATTTATATGTCTTTAATGCTGGCGTTACAAGTAACGTCTCACCATAATGTACATTGAACTCCTTGTGAAGTGGGCTGGTTGGGGTCCTGGCGCACTCTATATAAGCCACCCCCCTCCACTGGCGCAAGGGTTTGCACCCCCTGTAACTTCAAGCATAATCCAGTCGACCGCCTCCGGGCACCGCGTAGGGCTTTTACTTCCTCCGGGAAGGGCCTGAACTTGTAAATCTTGCGTGCACAACCTCATCGTAGCTAGGATCTTGCCTCCTCCTACGTACCCCCTATTCTACTGCCAGACTTAGAACCACGACATGGGTTCCCCTTCTGTCACTGGGATCAAGCACCGTAAGATCGAACCCACTACAAAGCACCTCTTCCCATTGCAAGATAAATATATCAAGTTGGCCAAACAAAACCCAAATATCAGAGAAGAAATACGAGGCTATAAGCAATCATGCATAAAAGAGATCAAAGAAACTCAAATACTTTCATGGATATAAAAAGATAGATCTGATCATAAACTCAAAGTTCATCCGATCCCAACAAACACAGCGCAAAAAGAGTTACATCATATGGATCTCCAAGAGACCATTGTATTAAGAATTCAGTGAGAGAGAGAGGAAGCCATCTAGCTAGTAACTACGGACCCGAAGGTCTACAAAGAACTACTCACGCATCATCGGAGAGGCACCAATGGAGGTGGTGAACCCCATCTCTAGATTGGATCGGTTGGTTCTGGACTCTGCGACGGCTGGAATTGATTTTCGACGACTGCCATAGGGTTTCTGGAATATTGGGGTATTTATAGAGCAAAGAGGCAGTCCGGGGGGCACCCGTGGTGGGCACAACCCACCACGGCGCGCCTGGGCCTCCTGACGCGCCCTGGTGGGTTGTGCTCTCCTCGGAGCACCCGCCAGGCGCAGTCTTAGCCCATTAGGTGTCTTCTGGTCCATAAAAAATCTCCGTAAAGTTTTGTTGCATTTGGACTCTGTTTGGTATTGATTTCCTGCGATGTAAAAAACATGCAGAAAACATCAACTGGCACTTGGCACTATGTCAATAGGTTAGTACCAAAAAATGATATAAAATAACTATAAAATGATTATAAAACATCCAAGATTGATAATATAACAACATGGAACAATAAAAAATTATAGATACGTTGGAGACGTATCAGCATCCCCAAGCTTAACTCCTAGTCGTCCTCGAGTAGGTAAGTGATAAAAACAGAATTTTTGATGTGGAATGCTGCCTAACATGTCATATCATATCCTTTTCTTTATAGCATGGACATTTGGACTATATTGTTCAAAGCAATAGTCTAGTTTTGACATGATAATTTAAATACTCAAGCATATCAACAAGCAACCATGTCTTTCAAAATATCAACGCTAAAATAAGTTATCCCTCGCCCATCATGCTCAACCATTGATCCATTCATGAAACACACTCACATATTAACTACACCCAATACTCAAGTACGATCATGTTGCCTCCTAGTTGGTGCTTTTATAAGAGAAGATGGAGACTCAAATTCAAAATAAAAATTGCATAAAGTAAAGAAAGGCCCTTCGCAGAGGGAAGTAGGGATTTGTAGAGGTGCCAGAGCTCAAAGCGAATAACTTAGAGATAAAAACATTTTGGGAGGTGTATCCTTCCCACCAACGAAAACGACTTAGAGTTCCCAACACTTTCCATGCTAGATATATCATAGGCGGTTCCCAAACAGAAAATAAAGTTTATTCCTTTTTCAACCATACTTTTACTTTCCATGGCTAGCCGTATCCACGGTTGCCCTCCATACCATCACTTTCCAAGGAATTTATTATTTGACAACATAAAGTAAATTCACTTTCCATTTCGGGACTGGGCATCCCTAATACCTTTGCCTTACTCTCGTGCAATGACAAGTGAATAAACACTCATCGTGAGAATAACACATCTAGCACGGAAAATATTAGCCACCCCTCACCACTCCGCGAGCAGAACGAACACACAAAAGAGAAGTTTATTTTGAAAATTAGAGATGGACATACAAATTTGCTTAGAACGGCAAAAGAATACCACATATAGGTAGATATAGTGGACTCATGTGGCAAAACTGGTTTAAAGGCTTTTGGATGGACAAGTAGAGATCATACTTAGTGCAAAATGAAGGCTAGCAAAAGATTGAGAAGCAACCAACCAAGAAATGAATAATCTCATAAGCGAGCATTAAGCATAATTAACACCGAATAATGCACCACAAGTAGGATATAATTTCATTGCATAATTATTGACTTTTGTACTTGCATAGGGAATCACAAACCTTAACACGAATATTCTTACTAAAGCATAATTACTCATCAACATAACTCACATATCACATCATCATATCTCAAAACTATTACTAAGAATCAAGTTTATTTTTTCCAATGATCTTCATGAAAGTTTTTATTGTAGCCTTCTTGGATATCTATCACTTTGGAACTAATTTTCATATGTTGCTTTTTATAAGCTCAAACAAATATAAATGAAGATCCTGAGCATAATTTTTTTCTTTCTCTCAAATTAATTTAAGTGAAGCAAGAGATAATTTCTTGAAAAATCTACTAACTCTCAAACAAATCTAAGTGAAGCATAGAGAGCAATTCTAACAAGTCATGACATGTTTTTGGCTCTCTCAAATAGGTGTGTCCAGCAAGGAATCAAGACTTAAAACACAAAATAAAACAAGCAAAAACTCATATCGTACAAGACGCTCCAAGCAAAACACATAGTATGTGATGAATAAAAATATAGCTTCGAGTAAAATACCGATGGTCGTTAGAAGAAAGTGTGGATGCCACTCGGGGCATCCCCAAGCTTAGGATCTTCTTACTCCTTATTCCTTGATCCATCGTAAGATAACCCAAAACTTGAAAACTTCAATCACACAAAACTCAACAAAACCTTTGTGAGATCTGTTAGTATAAGAAAATAAATCACTACTATAAGTACTGTATCAAACCAATTCATATTTTATTTGTGCATTATATGTAATGTATTCCAACTTTTCTATGGAAAAACTCATCAAAGAAAACCATAGAGCCATAAAAAAAACAAGCACACAACGCAAAGAAAACAGAATCTGTCAAAACAGAACAGTCTGTAGCAATCTGATTTCTTCGAATACTTCTGGAACTCTAAAAATTCTGAAAAATTAGGACTACCCGGGTAATTTTTATATTAATCTAATACAAAAACAATTGGTATTTTATCACGATCTGTTTAAAAATAAGAATTGTTTTCATGAGCGCAAAAGTTTCTATTTTAAGCAAGATCAAACAACTATCACCCAAGAAGATCCTAAAGGCTTTACTTGGAACAAACACTAATTAAAACATAAAAAACACAATCATAATAGTAGCATAATTGTGTAAACACTCAAGAACAGAAAGCAAAAGGCAAAAATAAATTTTATTCATTGTGTTGCCTCCCAACAAGCGCTATAGTTTTACGCCCTTAGCTAGGCATAAAGCAAAGATCTAAGTTTTGTCATCTTTCTCCTTTTGAAAGCAAATAGAAAATTTCATATCAATGGCATTTAATTTTCTATTTTGTGAAAGCACATGGCCATTGATAGGAGAAGAAAGATTAAGCATGTTGCGAAAATTCGTATCTAAACTAGCCTTCATCTCTTTGATTATTTCATTTTGATAAAAGCATAGAAGGGTAGTTGATTCAACATTTTCTCCGTTGGGGTGCCTAAATATGGTTTTCATCTTTTCATAAGTATCAACGGCATCCCCTTCAAGAAAACCGTTTTCAAATATAGAATCCAAAACTTGCTTAAAGGAAGAAGGTAAACCGGCATAGAAACTTTTCATGTATATCTCTATCTGATATTGCGGCACATAGCTAGCTCGAATCCTCAACAACCTATCCCAAGCATCATTCAAAGATTCATCAAGCAAATAACGAAAAATTCCGGGATCATCTTCATCAAAATTGTTAGAGTTTTCCTTAGCAACCCCGGTAAGTCTATCCATAGCATCATTATTTATGAGCTTAGAGAGGACAGCGGGGTTATCCAAAGCATTAAAACTTGGGAGAAAACCCTTAGCTTCTCTATGGTCGGTCATGGCGATAGAGAAGGGAGTTTCAAAAAAATAGCGAGTGAAAAAGAGGGCGAATAAAACAGAATTTTTGTGTGAAGTGGGGGTGAGGAAAACGAGAGGCAAATGGCAAATAATGTAAATTGCGAGGAGATGAGATTTGTGATTAGGAACCTGGTATATGTTGAAGATCCTCCCCGGCAACGGTGCCAGAAATTCCTTTTGATGCGGCGAAGCTATGTCGATATTTCCCCAAAGAGGAAGGGATGATGCAGCACATCAATGGTAGGTATTTCCCTCAGATATGAAACCAAGGTTATCGAGCCAGTAGGAGAACCAAGCAACACAATGTAAACAACCCCTGCACACAGATAACAAGTCCTTGCAACCCGACGTGTTAAAGGGGTTGTCAATCCCTTTTGGGTAAAGGCGCCTCAAGATAGGCAAACGGACGTGAATAAAATTGTAGTAGATTAATAGATCGAACGCCAAATAAAACAAATAAGAATAAAATGCAGCAAGGTATTTTTGGTTTAATAGATCTGAAAATGAAAGCAAAGGAAAAGTAGATCGCAAACAAATAATATGAGAAAGAGACTCGGGGGACGTAGGTTTCACTAGTGGCTTCGCTCGAGAAAAATAGCAAACGGTGGGTAAAAAATTACTGTTGGGCAATTGATAGAACTTCAAATAATCATGACGATATTCAGGAAATGATCATTATATAGGCATCACGTCCAAGATTAGTAGACCGACTCCTGCCGGCATCTACTACTATTACTCCACACATCGACCGCTATCCAGCATGCATCTAGTGTATTAAGTTCATGGAGAAACGGAGTAATGCAATAAGAACGATGACATGATGTAGACAAGATATATCTATGTAGAGATAGACCCCATCGTTTTATCCTTAGTAGCAACGATACATACGTGTCGGTTCCCCTTCTGTCACTGGGATCAAGCACCGTAAGATCGAACCCACTACAAAGCACCTCTTCCCATTGCAAGATAAATAGATCAAGTTGGCCAAACAAAACAAAAATATCGGAGAATAAATACGAGGCTATAAGCAATCATGCATAAAAGAGATCAAAGAAACTCTAATACTTTCATGGATATAAAAACATATATCTGATCATAAACTCAAAGTTCATCCGATCCCAACAAACACACCTCAAAAAGAGTTACATCATATGGATCTCCAAGAGACCATTGTATTGAGAATTCAGTGAGAGAGAGGAAGCCATCTAGCTACTACTAGGGACCCGAAGGTCTACAAAGAACTACTCACGCATCATCAGAGAGGCACGAATGGAGGTGGTGAATCCCATCCATGATGGTGTCTAGATTGGATCTGTTGGTTCTGGACTCTGCGGCGGTTGGAATTGATTTTTGACGACTCTCCTAGGGTTTTTGAAATATTGGGGTATTTATAGAGCAAAGAGGCGGTCCGAGGGGCACCCGAGGTGGGCACAACCCACCAGGGCGCGCCTGGGCCTCCTGCCGCGCCCTGGTGGGTTGTGCTCTCCCCGGAGCACCCCCAGGCGCAGCCTTGGCCCATTAGGTGTGTTCTAGTCCATAAAAAATGTCTGTAAAGTTTCGTTGCATTTGGACTCCGTTCGGTATTGATTTCCCGCGATGTAAAAAACATGCAGAAAACAACAACTGGCACTTGGCACTATGTCAATAGGTTAGTACCAAAAAATGATATAAACTCACTATAAAATGATTATAGAACTTCCAAGATTGATAATATAACAGCATGGAACAATAAAAAATTATATATACGTTGGAGACGTATCATCAATCCCTTCACAGTTACTTGCAAAAGTGAGATCTGATAGAGATAGATAAACGATAAAGTAAATATTTTTGATATTTTTGATTGGTAGATTGGAAAGTAAAATATTGCAAAGGAAGTAAATCGGAAACTTATATGATGGAAAATAGAGCCAGGGGCCATAGGTTTCACTAGAGGCTTCTCTCAAGATAGAAAATATTACGGTGGGTGAACAAAGTACTGCCGAGCAACTGATAGAAAAGCGCAAAGTTATGACGATATCTAAGGAAATGGTCATGAATATAGGCATCACGTCCGCGTCAAGTAGACCGACTCCTGCCTGCATCTACTACTATTACTACACACATCGACCGACTCCTGCTTGCATCTAGAGTATTAAGTTCATGAAGAACAGAGTAACACATTAAGTAAGATGACATGATGTAGAGGAATAAACTCAAGCAATGTGATGTAAACCCCATCTTTTTATCCTCGATGGCAACAATACAATACGTGCCTTGCTACCCCTATTGTCACTGGGAAAGGACTCCACAAGATTGGACCCAAAGCTAAGCACTTCTCCCATTGCAAGAAAAACCAATCTAGTTGGCCAAACAAAATCGATAGTTCGAAGAGACTTGCAAAGATATCAAATCATGCATATAAGAATTCACAGAAGATTCAAATAATATTCATAGATAAGTTGATCATAAATCCACAATTCATCGGATCTCAGAAAACACACCACACAAAAGGTATTACATCGAATAGATCTCCAAGACATCAAGGAGAACATGGTATTGAGAATCAAAGAGAGAGAAGAAGCCATTGATGACCCACAAATATATGGGATCAATTGTAGCTCTTTTCGATAAGTAAGAGTGTCGAACCCAACGAGGAGCAGAAGGAAATGACAAGTGGTTTTCAGCAAGGTAATGTCTGCAAGTGCTGAAATTATAAGTAACAGAGTAGTTTGATAGCAAGATAATTTGTAACGAGCAAGTAACGATTATAGTAACGAAGGTGCAGCAAGATAGCCCAATCCATTTGAGGCAAAGGACAAGCCAAAACAGTCTCTTATGATAAGCAAAGCGTTCTTGAGGGTACACCGGAATTTCATCTAGTCACTTTCATCATGTTGGTTCGATTCATGTTCACTACTTTGATAAGTTGATATGTGGGTGGACCGTGCTTAGGTGCTATTCTTACTTGAAAAAACCTCCTACTTATGATTAACCCCCTTGCAAGCATCCGCAACTATGAGAAAGGTATTAATAATAAATTCTAACCATAGCATTAAACTTTTGGATCCAATCGGTCCCTTACGGAATAGCACATAAACTAGGGTTTAAAATTCTGTCACTCTCGCAACCCATCATCTAATAACTACTCCACGATGCATTCCCTTAGGCCCAAATATGGTGAAGTGTCATGTAGTCGACATTCACATGACACCACTAAGGGAATCACAACATACATACTATCAAAATATCGAATACACATGAAGTTCACATGATTACTTGCAACATGATTTCTCCCGTGACTTCAAGAACAAAAGTAACTACTCACAAATGATAATCATGCTCAAGATCAGAGGGGTATTAAATATCATATTGGATCTGAACATATAATCTTCCACCAAATAAACCATATAGTAATCAACTACAAGATGTAATCAACACTACTAGTCACCCACAAGCACCAATCTATAGTTCCGGTACAAAGATTGAACACAAGAGATGAACTAGGGTTTGAGATGAGATGGTGATGTTTAAGATGTTGATGGAGATTGCCCTCCCCAAGATGGGGGAGTTGTTGGTGATGATGTTGACGATGATTTCCCCCTCTGGGAGGGAAGTTCCACCGGAGGGCAAAAGTGCTCCTGCCCAAGTTCCGCCTCGAGACGGCGGCGCTCCATCCCAAAAGTCCTCCCCTTATTTTTCTAGGTTAAAATGACTTATATACCAGAAGATGGGCACCGAAGGTGGGCCGAGGGGAGCACAACCCACCAGGACGTGCTTGGGCTCCCTGGCGTGCCCAGGTGGGTTGTGCGCACCTGGTGGACCCCCTCTGGTACTTATTGGCTCCAATATTCCTCATATATTCCATAAAAAATCCCCGTAAAGTTTCAGCTCATTTGGAGTTGTGCAGAATAGGTGGGTTGACGTAGCTTTTCCAGGTCCAGATTTCTAGCTGTCGGAATTCTCCCTCTTTGTGTGTACCTTGCATATTATGAGAGAAAAGACATTAGAATTACTCCAAAAAGCATTATTATGCATTAAAACATCATAAATAACAGTAGATAAACATGATGCAAAATGGACGTATCAACTCCCCCAAGCTTAGACCTCGCTTGTACCCAAGCGAAAACCAAAATCGAAAGACATGTCCACATGCTTAGAGAGAGAGGTGTCGATAAAAACAAAATACGGACATAGAAGCATCATGTGAATTACTATAGCAGCAACAAACTTTAACATAAAACTTTTATCATTGAACTTCTATCATGGACTTCTCATGAATAAGTAACAATTCATCACACTATCGAAGTATAAAGCATAAACTCTATTGGAAACCAACAAACTATGTTCCCAGTCAACTTTGCAACTACAGTTCATTATCTTTTCAGGAAGGGTCATGTATCGGAGCCTTTAGGCATGTCCACATGAGCAAAACGTTTCAACTGGACACATACAAAGATAGGGGCTTATAGTTTCGTCTCCCAACGTATTCACCTCAAGGGTGATGTCAACAATAATAACTCATGCTACCCATATTCAACTGGACATATGTGCCGAGATCTTTCCTCACCACATGATGCTTGCCAAAGGAGAAAAATAAAAAGGAATAGAGAGAAAAACTTTGACTCTTGCATAAAAGTAAAAGATAGGCCCTTCGCAGAGGGAAGCAGAGGTTTCCATGCGCTTATTTGTTTGTATGCTCAACCTCTTAGTGCAAAAGAACGTCATGTTTATTGCCCCTTGTGATGGCAACCTTTATTAGGCAGTCTTTCGCTTTTATTCTTCACCATCACAAGTTCATACAATGCTCAATTTTCTCTTACACTAAATGATCTCACACTTTTAGAAGCAATTTTTATTGCCTTATTGCACCGATGACAACTTACTTGAAGGATCTTTCTCAATCCCTGGGTAGGTATGGTGGACTCTTGAAAATAAGATTTGGGTTTAAGGGTTTTTGGATGAACAAGTAGTATCTCTACTTGGTGCGGGATTTTTGGCTAGCAAAGATAGGGGGCAAGTACCACATGTTGAACGATCTATGACAATATAACTTCTATGTGAATATGAACAAACATAAATCATTACGTTGTCTTCCTGGTCCAACGTCAACAATTTTGGCATATAATATTTTGATGGGGGCTCACAATCACAAAAGATTTCTAGGATAGTGTATTTATATGTGAATTTTCTCTTCCCTTATTAATTCTTTCATGAGTTGCATCATTGACCAATGCTATGTTTGTCAATCTCTAATAAAAATTTCTACTTATACTTTTCCTTATGTGGTGTCGTCACCTACCATAAGATTAGCATATGATCTTTTTCATTTATTTCCTTTCTTTTTATTGAAACATGAAAGTAAAGAAAGCAAAAACTCAAAATAAACATTGTTATATATCTCGCACACGATTACAAGGATAGATCACTAAGCAAACTCTCGAAAAGAAAGGATCGAACTAAACTTTTATTCATCTAAAGCAAAAGATAACTATGGATTGAACTAAGATAAATAAAGGCAAAAGATAGTGGGGGTGATACGATACTGGGTCACCTCCCCCAAGCTTTGCGGAAGCCAAGGGGAGTGCCCATACCCGATACTCAATTTTCTTTTGGCGATGAAGATGGAGATGATGGTGATGAAGTAGAGATCTTGTCCTCGGGTTTCCATGGCAGAGGTCCACCATCATAAGAGGAGGAGTGAGTCTCACTGGTCCTGCAACTGACAGCCAAACTCATACCTTTAAACCTCGCCTCATATTCAAAGACTTGGTTTTGGAGATCATAAATCTGGCTTTGGAGGAAGTTGATTTGCTCGTTGAGGGTGAAGACGATGTCCTTCATGGACTTGCCATCCACCTTGAGATCATGGGTAAGGTCCGTGATCGTGAGGTGATTGGCACTGAGTCCATGCTCCACCATCCTCTTGCACCGGAAGACCTCCTGCTCCATAGCTTCAAGCCTGGCCTCCACGGTTCCCGCCCCCTTGGGACCTTGCACATCGCGGATGTGAAGCAGCCCCTCATGCATTTGGATGACCTGAGGGTGCTGCACCACCTCCTGCAAATATGGGTTGATGACGTTCTTGAAGAACTTGTCCTTGGAGGAGCTTGAAGCGGCCATGGTAGATGGGATCTAACAGAAAACGACAAGGAAAAGAAAATAGAAGATTTCTCCGCGATACGTTGGTCAATGGGTTCGGGGGGTATATAAAGATTTTTTATCTTGCGGGGCAAGCAAACGGTATAAAAACGGAGTCCGGAAGGTACCCGAGGTGGGCACGACCCACCTGGGCGCGCCTGGCTCTGGTGTCTTGTGCCCACCAGGGTCACTTTCCCAGTACTTTCTTATTTTCCTAATTTTTGTTATATTCCAAAACTGACAAACAATATTTTTGCGGATTTTTCGGAGTCGGTTTACTTACCGTATCACGTACCTCCTTTTTTCACGATTCTGGAGTGTTCCAGAAGGTCTCTTTTATGTGTTCTTCCGGTGTCAAAGTTTGGATAATATTACTTTCAACATTAATGGGCGTACATGAGATATAATGTTTTATTTGTTGCCCATTAACAACCTTCGGGTTAGTGCCTTCGGCATTACTTATTTTGATAACTCCATACCGGTAAACCTCCTCGATAACATAGGGTCCTTCCCATTTGGATAGGAGTTTTCTTGCAAAGAATCTAAAACGAGGGTTGTACAAAAGAACATATTCTCCAACTTTGAACTCATGCTTTTGGATTCTTTTATCATGCCATCTTCTAACCTTAACTTAAAATAACTTGGCATTTTCATAACCTTGGGTTGTCCATTCATCTAATGAGCTAATATCAAATAACCTCTTTTCAGCGGCAAGTTTGAAATCATAGTGGAGTTCTTTGATTGCCCAATATGCTTTATGTTCTAACTGAAGAGGCAAATGACAAGCTTTTCCATAAACCATTTTATAAGGAGACATACCCATAGGATTTTTATACGCTGTTCTATAAGCCCAAAGTGCATCATCTAATTTCTTAGACCAATTCTTCCGGGACCTATTGACAGTCTTTTGAAAAATTAATTCTATTTCTCTATTGCTAAGTTCAACTTGACCACTAGACTGAGGATGATAAGGTGATGCAATTCTATGGTTAACATCATACTTGGCAAGCATTTTACGGAAAGCACCATGAATAAAGTGTGAGCCACCATCAATCATTAAATATCTAGGGACTCCAAACCTTGGGAAAATAACTTACTTAAGCAATTTAATAGAGGTGTTGTGATCAGCACTACTAGTTGGAATAGCTTCTACCCACTTAGTAACATAATCAACAACAACCAAAATATGAGATACCCATTAGAGGAAGGAAAAGGTCCCATGTAATCAAATCCCCAAACATGAAATGGTTCAACAACAAGTGAATAATTCATAGGAATTTCTTGATGCTTACCGATATTACCTATTCTTTGGCATTCATCACAAGATAAGATGAACTTATGGGTATCCTTGAAGAGAGTAGGCCAATAAAACCCAGATTGCAATACCTTGTGAGCAGTTCAGTATCCTGCATGATGTCCTCCATAAGCTTCAGAGTGACATTTCCGTAGAATTTGTCCCTGTTCATGCTCAGGTACACAACGTCTAATAATACCATCTACTCCTTTATAAACATGTGGGTCATCCCAAAAGTAGTGTCTTAAATCATAGAATATTTTTTTCTTTTGTTGGTATGTAAAGCTAGGTGGTAAATATTTAGCAACAATGTAATTAGCATAGTCAACATACCAAGGAGTGTTATGAGAAACATTTATTGCAGCTAAATGCTCATCAGGAAAACTATCATCAATAGGTAGTGGGTCATCAAGAACATTTTCAAGCCAAGACAAGTTATCAGCTACGGGATTCTCAGCTCCTTTTCTATTAGTGATATGTAAATCAAATTCTTGTAGCAAGAGAACCCATCGAATAAGTCTAGGTTTAGCATCTTTCTTTTCCATAAGATATTTTATAGCAGCATGATCGGTGTGAACAATCACTTTTCAATCAACAATGTAAGATCTAAATTTATCACAAGCAAAAACCACTGCTAGGAATTCTTTTTCAGTAGTAGCATAATTTCGTTGAGCACTGTCTAGAGTTTTACTAGCATAATGAATAACATTCAGTTTCTTATCAACTCTTTGTCCAAGAACAACACCAACATCATAATCACTATCATCACACATAATTTCAAAAGGCAAGTTCCAATCAGGTGGTTGAAAAATAGGTGCAGAAGTTAAGGCTTTCTTGAGTGTTTCGAAGGCTTTTAAACAATCATCATCAAAAACAAAAGGAACATCCATTTGCAAAAGATTTTTAAGGGGCCAAGAAATTTTAGAAAAGTCTTTGATAAATCTCCTATAGAAACCAGCATGACCTAGGAAACTCAGAATACCTTTGATATCTTTAGGCCATGGCATTTTCTCAATTGCATCAACGTTAGCTTTGTCCACCTCAATACCTCTTTCAGAAATTTTATGGCCCAAAATAATACCTTCATTAACCATAAAGTGGCACTTCTCCCAATTCAAGACAAGATTTGTTTGCTCGCATCTCTGCAAAACGCGATCAAGATTGCTTAAACAATCATCAAAATACTTCCCATAAATAGAGAAGTCATCCATGAAAACCTTAACAATATTTTCATAGAAGTCAGAGAATATAGTAGTCATACATCTTTGAAAGGTAGCAGGTGCATTGCATAAACCAAAAGGCATGCGTCTATAAGCATAAGTCTCAAAGGGACAAGTGATAGTGGTCTTTTCTTGTTCAGGTCGAGAATCGGGAATTTGTGAAAAACCAGAATATCCATCAAGGAAGCAAAAATGTGTGTGCTTAGATAATATTTCTAGCATTTGATCAATAAAAGGCAGAGGGTAATGATCTTTTCTAGTTTCTTTGTTTAATTTTCTAAAATCAATTACCATTCTATAGCCTGTAACAATTCTCTGTGGAATAAGTTCATTCTTATCATTAGGAACAACAGTAATACCTCCTTTCTTAGGGACACAATGAACATGACTTACCCATCTACTATCAGCTATAGGGTAGACTAGCACAGATGCCCGTGCGTCGCAACGGGGGATTTTTTTGACGTGGATTCAAATTTAGTGAGAATCGTGAAATCTTGTTCATTTCACCAACTTGCTTCGTGCGCACCTTCTTCTAGTCAACTTTGACAATGCGCCCATTCTTCTGTCCAACTTTGACAAATTCTATATGAATATGGATAAAGGAAGGTAATAATTTTAAAAAAAATCTAGTGTACTCCATATCTTAAGAAGTCACAAATATGGTTATTCATCCCGCAAAAAGGCTACTTTCCTCTCTAATTATTGTTCTTGTGATTGTGTAAACATAATGTAATTGTCGTCATGTCTACCAGAGTTTCACTAAAAGGAACAAAATGAACAATGAGCTAAAATCAGGAACCGAGGAAGAAAATTGTGGAAGTTACAATCTTTTGTTCAAAATTGTACAATTAAAATATGTCCATGCATTGCAACGGGTGAAAAACTATTATCCCCGCATGGCCGCATCCTCCTACTAAATGAACACGTTTTCAAGACTCAAGAATAACTATAGAGATGTGCTAGAGATAAAAAACTTTGAAATTATGTACTAAAATGATATGATGACTTTTAAAATGCAATTGAAACTAAAAGGGCTACGATGGCAACATGGCCTAATTTCATTAAAGCATCCACGGTAGTTTTGGTCCTATAAAGGCAACCTTCATACACTTCAAGCAATAGAGTCATTGTCTCCAAGCTTGATGTCCCTCTAGCCTTAAAGTATGTCTCCAACAAATGAAAAAAGTAAAATTAATTGGTCTCACATACTGTATCTGAAATCGTTCTAGATGGTGTGTTTATTAAGGGATCGGTTAGAAGCAAGCCGATCCAAGACAGTCGAACAACACAAAATGATGAGTCAAAAGAGTGAAATCACTGTTTGGAACAAAATGATAAGAACAAACCAATATTTAAGAAAGAATTCCAATGCAATTCAGGGTTCGTCTCTGGTAAACCTTTTTTCTGGACACCGTTTCAGGTGAGCTACCAACGTGTGAGATGTGATGAGGCTAATTTGATGCGTGCTCATATATGCCTGATTGATTATTGCAATGACGACCAGATTTTTTCTGTTTCAGATCAGCCATGACATACATGTATGTGATGTTCGGATCGGCCATAGGCCATGCGTGCGTTGAGGTTTAATTCGGAGCAAAAATCCCACAAAAAATCCATCTGACGGCACTTTGCTCTGCTTCATGTGGCCGGTTAGCACACTGCGGTCTGTCAAGCCGCCCCCGCTGCTCGACTTCTCTCTCCCGCACACCCTCCCTCCCCATCTTGCTCCGTCCGTCGAGCCGACCCCGCTGATCAACTTGTCTCTCTCCCTGTCAGGCCTCCGTTGACCTTTGCCCCCTGCTCGCTCGCAGCCGTGGCACCACACATTCGCCTCCCTCTCAGGCCTCCGTTGACCTTTGCCCCCTGCTCGCTCGCTCGCTGCCGCGGCAGCACACACATCCCGCCTCGCTGCATCACCGGCCTCTGCCGGAGCTCGCCATCTATACACCAATCCCTCTTTTTGCCCTCTACTTGTTTGATTTCCAAGCTTGCTTGTTGATTTGCTAAGCAACATGTATATAAACTGGACTCATTCGATCTAATGAAGCGAGATGGGACTATTCTATGGATGCACGATAGTGGAAGGGCTGATCAAATTTTCGCAACCAGGATAAACCAACGAATTGTTGATCGATATTAGCTGTGTGATGGCGACTAGCGCGGTGAGGTCGGCGTTGAGCGCGAGGCCATGGGCCGGGCCGCCGGGGACGGTCAGCTCGTCCACGTACCCGGCGTTCAGGGACACATACATCACCGGAGCTTCGGCGGCTGCGGGCGGTAGATGAGGTACACGGTGAGCACGGCGACACCGATGACAACCACCGCCAGCCAGAACACGATGCAGCAGAGAGTGAAACAGAAGGCCGGCAACTGCCTGCGCTTTGCCTCCAGCGAGAGAAAGCCTGGGGAGCCTTTCCGGAGTCCTCCTCCCTAGCGCCTAGCGGGATGTCCTGGCAGCGTTTGCGACGGTGACCCCTGGTGATCATGGTGCTGGCGCTGTTGCGGGCTCCCGTTGCCCGATACCGGCGCGGCCACTTGGTAAGGCGCGCCAGCCACCTTTGCTGGTCGGGCGCAGGCCCATCCGCGGCGCCTGGACAGGCCCTAGGAACCTCGTCCTCTACTCTCCCGGGACGCGCTCGTACCTGTACCGTGGCTTGTCGACCGCCATCGGCGGCAGCTGCGCTGGCGGTGGCTGCCCATGCATCTGCCATAGCTCCATGTAGTTCGGCCTGGCGGACGCCGGCCGCAGCGCCTCCGGTTTGTCAACTTCGTCGATGCCATCGTGGCTCGGCCCATCGGGAAAGCCCTCGTTGCCAGGATGAGGATGCATCTACGCCTCGCTCGTTCAGGGCTGTAGGAGACGTACCGCTGAAAAACCGAATCATTTTTTTACTTATGCGTGGCATTGGTGGGTAATACTCGCTAAAAAAACTAAAAGCATAAATTCATGGGAAGAAACGTATTGTGATGGTGAACCCACAGAGTCAATCCATGCTTTATTATTAGGGAAAGATTATACCTGCTTCCAGAAGCTTTAATATTTCTGTTCTTACCACTTCTTTCATCTTTGGATTTAACTGACGTTGGTGATCAACAACGGGCTTAGCATCATGGTCCATATTAATCTTCTGCTGACATAGAGTGGGACTAATGCCCTTTAAATCATCAAGAGTATATCCAATAGCAGCTCGATGCTTCCTTAGAACTTTCAATAATCTTTCTTCTTCATGTTCTGAAAGGTTAGCACTAATAATAACATGATATATCTTCTTCTCATCAAGATAAGCATATTTCAAAGTGTTTGGCAATTGTTTTAATTCAAACACAGGATCACCTTTAGGTGGAGGAGGACCTCCTAGAGTTTCAATAGGCAAATTGTGTTTAAGCAGAGGACGCTGTTCAAGGAAAACCTAATCTATTTCATTTCTTTCATGCATATGTAAGTCATTTTCATGGTCTAGCAAATATTGTTCTAAAGGATTAGTAGGAGGCACATCAATAGAAGAAAGACCAATTATTTAATCCTTACTAGGCAATTCTTTTTCATGAAATTTTCTACTAAACTTGGAAAAATTAAACTCATGAGACTCATCACCAAAGCTAACACTGACAATTTGTTTCTCACAATCAGCATTAATGGTGTTTAAGAAAGGTCTACCAAAGATAATGGGACAAAAATCATCTTGTGGGGAACCAAGAACAAGAAAATCAGTAGGGTATTTTATTTTCTCACACAAGACTTCAACATCTCTAACAATCCCAAGTGGTGTGATGGTGTCTCTATTAGCAAGTTTAATAGTAGCATCTATTTCTTCTATTTCAGCGGGTGCTATGTCATTCATAATTTCTCTATATAAAGTAAAGGGAATAGCACTCATGCTAGCACCTATGTCGCATAAACCATAACAGTGATCGCCTATTTTAACTGAGACAACGGGCATGCCAACAACGGGTCTATGATTATCCGTTTTATCGGGTTTGGCAATTCTAGTAGCTTCATTACAGAAGTAAATAACATGCCCATCCATATTTTCTTCCAGGAGATCCTTAACCATAGCAACACTAGGTTCTACTTTGATTTGTTCATCAGGTTTAGGTGTTCTAATATAACTTCTGTCGACCACAGTTGAAACTTTAGCATGTTCCTTTATCCTAAGAGGAAAAGGTGGTTTCTCAAAATAAGCAGTAGGAACAACTGGATCAACATTATAAAGTATAGTTTCCTCTTTAGCTAGTATCGGTTCTTTCATTTATTCTTTAATAGGTGGGTGATATTTAAACCACTTCTCCTAAGGGAGATCAACATGAGTAGCAAATGATTCATAAAAGGAGGCTACTATCTCGAAGTCAAGTCCACATTTAGTGCTAAACTTTTAAAAATCATTGGTTTTCATAAAAGATTTAACACAATCATACTTAAGTTTAATACCTGACTCTTTACCTTCATCGAGTTCCCAATCTCCAGAGTTGCGTTTAATTCTTTCCAAAAGATCCCACCGGAATTCAATAGTCTTCTTAATAAAAGAACCAGCACAAGAAGTATCAAGCATGGATCGATCATTATGAGAAAGTCGAGCATAAAAATTCTGGATAACAAATTCTCTTGAGAGCTCATGATTGGGGCATGAATATAACATTGAGTTAAGCCTCCCCCAAGCTAGAGTGATACTTTCTCCTTCACGAGGCCAAAAATTATATATGTAATTCCGATCACGGTGAACTAGATGCATAGGATAATTTTTTTGGTGGAACTCCAATTTCAATCGATTCCAATTCCAAGATCCATTGTCATCGCATAGCCTATACCATGCCAATGCTTTTCCCTTCAAAGATAAAGAGAAAACCTTCTTCTTAACTTCATCTCCGGGTAAACCTGCAAGCTTAAACAATCCACAAATTTATTCTACATATATCAAGTGCGTATCAGGATGTTCGGTTCCATCTCCTGCAAAAGGATTAGCTAGCCGTTGTTCTATCATATCTGAAGGAATTTCATATTCAATATTTTTAGGAGGTGCAGTAGGTTGAGGGGTAGCTAATTGCGGTTCTGGTCGAGGTGAATATACCCTGAACAAACCCCTCAAAGGATTGTTTTCCATAGTGACAAGTGACAATAAATTTCAGCACGTAGTAATAATTTTTCCTTACCAATTTCCACTTACCAAGAGCGATTCACTCCCCGGCAATGGTGCCAGAAAATAGCCTTGATGACCCAAAAGTATATGGGATCAATTGTAGCTCTTTTCGATAAGTAAGAGTGTCAAACCCAACAAGGAGCAGAAGGAAATGACAAGTGGTTTTCAGCAAGGTAATGTGTGCAAGTGCTGAAATTGTAAGTAACAGAGTAGTTTGATAGCAAGATAATTTGTAACGAGCAAGTAACGATAATAGTAACAAAAGTGCAGCAAGATATCCCAATCCTTTTGAGGCAAAGGACAGGCCAAAACGGTCTCTTATGATAAGCAAAGCGTTCTTGAGGGTACATGGGAATTTCATCTAGTCACTTTGATCATGTTGGTTCGATTCGTGTTCACTACTTTGATAATTTGATATGTGGGTGGACCGGTGCTTAGGTGTTGTTCTTACTTGAACAAACCTCCTACTTATGATTAACCCCCTCGCAAGCATCCGCAACTACGAGAAAAGTATTAAGAATAAATTCTAACCATAGCATTAAACTTTTGGATCCAATCAGTCCCTTATGGAATAGCGCATAAACTAGGGTTTATGCTTCTGTCTCTCTCACAACCCATCATCTAGTAAATACTCCACAATGCATTCCCTTAGGCCCAAATATGGTGAAGTGTCATGTAGTGAACATTCACATGACACCACTAAGGGAAACACAACATACATACTATCAAAATATCGAACACACGTCAAGTTCACATGATTACTTGCAACATGATTTCTCCCGTGACCTCAAGAACAAAAGTAACTACTCACAAATGATAATCATGCTCAAGATAAGAGGGGTATTAAATAGCATATTGGATCTGAACATATAATCTTCCACCAAATAAACCATATAGTAATCAACTACAAGATGTAATCAACACTCACTACAAAAAGAGACACATCCGTGACATTTTGGGCCGAATGAATTTTTTTCCTGTCAAGCTTATGACACTTCTATAACGATAATTGTGACAAAACCCGGTATCATCATAGATGTGGTGGGCTCCTACTTCTATGACAAAAATCATGATAGAAAATGGGCTTTTCGTTCTGGATGGGCCGGAGACGCAGCTGCATGACATTCTTTGGGCCGTCCATGACAGAAAAAACTGTGGTAGAAGCGACGACGAGCAAAATATCGGGGAGTTCCCGGTTACGGTGGGTGGTCGGGGCCTAGAGATGCATGGAGGTTTGCACATTTCTCTCGTACACGTACGCGCGTGTGTGCGAGGCGTTGCGCTCTAACTGAACCCGAGCCAGCGTTGGGCTCTGAACCCGAGCGATCGCACTAGCTATGTTACTGAACCCCGATCGATCCCTTGCTGTTAACTGAACCCGAGTGATTCCTTAGCTACTGCTGCTAACTGAAACCGATCGATGTGCCTCTTGATGAACAGTGAGCATTGTTGGGGGGGGTTGGATGAACAGTTCCCGGTGGGGGGGGGGGGGTGGATGAACAGGACCCCGTGATAGTAGAGGCCGTTTCAGCTGGATGAACAGGACCCTGATCGATCGAGCCGGTTGAGGGTGGATGAACAGGACCCCGTGGAGGGCTGGATGAACAGGACGACCCTGTGGAGGGCTGGATGAACAGGACGACCCCGTGGAGGGCTGGTTGAACAGTAGCCGGTGGAGGGCTGGATGAACAGTAGCCCGTGGGTGGGTGGTTGAACAGGACCCCGTGGAGAGGGTTGGTTGAACAGTAGCCGGTGGAGGAGCGGTGGAGGTTGGATGAACAGGAGCCCGTGGATGAACAGTCGCAGGTGGAGGCTGGAGGAGGTCGATGGTGGATGAACAGTTGCCTGTGGAGGCTGGAGGAGGTCGACGGTGGAGATGAACAGTAGCCCGTGGAGTCCCGTTTTGCAATACGCCACACCCCTCCCGATGAACAGGACTCCAGTTTCGACCGTAGTGCTCGAACACAAGTCCGTTTCCTACGTTTGCGGTACGCCACACCCCTCCCGATCAACAGGACCCCGTTTCGACCATAGGAGGTCCAAGAGAAGTTTGTTTCCTCCGTTTTGCGGTACGCGAGACCCCTCCCGATGAACAGGATCCCGTTTCGACCGTGGCCGCTCGAACACAAGGCCGTTTTCTTCATTCTGCAGTACGCCAGGCCTTGTTTCGATCGGCTATTCTATCCAAGCCAGTTGGCTCTCGATGAACACGAAGACGCAGTTTCTCCATTCCGACCCAGCCATGTACATGACCCCTGGCCGTACGTATGCGCGAGTAGGCGTTCGAGACCCCGCCCGTATGTACGTACATGGCCGTATTTACTTTCTTGCACCCTGGCTATACATACGTGTACATGCTACGTGCGCGCCTCTATTATGATACGTGCCCTTCCTTACTCGACCACGGTTCATCGCTGCAGCCTGCAGACAGACCGAGCGTATGTATGTACACGTTCGCGACCAGAATGACAATGCTATGTACGCTTCGACCAGGTGGGTCCCGACTGTCAGGGAGGATAAGGAGGCACTTCCTTGCGTGCGAAGATGTTGCTGGTGGGTGACAGCAGTCAGGGGGAAATGTTTTTTCGTGAAATACGGTGGCCCGTCCGGTGGGTCCCTGCTATCAGGTGGAGGAATCATTATTTTACGTGTAATAAGGAGGCACTTCCTTGCTGCGGCTGTGGACCCAGCTGTCAGTCCCTCCACGTACAGTACTCTTCCGATGGAAGGCGGTGGACGAAGGCGAGGCCTAGGAAGGTGACGACGCGGAGCCGGGGAAGACGTAGTAGTGGATGCCCACATGGAGAGGAGTACGAGGGTTGACTGGTTCGGCTGCGGTGTGAGGCTATCGTCGCCGCAGAATAACAGGTGGTGTGGGTGAGTAGAGGGATGGCCTGGCCAGCGGTGGGAGTAGTAGGGGGCGGTGAGGCCTCCGCAGCAGCACAGTCGGCCATGGGACGCACGAGCACGCGGCACGACCGGCGCTGGTTTGGGCGGCTGGAGCAAGAAAACCAGAGGTTGAAGAAGCACTACGGCCGTTGGATGGACATCATACAGTCACTGGAGCTAGAATCGTTCATATTGACTAAGTTGACAAAGCTCTCCGTCCCCGTCAACTTAGTAGGCCCACAAGTCAGCATCCCACAATGGTGGGTCCCAGCTAGCAGGGGGAGTATTCATTTTTTTTGTGCGTAATAGGGAGGCACTTCCTTGCATGCGAAGATATAGCTGGTGGGTCCGAGCCTTCAACGGGGGGAACGTTTTTTCGCGAAATACAGAGGCCCTTCTGGTGGGTCCCAGCTGTCAGGTGGAGGAATCATTATTTTGCATGTAACAAGGAGGCATTTCCTTGTGTGCGGCCGTGGACCCAGATGTCAGCCTCTCCATGTACAGTCCACTTCTGATGGATGTCGTTCATTGACCACGTTGACCACGCCACGCCGAGAGCACCATGGCGGTGGACGACGGCGAGGCCTAGGAAGGGAACGACATGGAGCCGGGGAAGACTCGGCAGTGGTTGCGTACGCGGTGGGGAGTACGAGGGTTTACTGGTTTGGCTGTCGTCGCCGAAAAATAACAGGAGGTGTGGGTGAGTAGAGGAATGGCCTGGCCAGCGATGGAGTAGGGTGGGGCGATGCGGCCTGTGCAGCAACACAGCCGACCACGGGAGGCTCGAGTAGGCAGTCCCACCAGCACTGGTTTGGGCAGCTGGAGCAAGAAGATCAGATATTGAAGAAGCAGCACGGCAGTTGGATTAACATCCAACGGTCACTGCTTCTAGAATCGTTTGTGGACTAAGTTGACAAAGCCTTTCGTACACGTCAACCTACTAGACCCACAAGTCAGCCTCCAAATCTGTCCCAAACAGCATACAGCCCGAAATTTCTAGCCAGATTCAAATTAATTTAAAAACTAAATATACCTTAATTTATATCCAATGAAATTTTACCCGCACGAAGACAATGAAATTAAAAATTTCAAAATCCGAAAGAAAAAAGTATTTTGGAACTAATTGCCTGTTTGCCGTATTTTTTCATTTTACAGCCCATTTATTATTACTTATAGCCCATTTCTTATTACTTATAGCCCATTTTCTGGGCAAGCCTGAATGCAACCCTCCTCGTCTTGAAAGATTTCTGGCCCAGCAGGGTGTAGCTAAGCAAGTAGGCCTACGTTGGTTATTCTGCAAAAAACAAAATACCGGGCTAGCCATTTTCAGAAAGGAAAAAAAGACTGGGCTGGTCATGTGGTAAACATATGAAATAAAAGCCTGGGCTAGACGGGCCACAGCTCCCGCACAACCTAGTTGATACCCTTCTCCGTCTCGAAAAAACAAAATTACTGCACGCACTGCTGGGTCCCTACTGTCATCCTCACGATGTACAGTCATCTCCTTATTCCTCTCGGTTTTTGACCATGTTGACAACACCGGAGGGCGGCGCCGCGGTGAGAGAACCAAGGCGGAGGACGATGGTGAGGCCTCGGACGGGAACGAACATGAGTCGGGGAAGATGCATGGAGTTTTTAGGGTGTAATGTGGCCACGATGCGTGCGCGGCAACACAACCAGCCGTGGGAGGCGGGAGCAGGCAGTCCCGCCGGTGCTGGTTTGGCTTTGGCGGCTGGAGGAAGAAGAGACTGAAGAATCACGACAGATGTTGAATGTCAATCCAACGGTCAAGGTTGGCACAATCATTTGTTGACTAAGCCGACACCAAGTAGCATACTTTTTTATATATAGGAAGAAAAGAAAAACCGGGCTCGTTTGCCTAATAGCATTCCCGAAACTGCGACCGTTCGATCTTGCGTCGCAACTAAAACTGTGAGGAAAATGCGTTTGTCTGCCATCCTCCTCCCAGGGAACGTTCGCCACATAAGTGACTAGCAGCCTTGGTTTTCAACCGAGAGGTCTTGGGTTCGAGTCCCAGGAACACTCAATTTTGTCCTCCTTCCTTCCTCACAAAAAAGAGAAAGAAAATCAAAGACTTGAGAAGGCGTACAGAACAAGCTAGTGTACTAGTAAAGAGACGTTACTGAGTTTTAGAAAAAAGAGAGACGTGCTCCTGTAGCTGGTTCGAATCCAAACCTAGACTATTACTATATACGGTGCTATGCTACTCTGCAAGTAATGAAACTGACATATCCAACGTTCACTTCTCCTCTTCTCTACTTACTCTGCCTAGCATCAGAAGCTCTGGCCGCAGCAACCATGTCCGTTGGCTGCTCGTCCACCTGCTCTTCAGCAGGAAACAACCAGATATGCGCCAAGTCGCCACCCGTACCATCGCGTGTGGGTCTCATCACACCCCCGCCGGCACACACACCGCAGCCGGTTGCTCATCGCAACCCGTTGCCGTTGGTGTGGTGCCACTGCTGCAAATCACGCAGAGTCATCCGTCGCGTCTCAACCACAATCCTCAACCCTGGCAGAGTCTTCTACAAATGCCCGAATCATGGGGTAATAATATGTTTAAGTGTTGTTCTGCTGCTAATTTTTTAATAGTTTGGTTGATGATCTTCCAATTTGATTCCTGCAGAAAAGGGAAGATTCGTGTGATTTGTATTTCTGGGAAGTTGCTGATGTGGGGGAATGCAACTACGCTGATTATTTGGTTAGCTGAGGAATCCAAATACCAGCAGGTTGGGGTGTTGGACAAGTAACTGAAGGAACGACAGAAGAGGAAGATACAGAGCAGAAGGTTAAAGATGCAGTTCCTCTGATCATGGCCAAGCAACAGCTGCTGAACGGCCTTGACAGCAATGAGGAGATGAAAGAGCTTGTGAAGATAATGGGCAAAATCGATGTGCTATGTAGGATGATTGTCTCTTTATTTGCAGTGTATGTAGCACTCGTGATGTATTCAATGGCTATGACATGAGCACTTTGCTGAAACTAGTAATGAATGAAACATGTTTAACAGGCTGGGCGTAGTGTTGTGAACATCTAATGATTTCTATTAACGGAAATCAGGGGTATCCCCTTTTGCTCATAAAAAATATATAGTAGAGGCCCTTTTGGCAATAAATAAACAAATTAGCAGAGGCCCTGTCGGGTCAGCTTTGTTCCCATTCGAAGACGTCGAGAAAATTGCAGCCCAACAACAAACTATGTCATCAAGTTCAAGTTTCATAGCCAAATATGAGTACAACTAAACAACAATGTCATCATGTTTTAGTCATCATACAATCACCAAACACAAATCAACATACATAACAAGTGATGTTCTCACAGCAAAATACTAAACAACACGTTCATCAGGTTTCAATTGTCATAGCAAACACAATTTCACATAGTAGATGAAAAATGTCTTCTGACAGGCAAATATGACAAAAACAATCTAATCATCATCCGCAGCAGCAGTATCAACATCTTCGCCATGTGTATCAGTCTGAATCATAATTCCCCACAGTGTCATCTTCTTCTTCATCCTCAATGTCCTCGAACGTTGGCTTCTTCTTGATCAACTCTTGTATGTCCACAGCACGACAGACAATCTTATCGCCAGCGTCATTGACGAGATGGTTCTCAAAGATATTAGGAACTACTATGGAATCTTGTACATCAGGAGCAGTGTAAGCATCATCTTGTTGTGCAACTTCATTAAATGAATTCCTCTGCTCAAACCTTTGCAATACTCTCTAGTCGTCACTACGTGCAAATGTGTCTTCCAAGAAAAATATCTGTGTTGCTTGATTTGCCAAAATAAAAGGCTCGTTGGTCTGGTACGCCGCCTTGACATTGATGGATTTGAAATAATCATCAGCTCTGGGTTTTGCGATCGTAGAAAACAGGTTATACCAACGACAGCACAACAAAACCACACGTCGATGATCCTCGAAACTGGAGATATACTGCAACCGAACTATGTGTGTTATGTTAGCGTACATTTTAGTTGTCTCTCAGCCGTACGTATCCGTTCTCATGATGGCACTATTTTGTGTCTTCCTTCCTTCATCGTGTGCAAGGGTGTTGTAGCGCAGATCTCCAACAACGCAAGATTCATAATGTATTACCCGAGTATCAGGACCCATTGCTAGTGCGTAAAGGGCATCATGAACTGCCTGCCCATGCTCCCGCATCTTCTTAACCTATGGTTAGAAAATAGACAAGCTGATCATCTTATGTACTCGGGTGCAATTCAAAAGCTGATCATCTTAAAAAAATTGACAGTGCAATTCAAAAGCTTACATGGCTCTTGAACCATTTCGCAAATCCTGCCATAACCAGTTTGTCAATGTTTCTTGGATTTTGCAGCAATAACTCCTTTTTGTAGATGTTGCACAACATAGTGATTGCGTCAAACATCTAAATAAATAATAATGTGTTGCAAGTTTAGTAGATTACGATGTATAAGCTACAGTACTTAGCACTTACTTGATATAAGGTAGTATCTCAGGACAGTTATTCAACACATACCAAACCATTTTGTCCGAATCTTTAGGTTTGTCCTCTTGTCGACTCTTCCCTGTAACTCGAACAGAATAATTGAAAACATTGAGCCCGGGATTGTCTTCACCAACCTCTTTGCTAAGCTGATCAGCTATTTCAATGTATTTTGAGGAGAATGTCAACGTTTCTGTAGCAATGTAGGCCTCTGCAATGGAAACCTCGGGTCTAGCTCTGTTCCTAACATAGCCCTTGAAAGTGCCTAGCCGCCTTTCAATAGGATACATCCAACCATACTGTACTGGACCTCTAAGTAGTGCCTCATCAGGTAGATGAACAGCCAAATGCACCATCACATCAAAGAAGGCTGGAGGATATATCTTCTCAATGTCTCATAGGATAGTTGGTATCTTGTCTCTAAGACGCTCCAAAGCATCTATCCTGATATTTCTACTGCAGAGTTCCCTGAAGAATGGTCCCAACTCTGCAACTGCTCTGTATAAGTCAGGGCGGCCCAATCCTCTAAGGATAACAGGTAAAACCCTTTGAAGTAGGATGTGGCAGTCATGAGTTTTCAACCCTTGTACCTTGTTTCCATCTACACTGACTCTCCTTTCAGGGTTGAAGCAAATCCATGTGGGAATCTCACACGTGATAGGACCTCGCAGAATTCTTTTCTTTTTACCTTGTCCAAGACGTACACAGCTGGTGCCATATCCCGTGGTTTACCTTCATCTTCCACTTACAAATCCTTTTTGACACCCAGGTGTGTGAAATCAATCCTAGGTTTTAAGGTATCTTTCGTCTTGCCTTCAATATTAAGAAGTGTGCCGATAATGCTGTCACATATATTTTTCTCGATGTGCATCACATCAAGATTATGCCGCAGATCCAAATCTTTCCAATACTCCAAGTCCCACAAAGTGGACCTGCGGGTAAACAATAATCTCTCTTCTACCCTGCCACGCTTCCTTTTCCCGCTACCATTACCAGGATGGTTTCCTGGTGTAATATGCCTGACCTTATCTAATTCCACTTGCAACTCATGGGCGGTGATCCTCTTTGGCGCATCACGATTTTCATGCTTTGCATTGAACACATGTCTTCGGTATTTTGTAGGACGCGGCTTGTCCTTGGCAAGGAAACAACGGTGTCCAATGTAACAGATCTTGCTAAGTATTGCTTATGACAGCGGATTCCTGTCATAGCGAACACATCCATTTTAACCATGTGTCGTTCGCCCTGACATAGTGCCCAAAGCCGGATAATCATGGATGCACCATATTATAATAACATGCAGAAAGAAATCAGCTGGTGGGCTGCTATATAGGTCTTGAGTGAGAACACCCCTCCGTAGCTGTTGAAGTTCCTCCACAAGAGGCTCCATGAATAAATCAAAATCCTTTCCAGGACTTTTTGGACCTGGGATGAGCAAGGCCATCATGTAGTTTGATTCTTTGGTGCAGACATTTGGAGTCATGTTGTAAGGGATAACAAGCACTGGCCACATGCTATATGTGGCGCTCTGGTGGCCAAATGGGTTAAATCCTTCTGTTGCTAAGCCAAGTCTAATGTTTCTCGCGTCAGCAGCAAAAATTTTGTGTTTCTGATTGAAGCTTTTCCAGTCACTACAATGAGATGGATGGCTCATTACATTCTGATCTCTGTACTCCTGGTTCCTAGAATGTCACAGTACATCCTCTCTTGTTTCAGCATCACGAGACAACTATGCAATCTTGGTATAATTGGAAAATGTCTCCGAACATTATGAGGAATCCTCTTCACAGCATCGCCATCTTTCTATCTTGATGATTTGCATTTCGGGCATTCACTTAAGTTGGCATAATCCTCCCGAAACAGAACAAAATTATTCTTACAAACATGGGTCATATCATATCCAATTCCAACTACACGAAGGAAATTCTTCATTTTACTGTAGGTGTGAGATAGTTTGTGTGCATACGTGAAAGGGGCGTAGAGGGGGTGTATGCGATGGAGAGAGAGAGATGCTCTTCGTTTATCTTTATTATGACTAACTTTACATATAGTATAAAAATATAAAAATTCACAGTGCGGAATAAATATCATTGTGGGCACCATGCAATGCAAATTCACGTTCATACTCCTCCATATAACTTTGTAATGTTGTTTATATGTAGAAATTCTAAAATAATTTTTTGGCCACACTTTATTCAAAAGGAATGTTGTATGCGAAATAAGCATGAAGAGAGGGCTTTTAGATCAATGGGGTACGTGATGTAACATGTGTGAATGTGTAATTGATGTATTTGGCAGGGCCTGGAGAGGTATGTGTGTATATTACGTATTTTAGAGAGGCATGGATAGAGGGGCCGGTGGGGGGGCGTGGGAGAGATAGCACGAGAAATGAGAGAGGTCTAGAGAGAGAGAGACGAATATGTTGTCACAGCGAGAGATGCCCTTGAGTGTGTATATGCAAGGGGGGAGGGGATAGAGGCACGATGAGAATTTTTTTGTGCGGTGTCTGTGTTGCTATGTGTGGGTGTGAGAAGATAACGAGACCTGGGGGCAGAGGCTGTGTCACCGCGTGAGGTCAAGTGGGCCGAGGTGAGGCCCTTGGTTCAGTTCCGTCCTGCGCCACATTGGTCGGCCCATGACACATTTAGGGAGACCCATGGGTGACTAGTCGTACAAGACAAAGATAGCAGAATCGTGAAGGACTCTGTGTCCACTGACAAAGCCGGCTAGGATTTGTAACCCTAGGTCCTCGGACTAAGGTAACCCCTTATCTCTGATATTACTATTCATCCAACCTAACTTTAAGGGGCATCCTACAGAATGCTCTGCTAAAATCATACTCGTCGATTAGGAAGAGAGGTGTGAGACAATGCGCGAGACACAGGCCTAAAGATAGTGTGCGTACGGGAGGCACGTAGGCAGGTCTATGTATATAGAAAGGGTTGATGGGGATTGTGCATGTGTATGCTTGTGAGAGGAAGAGTGCTTGTGATAAAGGTTAGTGAAAACAGTCGTAAATGGTTACGAGAGGGAGGGAGGGTTTTATCGAGAGCATGTCTGCGAGAAAGATACCTCGGGAGAGAGTGTGTGAGCATGTGTGAGAGACCACCGATGGAGAGTGAAACTACACATAAAACACTGATGTACACATTGATTAAAATATAAATTGTATCCAAATATTAGGATGGGATCACGATATTTGCAATTCGCGTAAGGAACGTGTCGGGGGAAACAACACCTATGGGATCACGAGGAATCCCTTTTGCTACGGTTGGCGGGCGCGGGGCTGTGGAAAGAGCGGGATTGAGAGATCAATGCGGGGGGGGGGATTATCTAGGTTCAGGCCGTGAGAGATGCGTAATACCCTACTCCTGCTGGTTTCTGTTTATCTGGTGTTCTTGGACTAGCTACAAGGCGTGCAGGGTCCAAAAAGTCTGAATCCTCTCCAGTACGCCACGGGCCTCCTTTTATAGATAAAGGGGCTGCCACAGTGGCACACAGGAGGTGGAAAGCTATACAATGGTCGAGTCTATCCTCTGGCACCGTAGGACAAACGCATTTAATGCACTATCGACGTGCTCTTCTTGCTTTATCGGGGATGGCAAGGAAGCTCATCCCAGCTGTCGCCACCTTGCTTGGCTTCGACGCACGTCCAAACTGACAAGGCGGGTAGTGCCACGCAGGCGGGCTGGCTGCTGAGTTGATGCGGTGGCAGAGCCTTGACGAAGATCTGCATGCCACCACGCAGGTGCTTGTTGAGTTGGCCTAGAGGCCGCACATCACCACGCAGGTGTTCGCCTAGTTGGTGGGCTGGCAGCTGCATGGGAACGGCGGCAGAGCTTTGGCAGATGTGGGCCTGGCGGCGGCCCCGCAGATGTCTTCGGCAAGAGTCTTGCCGGGGCCCCGGCAAGGGTCTTGCCGTGGCGTCGTGGTCGTCCCCGGCAAGGGGCTTGCTGGGGGTCTCGTGGGTATCCTTGGCAAGGATCTTGCCGAGGATCTTCGTCTTCTGGTTATTTATCTAGTCTTGTATGCCCTTGGTCTTCACAAAGATCTGCATGCCACCACGGAGGCGCCTCCCGAGCTTTGGTTCAAGTGTGGTTGAAGGCGTCGGAACTCTCAGGCTCAAGGGTGGCAGCCCCTGCTGGTGTTGGGCGAGTTGCCCCGGCAAGGTTCTTGCCAGGGCTGTGGAGGCCGCCCCAGCAAGGTTCTTGCCGGGGCTGTGGAGGCCGCCCCGGCAAGGGCCTTGCTGGGGGAGTCCATCTCGCCCTTCTACTCTTTGTGTTTCCAGCTTGACGTTGGTCTCGTCGTCTTGTGCCTTTGCTTCCTCTGCCCCGCCAAGCGTGGCCAGGGGCGTGGGGCTGCGACTGCCCGCACACAAGTAAAGGGGTGCAAAAAGGGACCCCTACTTTTGTACACCAACAGGAGGCCCCGGGCCTGGGCCACATATAAGCGCGGGGCGTTATTGGGCCAGGCCCAGAATGGTGCGCGGGCGCGCGGGCGGCGGAGTTTTTACCGTAGTAACTCCCTCGATCGTTGTGCTTCCCCACGACCCGCGTTGAATGCGCGACGTGGGGGTCGTGCGTGACGTGGGGTTCATGCGTGGGGCGGTTGCTGCCCTCATGCGTCACATCGTAGTAAATGGTAAAGAGGCGGCCCGCGCCTTCCCCCATAAAAAAGGGAAAAACCGCAGGCGCGCTGCTCATTTACCCTCTGCGCCTCTTCCAATCTCGGAACCGCCATTCCTCTCTTCTTCCTCAGGCAAAAGATTTGAAGTTCTTCCCTCTGCTTGCTGCCGCCGCCCCCATTGCTCTTGATCATTCGCCCCCTTCCAGCTGCCATGGCGCCCAAAACCAGCAGGGGCAAGGGAGCGGCCAAGGATGTCGGGGAGAAGGAGGCGCCGGAGAGCGAGTCGGCGGTGCGGCGGACGCAGCTCGCCTACTTCCCGTCAACGGTCGATGCGGTCCACCTCAAGGACCTCTTCTTGCCCCTATGGGGGAGGAAGACGAAGGGGCACCCTGCCACGTGCGTCGTCCCCGCCGATTTTGCCAAGGACGGCCCAAATCGGTACCCCTTCTTCGTCTATTTCTTCTCTTGCAGCCTCTGCCCCCCTTTCTCTGACTTCTTCAACGACATCATGCCACCTATAGCTTCCATCTCTTGGATCTCACGCCGAATGCCGTGGCGTGCCTGGCTCTCTTTGCCCACCTCTGTGAGGGCTTTGCCGGGGTTCTCCCCAGCACGGTGCTCTTCCGCCACTACTTCTACCCTCGCATCCAACCAAGGGGCGCCATCTCTGGGAGCATCGCCTGGATCCCGAGGACCCAGGAGAAAGGCACATACCCGGAGGGTGCTCGGAAGGAGAGGTGGGAGGAGTGGCGGGGCCGGCGGTGCTGGATCGCGGAGAAGGACCCACCGGAGTTCTGCCGGGTCCGTCAGAGCCCGCCGACCCGCCGCCAAGACTGGAGCGACCTCGACATCAACGACAAGAAGCTCTCGATCGCCACCACGAGGATTCATCGCCTCACCACGGCCGGGCTCACCCTCGAGATGATTTGGGTGGACTTCATCCGTCGCTGAATCGCCCCGCTACACAACAAGGGGAGGCCGGCCTGGGACTTCAGGAATGCGGCCGACTTCATGAGGCTCCGCCCCGGCCTGAAGCATAACTTCACGGTGATGGGCATGCCCATTTCTGTCAAAGGCTCTTCCAGCTCGACGTGGACAGCGACGGCAGGGCGGAGAGGAGCGGCAAGGCTGCAAAGGCCGGCAAGGCCATCAAGGGGCCCCTGTTTGGGTTGTGGGAGGGAGTGGTCCCGCTGAGCAACAACTCTCACCAGTCCGCTATCATCGCCATGATGCCGGACTTCAACACGCACGGCCTTGACCCGTCCTGGGCCGAGCTGCCAGCGGAGAAGGTGCAGGAGTTCTTCGACACTTTGTCGGAGGCTTACGTCCGCGACGATCCGCTGCTCATCCAGGACACCACCCACGCGGAGCTGGACTACATCGCCGCCAGGGCGGCGGAGGCGGCGCTTGCCAGGGAGGCCGGCAGCGCTGGCAGCGTGGAGGACGAGGCCGACGCGGCCGCAGAGGAGAGGGAGCTCGCCCAGTGGGCGGAGTCTGCCGAGGAGGCTAGCGGCGCCAACGCCAAGGCCCCCCTTGTTCAAGACGCGGGCGACGAGTCGTCCGCTGAGGAGGTCGAGGTGAATGACCCCCCGGTCATGGGGAGGCAGCGCGTCCTGAGGCGGGCCAGCTCTGGTGAGCCGGTCCAGCCCGGCAGGATCACGCAGCGGCAGCCGCCCCAGGAGCAGCTCGTGCGCGAGACGAGGGCGATGAAGGCCATGGCAGCAACGAAGGCGGCGAAGGCCACGGTGGCGAAGAGGAAGGCGACTGCTTCCTCCTCGTCCAAGCGGTACCGGGCCCCATCTCCTTCCCCTTCGGGCAGCACCTGGGAGGCCGAGTTTGACCTCGGATCTTTCAGCCCGGCGAGGAAGAGGAAGCTAGTGGAGGAGGTGGAGGAAGAGTAAGTATTTCGCCCCCCGCATCATCTCCTGATGTCACTCCAATGTTATCCTTCTTTGATTTGGTGTTATCTTCACAGGGACGTGGAGACGCTGGCCCAGAGGGTGGCGAAGAGGTCCAAGGCCTCGATGGGCGACAAGCCCCCGGCGGGTACTTCGCATACGCCGTTGCTGTGGATAGCAGCCCGGACAACAGCCCCCAATGTACTCCCCGCTTCAGTCCCCAGCGTAAGCTCACCACTTACTCCTCCATTGACGAACTTTGGGGTGTTAATCTTTGATGCTTATCTTGTCGTGTTTGTAGGAGAAGAACGGCAGCAGGAGGAGCCGCTGAGGGCCACCCCCAACACGCCCCCCCTCGACTACGCCGCCCCGAGGGGCGTCCCCGGCAAGGGCATCCACCACCGAGCCCACGCCTATGGAGGAGGAGGAGACGAACTTGGGTGCCGGTGGTCCTACCCCGGCAACGAATGTTGGCGGGGAGGGTGCCACTTCTTCCCAGCCCGGTGCTGGTAAGTTCGCTTGCTTCCCGTCCCTGTTCTTACTTCTTCCTTTTTTTGAACTTTGATCTTGGATCTACCCCATTCTCCTTCTTGGCATCTAGGTGCTTCCTCGGCGGACTAGGAGAACATCGATACCGTCATCGAGGAGGTCGCCAGGGACGCCTAGGCCGAGGCGGACAAGATCGCCGCCGAGGAGGCCGCCAAGACTGCCGTCGAAGAGGCCGCCAAGGGGCCTGCCGGGGAGGCTGGCAGGGCCACTGCCGAGGAGGCCGGCAAGGCCACCGCCGAGGAGGCCGGCACGGGGCCTGCCGGGGAGGGGGTGGTTGATGACCAACCTTCCTCCTCCGCTGCCTCTGGCTCGGGTAAGTACCTGAAGGTGAGCGACGACCTGTTCGTCCACCTCCCAGGGACGGCGAGCACTAGGGCGCCCACTGAGGGGGAGGTGTTCGATGACGAGGTGCTCGCCGCCGCCGGGCTTGAGGTTGTTGACAAACCGAGCGCCGGTGGCGGCGGTTCCCAAGAGGAGCAGCTCCTTCGGGCCATGAGCGCCAACTTCCAGAAGCTCCAGGCGCTTCACCGTGCTCGTCTGGACAAGGCAAAGTCCAGGATGGCGGCGGTGGAGAAGGCGAAGGTGGATCTCGCGGGGCACGTCACCGAGATGCAGGCCTGGTTCCGCCAGGCCCTTGAGGAACTGAAGGTTGCCCAGGATCAGCTGACTGAGCGCAAACAAGATCTTATCTTGCTACAGGCCGATGTCGAGAAAGCCCAGGAGGCGGCAAAGGAACATGCCGCCAAGCACGAGGCCGCTCAGCACCAGCACCAGGCCGAGCTGAACTCCTAGGAGGAGGACCTTGCCGCTCATGAGGAGGCGCTCGCCGCCACCCTCTGCGGCAAGGATGAGGAGGTCAAGAAGCTTGCCATTCAGCGGACCAAGGATCTAGAGCAGAGGCACAAGGAGGCACTCAATGCTTAGGCCCAGGTCCATGCTAGCAAGGTGAAGGAGCTGGAGGTGGAGCGGGATGGGCTGAAGGAACAGGTCCTGGGGCTGGCGAAGGAGAAGGACACGCTCAACGGCTCTTTGGTGGAGGCGCAGGCCGCAGTCCTCGGCAAGGCTGAGCAGCTCTCCAAGGCCAACAACTCCATCAAAGACCTGAAGCTGAAGCTGGAGGGTCTTGAGGGGACACTTTTAGAGGTCAGGGCCTGGGAAGAGACACTGACCAAGGACCTGGAGGAGGAGAGGCAGCTGCGGAGGAATGACGCCACCAACCACGAGGATTACGTGAAGGGTGAAAACCTATGGATCAGCCGCCTCGCCGATGTCGCCGGCAGGATTACCATGAAGCTGGTGGCCATGGGGATGCCAAACGTGAGGTACGCCCCGGAGCCAAACATGAGTCCCAACGCCAAACTGACCCTGTTCTTCGAGGGCATTCTTGGAACCCTGGAGCAGTTTCGCTCTAACTGAGCAACCTCTCTGGCCAACGAGGCCCGGAAGCTTTGCCAGGGTGCCCTGACCAAGGTCCTCACCAAGGTGGCGTACTGGAACCCCAACCTCGACTTCGACGCCGCGCTGGAGAGCTTGTCGGAGGATGTATCAAGCCCATCATCAGCCGCGTCGACAGAGTTCGGAGGATAGAGGGCCAGCGCCGGGACTAGGCACCCGGTTTCTCATCGCTGCTGCAGGTTCACGACCAAGACAATTTTCATCTTTAGTTAGAACCGCAACAACAATTGGTGTAATATAACTCTGCAGTACTTCAATATCACACATGCTATCTTCCCGTTAGATCTTTCTTTGTATGTTTGCACCCTACGCTTGTTGAGATAAGGCTGCCGGCGTGTAAACCCATGCCATGGTGCTTTGAGGACGGATCCTTAGCACCCTGCCGGAAGGGCGCTTGCTACCGGGCAAGCCACCTTGCCACTGCCAGCGCAGTCGCTTAAACTGTTGAGAGGACTCGAAACAAGACAAGAGTGCTGCTGGTAGCGGGTAGGCCACCTTGCCGTTCTCAGCGCGCCCGCATGAACTATCGAGCAGACTCGAGACAGAGACAAGGGCGTTGCCAATAGCGGAAGGGTCCCATTGCGTGCAGGTTCCCTGTACAAGGAACGAGATCTTTTGGGGGAGGACAGATTTTATATAAATGAAATTAGCCGAAATTTTACATGACTTAGCTTTTTGGGGCCACGTGGATGGCCGTCGAGGTTGCGGACGACACCAGAGGGCGGTTGATCGACGACGCCCTCTCCCTTCGAGCCATCCTCATGAAAGAGTTGCTGCGTCGGCTCCAAAACCAGATTTCCACGGCTTGCGCCCCCTACCTGGCGCGCCAAAGATGTCGGGGGAAACGACACCTACGGGATCACGAGGAATACCTTTTGCTACGGTTGGCGGGCGCGGGGCTGTGGAAAGAGCGGGATTGAGAGATCAACGTGGGAGGGGGGGGATTATCCAGGTTCGGGGCGCGAGAGACGCGTAATACCCTACTCTTGTTGGTTTCTGTTTATCTCGTGTTCTTGGACTAGCTACAAGGCGTGCAGGGTCCAAAAAGTCTGAATCGTCTCCCAGTAGGCCGCGGGCCTCCTTTTATAAACAAAGGGGCTGCCACAGTGGCACACAGGAGGTGGAAAGCTATACAATGGTCGAGTCTATCCTCTGGCACTGTAGGACAAACACATTTAATGCGCTGCCGACGTGCCCTTCTTGCTTTATCGGGGACGGCAAGGAAGCTCGTCCCAGCTGTCGCCGCCTCGCTTGGCTTCGACGCGCGTCCGAACTGACGAGGCGGGTAGTGCCACGCTGGCGGGCTGGCTGCTGAGTTGGTGCGGTGGCAGAGCCTTCACGAAGATCTGCATGGCACCACGCAGGTGCTTGCTGAGTTGGCCTAGAGGTCGCACCTCGCCACGCAGGTGTTCGCCTAGTTGGTGGGTTGGCAGCTGGATGGGAACGGCGGCGGAGCTTTGGCAGATGTGGGCCTGGCTGCGGCCCCATGGATGTCTTCGGCAAGAGTCTTGCCGTGGCGTCGTGGTCGTCCCCGGCAAGGGGCTTGCCGGGGGTCTCGTGGGTATCCTTGGCAAGGATCTTGCCGAGGATATTCGTCTTCTGGTTATTTATCTAGTCTTGTATGCTATTGGTCTTCACAAAGATCTGCATGCCACCACGGAGGCGCCTCCCGAGCTTTGGTTCTAGTGTGGTTGATGGCGTCGGAACTCTCAGGCTCAAGGGTGGCAGCCCTGCTGGTGTTGGGCGAGTTGCCCCGTCAAGGTTCTTGCCGGGGCTGTGGAGGCCGCCCCGGCAAGGGCCTTGCTGGGGGAGTCCATCTCGCCCTTCTGCTCTTTGTGTTTCCGGCTTGACATTGGTCTGGTCGTCTTGTGCCTTTGCTTCCTCCGCCCCGCCAAGCGTGGCCAGGGGCGTGGGGCTGCGACTGCCCGCGCACAAGTAAAGGGGTGCAAAAAGGGACCCCTACTTTTGTACACCGACAGAACGGTCATTGATCCATCAGACATCTAGATTCTATTGAATTTGAGCATGTCTATGTTATTATTCGACATAATTGATCCACATAGTTAGTATTTTGAACTCCAGACAATGCATCGCTTTAGCAATCTAATATAAACGTGAGTATAGTTCATGTTGTGTGTGTAAAGCACATTATACATACAAAAGTTACACAATGAACATTATAAATAGCTAGCTATGAACTAGCATACATTTGAACTCAACTTAAGGTGGTTTAAAAATTTTGAATTTAACATGAAGTCCATTCAATTATTTGAATTCGATATTATGGCATTTGTAAATCATACCTAAATTATGGGGGACCAATCTTTGCTCTGCTTTTGTACATAATAGCATATATAGTCCTGTACAAAATACATTCAAATTTACCTCCTCCATTCAAAAATAATCGTAGTTATATGATTTTCAAGTGTCAAAATTTCAAAAAGAAGCACATAATTTAATGTGGTTTTCAAACATACAAGGTCAAATTTAACGTTGTCTATTTAGGTCAATCCTTGAAGTTCAAGAGTACTCTAAACGTGAATGCTTCTGTTTCAAAATTTCGAACGAAGCGCCAAAAGAGCCTCTACTTGCCCGAAACCGCGTGAGACCAATGTTCGGTAGTAGAAGGAAATTACTTTTCTAACTCTGACCCGTGAAACCTACCGGCCCGACGTCCAAAGGTCTAAACTGGGGTAGGTTTGTAGCTTCATATAGACGCCACACAACCGCCTCCGGAAAACATTCATACACAATGGCCGCCTAAGTACACATGCGCACGACCGAAATCGCTCCCGCCCACTATTTGGGACACCTGGGATTACCATCCTACCCCGACCCGCAGTAGGTCCGAAATTTAAGAGGGGGGCAAAGTTTGTACTTTCCCCAAATTTCAAACAAGCGCGTCCCATCTGTTCAAAAAAGCCAAAAAAGCATGTCCCAGACCAAAACATGGTTCTCCCTTAGCTCCCCCCGCCCCCCGTCCGATTCCCCATTCATACTCCGTGGGCGCCAAAACTACCTCTCCACCAGCCGCGAAACCCCGATGTCCTCCGTCCGCCACCCCATCCCACCATCAACCGCCACCCTCCTCCATCACGCCGGAGTCGATACACCGACGTCGTTGTCCACCGCAACCTCAACAGCAACGCCTTCCACGGCTAGTAGTTGAAGCCGAGGCCGAGCTGTCCGTACCCGAGCCAGTTCAACCACGCCGTCCTACGCCTCACCGCTGCTGCTCCAACTTCGCCACCGTCCACCGCACCGGAGCTATTCCTGCTCCTTCGTCGCCTCGGATCTGCTTCCCCTCCACCAACATACGGCCACGGCAACATAGTCAACAATTTGGCCATGGGTTCGTCCAAGGCTGCACCCTCCTCCAAAACATCGGTTCCCCCGGTAAAAGAAGAAAATCGCTGAGACATCTGGAGGACACAACACTGGCAACCGGAAATGCTACTCCTCTTCCCTTATTCGCGCAAATCTTATGTGTCTGCTTGCACGGTATTCATCCCATAGAAGACGCTAGTTGACCGCTTCTTCTTGATACGAGATGTTCCTAGTAACTCGCGATGCACAAGGTTTCTCCTCATATACTATTTCACCTTATCTAGAGGTCTGTCGCCCCTGGATTTCAATTCCTGGTCAGTTGATTCCCAACTAAGGGAGGCATTCCCCGCTGTTACAGGCGCTAGTCCGCCTGAGGGAGTCCTGGACTAGGGGGTCCTTGGGCGTCCGGCCTGTTATCCATTGGGCCGGACTGATGGACTGTGAAGACATGAAGGCCGAAGACTGTACCCGTGTCCGGATTGGACTCTACTTGGCGTGGAAGGCAAGCTTGGCAACCGACTATGTAGATTCCATCTTATGTAACCGACTCTATGTAAACCCTAGATCCCCCCGGTGTCTATATAAACCGGAGGGGTTAGTCCGGAAAGGATATACACATTACCATAGTCATATAGGCTAGACTTCTAGGGTTTAGCCATTACGATCTCGTGGTAGATCAACTCTTGTAATACTCATATTTGTCAAGATTAATCAAGCAGGAAGTAGGGTATTACCTCCATAGAGAGGGCCCGAACCTGGGTAAACATCGTGTCCCCCGTCTCCTGTTACCATCGATCCTAGACGCACAGTTCGGGACCCCCTACCCGAGATCCGCTGGTTTTGACACTGACATTGGTGCTTTCATTGAGAGTTACACTTTGCTGTTGATGAAAGGTTCGATGGCCCCTTCAATCGTTGATAGTGACGCTGTCCAAGGAGAAACCTTCCTCCCCGGACAGATTTTTGTGTTCGGCGGCTTCGTACTGCGGGCCAATTCGCTCGGCCATCTGGAGCAGATCGGTAGCTACGCCCCTGACCACGAAGTCAGATCTGGAAGCTTGAACTACATCGCGGACATCCGTGGAGACTTGATCTTCAACGGATTTGAGACCGCAGCGATCGCTCCCCCTCGCCCCGATGAACATGACTTAAATGTGTCATCGGATCACGTCAGGAGATGGTTCCTGTTGCTGCAACGGCCTTAGAACCGAAGCAGATCATGCCATCCGAGGCCACAGAGTCCGCGACGTTGGAGTCGCACACAGACTCGACACCCCGCAATATTTGCATCCATGGAACTCCGGACTCGTTTCTGGCTATAAGTTCCGGACCGGGTACGCCTGCGGACACCTAGCTAGATCGGTTATCGATTTCCGAATTTAGCGCCGCAGACATCTTCCAGCACTCACCTTTGGGCGATGTGCTGAACTCTTTAAGGAATTTGTCCTTGGAGAAGGACTCACAGCCGAACTATGTTCGGTTCGAGTTAGAGGCTGATAATGGGGAATTTTGCTTCCCACCCGCCACCCACTTCATAGCTGCCGTCGAGGACTTAACCGACGAGCTCGATTATGGCTCCGAAGACATCGACGGTATGGACGACGATGCTGACAAGGACCAAGGCCAAGACCCACCATTCACTGGACGTTGGACGACCACCTCTTCGTACGATGTGTACATGGTTGATACACCTAAAGGATCTGGCGACGACAAAGAAGAGCCAGATGCGAATAAACCCTCTGAGACACAGTCCAGGCGCCGGTGCCCTAAACGCCGCTCTAAGTCACGTCACTCAAAAGACAGCAATACCGGCACCGGAGGGAATAATACTCCTGACGACGCTGAAAACAATGAAGACCCTGTTGGAACAACATCCGAACAAGAGGAACAAGACAACGAGCAAGTTAACCTTGATAAACAGGCCATGCCCAATGACCCGGATGATGATAGTTATCGTCCTCCCTCCGAGGATGATGAGAGCCTCGGCAATGAGGACTTCATCGTGCCGGAGGCACCCCTCGAGCAGGAGCGCTTTAAGCGCCAGCTCATAGCTACTGCAAGAAGCCTAAAGAAAAAGCAGCGGCAGCTCCAAGCAGATAAAGACCTACTCATCGATAGATGGACCGATGTCCTGGCAGCCGAAGAGTATGACCTCAAGCGCCCAGCCAAGAGTTACCCAAAACGCAGACTGCTACCTCAGTTCGATGAGGAGGCACCAGATCCCATACCTCCCTCGCGCAATGCAGACCGACCACCACGTGGTTGGGATAGTGCGGCGGACCGACCACCCCGCGGTCGGGATAAAACGGTAACTCAGGCCGAACAACAGCCCGCCCCACCGCCTCGCAAAAACACGGACATAACAGCTCGGGACCATACACACGACCTTCGGCAGGAATTGGACAGTAGAGCAGGACACACCAGATCAATCTACGGATCGCGAGGACGCTTCCCTACTCGGGATGACAGCTACCTATTCGGACGTGACAAACTTAATCACACCCGGGCCGATAACCGCAGACTGACTTCATCGGAGGTGCGCTGTGACGCGGCCCGCTATAGAGGCGCCGCACACCCTCTCTGCTTCACAGATGAGGTGCTGGATCACGAATTCCCTGAGGGTTCAAGCCCGTCAATGTTGAATCATACGACGGAACAACCGATCCCGCAGTGTGGATCGAAGATTTTATTCTCCACATCCACATGGCCCGAGGAGATGACCTCCACGCTATCAAATACTTCCCATTAAAGCTCAAAGGACCAGCTCGACACTGGCTAAATAGTCTTCCTGAGAATTCCATCGGCAGCTGGGAGGACTTGGAAGAGGCTTTCCTTGATAACTTCCAAGGAACTTATGTCCGGCCACCAGATGCCGATGACTTAAGCCACATAGTTCAACAACCTGGAGAATCAGCCAGAAAATTCTGGACTAGGTTCCTAACCAAAAAGAACCAGATCGTTGACTGTCCAGATGCCGAAGCACTAGCGGCCTTCAAACGCAGCATCCGTGACGAATGGCTAGCGCGCCACCTCGGCCAAGAAAAGCCGAAGTCTATGGCAGCCCTTACGGCACTCATGACCCGCTTTTGCGCGGGTGAGGACAGCTGGCTAGCTCGCAACAAAAACACTGCCAGCAAGGCAGGCCCCTCCGAGGCCAAGAACAGCACCGGCAAGCTCCGGCGCAATAGACACAAACGCCGAAGCAATGGCGATAACACCGATGACACCACAGTTAACGCCGGATTCAGCGGCTCCAAGTCCGGCCAACAGAAGAAGCCCTACAAAAGAAACAATGAGGGACCTTCCAGCCTAGACCGCATACTCGACCGTCCGTGCCAGATACACGGCACCCCAGACAAACAAGCCAATCATACCAACAGGATTGTTGGGTTTTCAAACAGGCTGGCAAGTTAAATGCCGAAAACAAAGAAAAGGGATCACAAAGTGAGGACGAGGACGAAGAGCCCCGGCAGCCGAACACCGGGGGGCAGAAGAAATTTCCCCCTCAAGTCAAAACGGTGAACATGATATACGCTACACACATCCCCAAAAGGGAGCGTAAGCGAGCACTCAGGGACGTCTACGCGGTAGAGCCAGTCGCCCCAAAATTCAATCTGTGGTCATCATTCTCGATCACCTTCGATCGTCGAGATCACCCAACTAGTATCCGGCATGGCGGTTCAGCCGCACTGGTCCTCGACCCAATCATCGACGGATTTCACCTAACACGAGTCCTAATGGACGGTGGTAGCAGCCTCAACCTGCTTTATCAGGATACAGTGCGGAAGATGGGCATTAATCCCTCACGAATCAAACCCACAAAGACTACCTTTAAAGGAGTCATACCAGGCGTTGAGGCCCATTGTACGGGCTCAATCCGCTGGAGGTAGTCTTCGGTTCTCCGGACAACTTCCGAAGCGAAGAGTTAATCTTCGACATCGTCCCCTTCCGCAGCGGTTACCACGCACTGCTCGGACGAACCGCGTTTGCTAGATTCAACGCAGTACCACACTATGCTTATCTCAAGCTCAAGATGTCCGGTCCATGCGGCATCATAACAGTCAATGGCAATACTGAACGCTCCCTCCGAACAGAGGAGCACACTACCGCCCTAGCAGCAGAGGTACAGAGCGGCCTTCTCAAGCAGCACCATAGTACGGCTGCCGAGCCCCTGGACATCATTAAGAGGTTCCAGACTACACTTCAACAGGACAGTGCGGCTTGTCAAGAGCTCGATTAGCAATTCGGCCTCCGTCCTAGTCCCGATGAAGTAGGGGCATTCGTACCGCGCGTACACAATTACGCACTCAAAATTCCATGGACATCGACGGAGGCACAAGCTAGCCCGGGATCTATAGTTCGGCTAGACCAATCCCGGACACACATATAACTTTACTATTCCTTATTTCCCTTTTTCACAGGTTTCCTTTATGCGGGGCTCTTTCGATGGCCTGATTTATGGTCCTGTCAAAGGACAAATACACCAGATCGACATGGAGCACAGGCGTACAGGGGAAGCCCTAGAGGCCAATCCAACGATTACTCTATCTGTTTTCAGGACCCACACGTGGCTCGCATTTAGTTGTGGCATGTCAAATAGCCGGTTGCTTATGGCATTATTTTGAACCAATGCGCTTTGACGCATTAATCCAACTATAATGGAAATAGTTCATGGTCCAAGTTCAAGGGCCCCAGATACCATCTCTGTTCTCCTTCTGTTTTCCTTTCAATTACTTATTTCCTAGCAACCGTACACTCTGGTAAGTTTGATATCTGCCAGGGGCTCCTCATCGCCCGATAACACGGCAACAAAGTCCGAACACTTCTTATAGAGAAGTTCGGCACCCCGAATTTAGCATTATATGCATTGGCTCCGAATCATGTCTTTGGTCAATAGTTGGGTTGCCCGGCTCCTGTGCTTCCTACCATACGTTCCGCTAAATCAGCTAGGGTAGTAAAGGGAGAATTACTGCGATTGTGCCCTGGCCTTGACCAGATGAGCGCCTCCGTAGAGAAAGCCGAAAACTGACTGTCATGATACGGCGAGAGCCGGTCAGCTGTTCGAGGGTTACAAATCGTTGGAGATTTTTTCCGCATTATGCGAAAGATCGGCACTTCCCGATCAGATGCTGACAGCACTCTGGTTCGAACCAGGGGCTGCGCCCATGCTTTATTATAAAACTCCTATGGCTAAGTGAGGGCGTTTAAGCCGCATAGTCCGATTGCCTTGTTCGTTGCGCTAAACAACTCCTTCAAGGACCATATAATTGGATCAAGATTGTTTAGATTCCATCCCGGACACCTCCGTACTACCTACGTGAGGGCAGAAGCCGGCGACTGGCCAACCCTCAGATTACATACAACATGGCTGCACAGGAGGAAACAATTAAAGCATAACAAAATTATATTACAAACAGGCTTTGTTTTCATAATACAAGGCAAAGGCAACATGAATACATTTATTCAAATACAATGTCCTGCGAACATTGTGTTGCCGCAAGGCGAGACCCCTCCAGGACATCCGCAAAATACCGTTCGGGTGTGCAGTGCGCCTTGCCATCCGGTGGCCCTCTGGTCATCGCGACGGCGTCCATCTTCGCCCACCACATCTTGCAACGGGCGAAGGCCATGCGCGTGCCTTCAATGCAGGCCGAGCGCTTGACGACGTCCAGCCGAGGACAGGCGTTCACCATCCGCCTGACGAGTTCGAAGTAGCTGCCTGGCATAGCTTCGGCTGGCCATAGCCGGATTATCAAATCCTTAATGGCTAGTTCGGCCACCCTATGCAGCTCCACCAGTTGTTTCAGCTGATCGGTGAAGGATACAGGATGCTCTGGCGCCGCATATTGCGACTAGAATAGCTTCTCCGTAGAACCCCCTCCTTCGGCTCGATAGAACTCCGCGGCATCTAATACACTGCGTGGCAAATCAGCAAAATCCCCTGGGGAACTCCGAACCCGGGTTAGTAAAAGGTACTGCTTCTCTGCATACTTGCTTCGCATCTTAAAAGCCTTACCCGCCGTGATCTTCTTGGCCTCCTGGATCTCCTGGAGGGCGGCCTGGGCCTCATTCCGTGCAGTCTCCGCGCTCTGGCGAGCCTTGGCGAGTTCGGTCCCTTGAACCGACGCATCATGCTCCAAGGCATCGCATTTTTCATCGCATCCTGGAGCTCCTGCTGGACTTCTTTGACCCGGGCCTTGAGCTTCTTACGGGCGGCTTGCTGCTGGACAGCCTTCTCCTCGACCTCGCCTAGGGCCTTCCTTAGGGCCTCAACCTCGATCGCGGCTCCTGCACATATTACGACACTACGGTCAATATACAACGCCTATCCTTTCTGAACACACAACAAGTCGTCACTCACCTTGCTTCTCCTGGAGCCGAACCTTAACCTCACCGAGCTTGTTCTTGGTCCGTTCCAGCCTCTGCCTCAGTTCAGAGACTTCGGCCGCATGCGAGGTTGCGGCCAACAGCGATGCCTGCTTATCCATACATATTACATTAGTCTCCTATAATGATTGATCCTCTGTCCGGTTCTTCTTGCCGAACACCGGACAGTGTCTCAAGGGCTACTGTCTACACGGGGTTTTTCTCTTTCTTACCTCGAAACCTGTCAACAGGTTGCTGTAGGCTTCATTCAGTCCACTCTTGGCGGACTGAACCTTCCCGATCACCGCACCCATAAGGACACGGTGCTCGTCCACGACGGAGGCACCTCGTAGCGCCTCCATCAGGTTATCCGACGCCCCTGGATGGACAGGGACCACCGGTGGAAGCGGCGCACCCCCTCCTACAAAGGGGGCTGCTCGCCCGACTCCGGAGCCATATGGGTCTCCGGAATCGTATTCGGCTGAGGGCCGAACTAGATGCGGCCCTCTTCGCCAGTCTCCATGGGGATCAGCTCCCCCATATGTCCGGCAGTGGAGGTCTCGTCTTGTGGCGCCTCCCGGACAGCGTCCTGGGCTCCTCCCCGGGTTAGAGCGGTCCTCCAGGATAACACTTCGGTGTCGTCCCTGGCCCCGAGGGAATAAGCAGGCGGTGGCGACATGCTCGCCATCTCCGACGAAGCCAACGAACCTCCAGACGAGGATTGCTGGATAAGGTTGCGGGCCGGACTGCAATAGTATAGTTAACTATGTCAAGATAATGAAGAGAAAGGGCCGGATGTGCGCATGAGTGAGCCGGGTCACTTATGATGCGGCCTGTGGCTTAGTGCGGGGGCGTCGTTCCGGACTGCTGTCAACGTCCCACGCGGTGTTGACCGCTGGGACGCCCTTCCCCTTCTTGGGCGTTTCCGCCTCCAGATGCACCGAAGCCGCCCTCTTCTTCTTCTTCTTCTTCTCAGGGGGAGGGTTGTTTTCCTCCTCCTCCTCTTCCTCGTCATTGTCCTCAGGGATAGAGGAATGAGCTTCGTCGTCTTCGGACGTCACGTCCGAAGTGCCCTTGAGACGGGGGCCACTCTTGGCCCCCTTGGCCTTTTTCTTCGCCTTCTTCTCCGGTGCCTTATACGGCGCCGGCACCAGCATCTTCGCTAGACGCGGGATGACCGGTTCTTCAGGCAGCAGAGCCAAACACTTGATCCGCTTCGCCCTCTCCATCCAGTCCTGAAAAAGCAATGATAAACTCAGACATCATCCTCGAAACAATTAAGTTGGGGATACATAAAAAATAGCATACCTCGCTGGCAGGGTGTTTACAATCATGACCACGGTCTAAATCCGTGGCCGGAGGCTTCTCGTTGCCCTTAAAAGGCAACTTCCAGGCATCTTCATGGGAGGTTTCGAAGAGCCTCACCAGGGTTTGATGCTTCTTCGGATTAAAATCCCATAGAGGGCGACTTCTGCGCTGGCATGGGAGAATCCGGCGAACTAGCATCACCTGGATTACATCGACAAGCTTGACATCCTTGGCTATCATGCTCTGGACACGCGTCTGCAATGCTATCAGCTCATCGGGCGAACACCAGTCCGGACTCTTCTCGACCCAGGAGGTGAGTCGCATGGGAGCCCCGGAGCGGAATTCGGCGGCCGTGGCCCAGGTGGTGCCACGGGGTTCTGTGATGTAGAACCATTGTCTCTGCCACTCCTTTACTGTCTCCATGAAGGTACCTTTCGGCCAGGAGACGTTGAGTAGCTTGCTCACCATGGCTCCTCCGCACTCCGCGTGCTGGCCATCTGTAACACCCCGGATGTAACTTTCCATATTTGTAACTCCAACTCTTGCCATTTTCGGCTATGTGTTATGATATTCCCTTCGTGGTCGGGTTTTGTTTTTCGTTTTGCATTTTGTTCATGTCATGCATTTCATATCATGTCATCATGCGCATCTCATTTGCATACGTGTTCGTCTTATGCATCCGAGTATTTTCCCCGTTGTCCGTTTTGCAATCCGGCACTCCCACATGCACCGGCGCACCCCTCTTGTTTCTTTTCATGAGCGGGTGTTAAACGTTCTCGGAATGGACCGAGGTTTGCCACGTGGCCTTGGTACACCACCGATAGACCACCTGCCAAGTTTCGTTCGTTTGATGCTCCAACGGTTAACCGGGTAACCGCAAAGGTCTTTTGTGTGTTGTAGCAAAAACCCCTCCAAACAGTCCAACAACCCATCTAAGTCACCTCCATGCTCACGGTCGTTCGATCACGATCGTGTGGGCAAAAACCGCACTCCATTTGGAGTCTCCTAGCTCCCTCTACCTATATAAACACCCCTTCCCCGAAAATTTCGGATCAAATCCACCCTAACCCTAGCCTTCGTCCTCCGTGCGCCGCCGGACACGTCCGGTCCGCGCCGGACAAAAATCCCGCCGCCGCCGCCCTCGTCCAATCGCCGCCAGCCACGTGGCAGCCCCGCGTCCACATCGCCGCCGGCCCGCCGGGGCCCTCCCAGCCCGCGCGCCGCCGCCCGTCTCCTCCCCGCGGCCCGTCTCCCGCCGCCGCCGCCACGGGCGCCCGCGCCCGAGAGCCGCGCCACCGCCCTCCGCCGTCCTCCGGCGACCCCGACGCCGCGCCCCGCTCCTCCGACGCCGGCGCCGCCCGCGTCCGCCGCGTGCCCCGTGCTCCTCCCTCCGAGCTCCTCCGTCGTGCGACCGTCCCTTCCCCCGAGCCTCTCCACTCCGGCCGCCGTCTTCCCCCCTCTCCGGTGAACAGCAGCAGCTCCGGCGAGCCCGATCCAGATCTGGGCGAGACAGTTGACTTTCTCCCCTCCCCTCGATTTCTCTAAGTCCTAAAATTTTACATTCTGTTGCATATTTTGACGCATCATAACTCCGTGCACACTGCTCCGTTTCGTGCGTGCAATATATTGAAATGTTCATTACGAGATGCTCTTCATTTTGTTCCTTTCTGCCATGCTCGTTTGAGTTCATCTTGATGCCCAAATCTCTCGTGCAAGAGTGCTATATGATGTTTACTGCTGTTACTTATCAGAACTTGGTGATTTGTTATTTTTGTTGCAATTGATGTGTGCATCTTTGAGCATGAGCTCTATAGGTGTTTTGTTCTATGCCATGCCATATTTACAGAGGTGTATGCCATGTATTTTTGTGATCTATGTGGTGACTAGCACAAGCATGCAAACTAGGGTTCGTGATGTTTCTGTTTTCAGAGACAAGATTTTTGCCAAGTTTGTTACTGCTGTTATTTTGTTACCATGTATCTATGTGGCTGCAGAGAGATCCATGCTTCTTTTGGGTATGTTCAGTAAGGATGTTTTGTAGATATGGTTATGCTCGATCCATCCATCGTACTGTTTGCAATTATGGAGTGCCATAGCATGCCTTAATCTTGCTCTACTTTTGCTATAAAATGTTCTTGGCAGATTGTTTACATGTTATTCAATTTTGCCAAGGTTGTTGTAGTTGATTCATGCATGCTATGAACTTGATCTTGCCATGGTTAGCTTCATACACATGCCATCTTGCTGTAGGTATGCTTTTTTTGTCATGCATTGCTTTGTGATGAGTGAATCAAGCTCACCAAGATGCCCTCATAATTTCTGTTACAGCCATGATCTGTTTTCTGCTAAGTCTGAAACCTGTTAACGAAACTTGCTATGTTTACATGGGTGCCATCATATCTTCTGATCTTTTTTGGCTCATGGTCAGTAAGGGACGTTTGTTCTATGCATTTAGTAGATTCATGCCATGCCTTGTTTTGCTATGTTAAGTTCCTGTAGCATGTGTTTTGCTTGCTCTGAACATTGCTACCTGATGCTGTTTCAGCCATGTTCAGTATTTTCACCAAGTCTGTGAACCTGATATCTTTTGCACTTTCGCCATGCTTGTTTGAACCTGTTATGGTGTGATCTAGCCGTAGCTCAGTATTCATCTTTTGTCAAGAATCTCCTGTAGATTACTGCCATATGCTTTGTTGCTATGTTGGAGTGTTGTAGCATAGTTGCTTGATGTATTCTAAGTGCTATCATGCTGTTAATCGCAGATTCGTGTTATTCTTGTTTTGCTTGCCATTTGCAAACCGTGCATCCGTTTCCGGTGATCTTTATATCGATTTCGACCGAAATCATCTCATATTTCCAGTGGCATACTTGGTTTGCCAAGTTACTGCCTTGTTCATCCTTTTTCTTCCGGAGCACGCATACGCATCGCATATCATATGTTGCATATCATGCATGTATTGCATCATGTTGCTTGTGCATTTCCCGTGATTGATTGTGGTTCCATTGCTTTTGTTCTTGCTGTGGGTAGAGCCAGGAGACGAGTTCGTGAACGAGGAACCTGTTGAGTACGCTTACGAGGATCAAGCTTTCGACAACTCTGAGAACCTTGCAGGCAAGATGACCATACCCTCGAAATCACTTCTATGTTTGCTTTGCTAGTTGTTCGTTCTATTGCTTTGCTGCGCTACCTACCACTTTCCATATCATGCCTCCCATGTTGCCATGTCAAGCCTCTAACCATCCTTTCCTAGCAAACCGTTGTTTGGCTAAGTTACCGCTTTTGCTCAGCCCTTCTTATAGCGTTGCTAGTCGCGGGTGAAGTTGAAGTTGGTTCCATGTTGGAACATGGATATTTTGGAATATCACAATATCTCTTATTTAATTAATGCATCTATATATTTTGGGTAAAGGGTGGAAGGCTCGGCCTTATGCCTGGTGTTTTGTTCCACCCTAGTTTCCGTCATACCGGTATTATGTTCCTTGAGTTTGCGTTCCTTACGCGGTTGGGTGATTTATGGGACCCCCTTGACAGTTCGCCTTGAATAAAACTCCTCCAGCAAGGCCCAACCTTGGTTTTACCATTTGCCACCTAAGCCTTTTCCCTTGGGTTTTCGCGAGCCCGAGGGTCATCTTTATTTAACCCCCCCCCCCCGGGCCAGTGCTCCTTCGAGCGTTGGTCCGAACCGAGCAGCCTGCGGGGCCACCTCGGGGAAACTCGAGGCCTGGTTTTACTCGTAGCTTGACTTATCCGGTGTGCCCTGAGAACGAGATATGTGCAGCTCCTATCGGGATTTGTCGGTGCATCGGGCGGCTTTGCTGGTCTTGTTTTACCATTGTCAAAATGTCTTGTAAACCGGGATTCCGAGACTGATCGGGTCTTCCTGGGAGAAGGTTTATCCTTCGTTGACCGTGAGAGCTTATAATGGGCTAAGTTGGGACACCCCTGCAGGGTATTATCTTTCGAAAGCCGTGCCCGCGGTTATGAGGCAGATGGGAATTTTGTTAATGTCCGGTTGTAGAGAACTTGTCACTTGACTTAATTAAAATACATCAACCGTGTGTGTAGCCATGATGGTCTCTTCTCGGCGGAGTCCGGGAAGTGAACACGGTTGGAGTTATGAATGCACGTAAGTAGTTTCAGGAGCACTTCTTGATCATTTCTAGCTTCGCGACCGTTGCGTTGCTTCTCTTCTCGCTCTCATTTGCGTGTGTTAGCCACCATATATGCTTAGTGCTTGCTGCAGCTCCACCTCATTACACATCCTTTCCTATAAGCTTAAATAGTCTTGATCTCGCGGGTGTGAGATTGCTGAGTCCTCGTGACTCACAGATTCTACCAAAACAGTTGCAGGTGCCGACGATGTCAGTGCAGATGACGCAACTGAGCTCAAGTGGGAGTTCGACGTGGAACGTGGTCGTTACTATGTTTCGTTTCCTGATGATCAGTAGTGGAGCCCAGTTGGGACGATCGGGGATCTAGCATTTGGGGTTATCTTATTTTCATTTGGATTTGACCGTAGTCGGTCTATGTGTGGTTTTTGGATGATGTATGAATTATTTATGTATTGTGTGAAGCGGCGATTCTAAGCCAACTCTCGTTATCCCATTCTTGTTCATTACATGGGATTGTGTTAAGATGACCCTTCTTGCGACAATACCTACAATGCGGTTATGCCTCTAAGTCGTGCCTCGACACGTGGGAGATATAGCCGCATCGTGGGCGTTACGCCATCCACCACCTTCGGCTTCACGTTGAAGACTTTGAGCCACAACCCGAAGTGGGGTTGGATGCGGAGGAAGGCCTCACACACGACGATAAACGCCAAAATGTTGAGGAAGGAATTCAGGGACAGATCATGGAAATCTATCCCGTAATAATACATCAGCCCGCTAACGAAAGGGTGGAGTGGAAACCCTAGCCCACGGAAGAAATGGGGGATGAACACTACCCTCTCGGTGGGATTCGGTGTGGGGACGACTTGTCCCTCGGTCGGCAGGCGGTGAGTGATCTCCTTCGCCAAATATCCGGCCACCCGAAGCTCAGTAATGTCCTCCTCCTTGACAGAGGAGACCATCCACCTACCCTGGCCTCCGGATCCGGACATGGTTGCTTGAGTGGAAAGGAGATGAGAACTTGGGCGCTGGAGCTCGAGATTGGAAAGGCGGAGACAGAGAGAGGGCGTGAGAGAGGAAGAGGGAATTCTTATCCCCTTATAAAGACAGCGAATTTTAAACGCCTCCTCACTCGCCTTAAGATTCGCCTATTCCCAAGGGCTGTATAAACGGCACGGTTGGGTTACCCATGCCCGCATTGATGAGAATCCCACGATAAGGGGACACGATCTGTGCTTTGACAAGATGTGCCGATGACAACCGTGTCTCGAGACGTGGGGTGTCGAATATGAAAGCGGTTTGGAATTATGGCCGGTCAGACGTAATATCGTGCTGCGAAAAAGTTGTCAGCAGATGGAACTCGTGTAAAAATATGTTCTCTCTGCGGTTGTGTATGGTGTGTGTGATAGGTTCGGATACTATCATTGCATCCGAAAACTATCTTGGAGTTCGGAAAAAGGGGAACCCGCCTTGCAATGCCGAAAACAATCTACGCGCCGGACTCCTCGTCATTGAAGCCAGGTTCAGGGGCTACTGAGGGAGTCTTGGACTAGGGGGTCCTCGGGCGTCCGGCCTGTTATCCATTGGGCCGGACTGATGGACTGTGAAGACATGAAGGCCGAAGACTGTACCCTTGTCCGGATTGGACTCTACTTGGCGTGGAAGGCAATCTTGGCAACCGACTATGTAGATTCCATCTTATGTAACCGACTCTATGTAAACCCTAGATCCCCCCGGTGTCTATATAAACTGGAGGGGTTAGTCTGGAAAGGATATACACATTACCATAGTCATATAGGCTAGACTTCTAGGGTTTAGCCATTACGATCTCGTGGTAGCTCAACTCTTGTAATACTCATATTCGTCAAGAACAATCAAGCAGGAAGTAGGGTATTACCTCCATAGAGAGGGCCCAAACCTGGGTAAACATTGTGTCCCCCGTCTCCTGTTACCATCGATCCTAGACGCACAGTTCGGGACCCCCTACCCGAGATCCGCCGGTTTTGACACCGACACTGCCTATTACGTCGGGGAAGAAGCGCCTCGGTGTTTATCTTAGGGGTGTGTGGGGCCTAGAGCTGCTGGCACCCGATCTGGAGGTCGGCCGGGATTAAAGGGATGACCGGGGGCGCTGCCAAGCATGGCGGTGGTGTGAGGTCGAGGGGAGGGCGGGGCAGCAGAGGCAGGGGTCTGGGCCGGTGGTCGCTGGCGGTTCAAGAAAGATCGTCAACAGTGAATGGCGGGAGGTAGACGAAGGCTATCTGCCCGTTCTATCGGATGTGGGGTTCGGCAAACCCTTAAGGTTCGAACACTGGGGTGCGCGCGAAGTATTTCCCTTCTGCCGATCTATGCCCTAGCTCGCTAAGATCTCACGGACGAACTCGACGAACTCGCAACATAGAAAGACACGAGGTTTATACTGGTTCGGGCCACGGTTGTGGTGTAATACCCTACTCCAGTGTGGTGGTGGTGGATTGCCTCTAGGGCTGATGATGAACAGTACAAGGGAAGAACAGCCTCCTGAGGTTAAGGTGTTCTTGTGGGCAGGCTCTCGATTGGGTTGGATCAAGCTAAGATGAGATGCCCCTTCTATGGTGGCTAGCTCTACTTATATAGGCCCTGGTCCTCTTCCCAAATATCGAGCGAGAAGGGAGCCAACAACGGCGGGCAAATTTGAACGGGGACAGCTAGTACAAGCTATCCTGACAAAACCGGTCTTCGCCTGCGAAAAGCTCTGGTGGTGACACCGTCTTGGGCTCCACGATGACCTCCGTCTTGCCGTCCTCCTGGTCTTGGTCTTGTTGCACCAATATAGCAACCTTTGCCTGATGCCTCGGTACTCTTTGCCTGCGCTGGCCTCCTTAGCACCAAAGAGGAAATAAGGACGCTGCGCGCGCTGGCGCCCGCCTGGTGTCATTCGTCATGGCTCATGTCACGAGAGCCTCGTGAGGTTTGCCCCGCCTTGATATCTCCGCTCCTCGTGAGCCTGCCTGGATAGGCCAGTCTAGAGGAGGTCTTGCGTCGTCCGCCTCGCGAGGCTTGGACCCTCGCGAGGGTCTTGGATGCCTTGTTGATGAAGATGGGTCGTACGGCCTACTGGCTTAGCCACGCTGTGGGCCGCAGACGGGCAAGTCTGGGGACTCCCGTTCCCAGAACGCCGACAGTAGCCCCCGGGCCCAAGGTGCGCTCGGGCTTGGCTTCGCGGCGAAGCCAAGGGTCAAGTTCGGAGCACCGCGGGCCCCAAAAGCCTGCGGCCTCGGTTGACGCATGGCGGTTGATTGGACGTGGGTGTCTCCGCTTCCCCACGCTGCCTCGGCAACTACTTGACCTGACAAAAGGCTGGCGCGGGCAGTTCTTGCCTTCATTGCTTCTTCATCGCCTCACCCCAGATCCCCTTTCTCGCTCTCCGCCGCCGCTACCTCCAGATCTACTCCAACCTTGCTCTGCATCTGCCGCCCATGGCGCCGCGCTAGGTCAAGACTTCCTTGGCTCCGACTTGGTACGAGCCCGCTCTTGAGGCGCCCACCGTCACAGAGAAGAGCCTCGCCTCCGTGCGTCTACTGACGGCGGGGGAGAGCAATGAGTGGGGGAAGACGGAGCTTCGGCTCGCCTCCGACGAGCCGGGGCCTGAGGGGAGCACCTTCTTCCCTTTCTTCTCGAGTAGCGTCGCCATTGGGTTGGTCCCCCCTTTCTCCGATTTCTTTTATGAAGTCCTCGACCACTACGGTCTGCAGGCGTTGCATCTCCATCCCAACTCTGTCCTCCTCCTGTCCATCTTCGCCTATTACTGTGAGGCGTACCTGGGCGTGATGTCGTCTGTGGCGCTCCTGTGTCATTTCTTCTTCCTCCGTGTCAGCGAAACGCACATCTCCGGATGCGCTAATTTCATCACATGCGGCAAGGCCAACTCGATCTCGAGCACCGGGAAGAGGGCCGACAACATTCGATCCAAATGGGTCATGATGGACGCCAAGCATGCCGACCCGCGTTTGGCGTTGCCAATAGCGGCGCCCCTTCCAACGGGGGGTGGCCCAAGGCTGAGCTTGTCGATGAGCGGGCATCGTCAGTGTTGGGGCAGATGATGACCGACTTGAAGCCGGGCAACGCGAGGGCGGCCAAGGTAACGGGGGCGATGCTCCTAAGGGAGTTCTTGATGCTGCGGGTCGCCCACTCTAGGCGCGCGCGCCCCCTGTGGGAGCTTGAAGAAGAGGGAAACAAGACCCGCCTGAGGCCGGGGGACCTGCCTGGCGATGAATTTGACGCCGTCCTGTGCCTCATAGTCGGGGATAATCAGGAGTACCCGCCTAGCGCCTTCGTTCCCTTGTTCCAACGCAGGGACCGGGAGGAATTCGTTGCCTCCAGGCCAACTTTTGATGTGCGCGGGCTGGTGCCGCCGGCGCTTCCGGGAGCTCCTACGGCATAGAAACCGGTGGAGGTGTCTTCTGGCGAGTCCCGCGGAGAGGGGGAAGAGGAGGTGGACTCGGAGAAGACTCTGGAAGAGGTGGGGGAGACTTCCCTTCTGAGCAAGGCCGAGATTCTCCGCGCCCTTCCCAATGATGCCGAGGCCGACGCCTACCAAGGGGAGAGGGAGCAACTCCTCGTCCCGACTAGGGGTAGGTCGTCGCTAGTGGCCCGTGGTGCCGCCTCCGCCCCAACACCTCCTGGAGCTGGATCCGGTTCTGCCTCCGCACCACCTGGCGCCGCCGGAGCCCAAACGCCTGCTCCTCAGGTCCCGAAGCTGCCAGGCTTCAAGCTCCCTAAGCGGAAGTATGTTGCGGTGGATCAGTAAGTGTCCTAAGCTTCACCTTGTCCTTGTTTGTACTCGTCATTTCCTGATGCTCGCCCTTGGTCGATCAGGCTGACATCTTCGGCGACGAAGAGGAAGGAAGACGCAGCGGCTGTGCCCCCCCCCCCCTGCGGAGAAAGGAGGCAGCAGCGCCCGCATCTCCCCAGCCCGGTTGTCCTCGCGAGGCCAAGAGGAGCATCGCCGCGGGGAGTCAGCCCCAGGGTCCCGCTGGCTCCGGAGGTGCCGGCGCCTAGTGCGGCTGATGAGGTCCCAGCTGCTCCGGAACCCGCGACCCCCCAGGCCCTGGTGATGATGTCGCCTCCTTCTGCCGCTGCACATCCACTCCCAGGTTCTTCTGCTGGTGTTGCTCTGGAGCGTGCTCTTTCGGAGATGACCGAGCTACAGGTGGATCTCCTGAGCGCGGACCCACGTCTTGTGGCCGGGCGCCTGGAGCTGGCCTCAGGCTGGCTCCACTCCGACTTGGCTATTCGCGCGGCGCTGGGCCAGGCCGCCGCGGCTTCTGAGAAGGAGAAGCAGAGCGCCGCCAACGCCGCAACCGATCGCGAGATGGCGCTGAAAGACGCCCAGGGCGCCCGTGAACGCTGTCGTGCACTTGAGGACGAGTTGCAGAGCATGCGCGACAAGCACGCCGAAGAAGCACGCTGCCGCCAAGCGAAGGAGGAGGAGGCGAAGGCCCGGGAGGACACCGTGAAGAACCGCGATGCTGAGCTGGCGGAGTTGGAGAAGACGTAGGCCGCCGAGCGGGGCCGGTTGGAAGGGCTGGAGCGGAAGGCGAAGGCGAGGGAGGCCGATCTTGACGCCAAGTCGCGTGTCCTGGCCGAAGATCGGGCGGCCTTCGCCGACCTCGAGGAGAGGTCTTGCAAGGCGCTGAAGACGCTCTACGAGCACGGCCTGGAAAAGTCGCTGGCCACCGACGAGGACAGCCCTACCCGGCTGCTTCCTCTCTTGGTGAAGGCGCTTGAGGAGGTCGTTGATGGCCTCGGTCCCATGGCGGAGGCAGAAGCTCGCGTCCTGTCTTCGGCTGCGCTGGCTCGCGTCTTCAGCCACCTGCACCTTCGCGACCCCAACGCTTGCCTTGACGAGCTGCTGGAGCCTGTAGCTGAAGATCAATGCGAGGCGGCCGCCGCAGCCGTGCAAGGTCAGGTGGAGGCCTTGCTGAAGAAGTTCCGCGGCTTTGTCTCCACTCCTCTGTCCGGCGATGTCGCCGATCCTGCAGCTGGTGGTGAAGGTGAAGACAAAATTGCTCACGGGGGAGCACCTTCCGTAGGCGACGGCAATGTCTAGAGGTGACCCGCGGCTATTCTTACCGTTCCGTTCCTGCGACATGTATCACGCCTCATGGAGGCGGATAGACTTTTCATTTGGCATTGTGAGGACAATATGCTTGTAATATTTGCTTTGAGATTTTGCAATTTCCTTCCTATTTGCTTTGCGTTCTGCGTCGGCAGAGCCCGGTCCCGCGCATACCTCAACCGCCATTGGGCCGACCGAAGACCAGAACGGACCAAGGAGTGAGGGGCTACGTGACCAGTTAGGCTCCCGAGTCGCGATGCTCAGGAGTCCCCCTTGACGCGCAAACAGCTTATAGGGAGAGTTCGCGAGGGTAGACTAATGTTCTACGTCGGCAGAGCCCGGCCCCGCGCATATCTCAACCGCCATTGGGCCGACCGGAGACCAGGACGGACCAAGGAGTGAGGGGCTACGTGACCAGTTAGGCTCCTGAGTTGCGATGCTCAGGAGTCCCCCTTGACGTGCAAACAATTTCCATACCTGCCCTCGCCGAGGCCTCAGGAGGGGCGCGCGACGCCCAGGTCCGGGAGACCTAGTTGGGTGGCGGCGCTCGGGCGCGACCCGAGCGCAGCCCCCGTGCCCAGCCCCCTCGCGCGGCTCTCCTGAGGGGAGGCGTTACGGTGAGGCTGGACAGTGAGCTTTGGGCTCCCTGAGGTTGGTACGACCATGGGGCCGCCCTCAGTTGTTTATCACCAGCGCGGAGCATAGTGCTTCCGCTTGTGCACGGGCATAGCCGCTCCTCGGCAGTGTCGACAGCCAGCGCGGAGCATGGTTCTTCCACTTGTGCGTGGGATGGCGGACCCCCCTCCGGGAGGAGCCCGCGGGGCGTGTACAGCCCCGCCCTGACACGTGGCTTGCACGGCAGGGCTGCGAGGTGTATCTGGGCACTCGAGAGCCAGCGCGGGACTCACGAGGCCCTACCTCAAGGCGGGTTGCGCATGGTCTTGAGTCTTGGTGACTGTGTGTTCCTACAAGGCGGTTAGATGCAAGATCTCTACGTCCTCAGGTCCCGACCCTCGAGCGAGTTCAGCCGCCGCTGGTATGCCAGGTCACAATGTTGTGGTCAAGGCCAGGGGGTGAGGGCTGGAGAGCTAGTAAGAGCTCCTGAGTCGCAATGCTCAGGGGGCCCCCTTTTAACGCACAAGCGAATTGCATAGGATGAACAGACCCGTGGTGGGCGGCGATCGAGCAGGCGATAGCCATGGGCCGGCTGAGAATGGAGAGAAATTCCACTTGGATAAATGCAGGAAGATACATGCCACCGGGTCCGGCCCGAGCAGCTTGGGGATGATGCAGCCCGAGGGGCGCCTCCAGCAAGGTAAGCTAAAGACGTAAGCAAAAGGGGTACATGCCACAGGGACAGACCCACGCGGCCTGGGAATAATGCAGCCCGAGGGGCGCTCCTAGCTAAACGCGCTTGGAAGATGTCACCTGGTTCTGTAGACGAAGTAGAGTTGGTGCAGCTGAAGGCGTGCGTTGAAGAAATGACTCCTCATGAGCCGCCGGAGCCCTGAGCCTCGGGAGGCTCTGGGGGCTCGGCAGGTTCCCTGAAGACCGTCTCCATCTCCTCCAGGACGGCATGGTACTTGGCCTCCTAGGCCGCCAGGACACGCCGTATGTTGCGCTGATAGGCCGACGCCATGCTCGGCAAGCCGAAGGGCATGCGAACGTAGCTGTGCGGCAGGCCCTCGCAGCGGCCCACACGCGAAGGCCAGAAGCGCTCCTGAGACGCAGCTCTGTTGAGCCATGGGACGTCGATGCAGACACGCAGCCCAGCATCCTCGCCGGGATGGGGGGCAGCGCCTCGTGAGTGGCGGTCGCCGCGCATGGCTCTTGCATCTTGCAGTTCCTAGGTGGTCTTGGTGATGAACTCCTGGGTGGTGGGCACTCCTTGCCCCGTGCTCTCCTGAGGGACACATGCCGCGAAGCACGCCTCCAAGTGGTGCCCAAGCGCCTCCCTCGTGAGGTTGGCAAGGTCTGAGGCCCTCCAGAAGAGAGCCCCCGAGCCCTGCCCGAGGAGGGCGCCGGACACGCTTTCCTATGCGACGGAGGGAGGCGCCCCTGGGACGGGCGCTGATACTGATGAGGCTCCTGCCGCGACGCCATCCTCCTGAGGACCTGCATGGCGCAGCTTCTTCTTCTTGGGGATGGCCTCTGGAGGGCCCTCGCTTCTGCTGTCGGGGTCGTCGATTGCTGCAGCCTAGAAGGCGCGCTCGAGGGAGCACACTGCATCCCTCTCTTCACATGGGACCGTGATGATCCCTCCGCTTCCTGGCATCTTGAGAACGTTGTAGCCATGATGGGTGACTGCCATGAACTTGGCCAGGGCTGGATACCCGAGGATGGCATTGTACGGCACGCGGATGTGCGCGACGTCGAAGTTGATGAGCTCGGTGTGGTAGTTCTTGCGCTCCCCGAAGGTGACAGGCAGGCGGACCTACCCTATCGGTGTGGTGGAACCGTCGGTCACTACTGAGAAAGGCTTGGTGGGCTAGAGTTGTTCATATGGAACTTGGAGGTTGTCGAACGTGTCGACGGATAGGACGTTGAGCCCTGCACCGCCGTCGATGAGGGTCTTGGTAACCTGCACATTGCTAATGACTGGGGAACGCAGCATAGGGAGGACGCCAGCGGTGGCTGCGCACTTGAGCTGATCTGCCGAGTTGAAAGTGATGGTGCATTGGGACCACTTGAGCGGGCGCGTGGCCTCGAGCTTGGGGAGCACCGTGTTCACCTCGCGAGCGAACTGTTTGAAGATGCGCTGAGAGGCTGGGGCCTGGGCGCCGCCCAAGATGCAGGCGATCGCACGCGGCTCCTGGAAGCCCCCAGCCCCCTCGTCCTGGTGGTAGTCGTCGTTCCTTCTTGGTGGCGGCAGCGGGGAAAGACCGGTGTTGCCTTGGGGGCGATCCTCACGAGGCGGGTCCCTCCAGGCGCCCTCACGAGGTTGGTCCTGCCAGCGGTCCTCATGAGGCCGGTCGCGCCACTCCTGGCGCGGGCCACGGTCGTCCCAGCGTCCGCCTCCGCGTCCTCCTCCGCGGCCGTAGCCCCGGTCACTGCGCTCGGGGCGTCGACCAAAGCGTCCTTCTCGTATGGCTCTGAGCTCTTGACAGTCGCTGGTGTTGTGGGTGTTCAGGTTGTGGAAGGTGCAGGTCGGCTGTTCTTGGAAGACTCGGGCTGATCTCTGCCCCGCTTGGTGTCAGGCTCCGCTGCGAGCACAGCTGCCTCCTTGCGCTTCACGTCCTTGGCCTTGGTTTTCTTCTCCTCTGCGCCCACGGCTGGCAGCTCAAGGAGAGAGAGGCGCCCCTCCTCAGCTCTTGCGCACTTGGTCGCCAGGTTGAACAACTCCTGAGAGGTGCAGAGCTCCTCGTGGATGGCGAGCTCTTCCTTCATCTTGACGTCACGGACGCCGTCTGAGAACGCGGAGATGATGGCTTCGTTCGTGACCTTGGGGATCTTGAGGCAGGTATTGTTGAAGCGCTGGATGTACTTCTGGAGGGTCTCTCCTTGTTGCTGCTTGATGCGGCGTAGATCACCCACGGCCGGCGGGCGGTCGCGAGTGCCCTGGAAGTTGGCGACGAAGCGGTCGCGCATTTCGTCCCAAGAGGAGATCGAGCCGTGCTGCAGGTTCAGGTGCCAGGAGCGGGCTCCATCTTTGAGAGCCATGGGAAACCAGTTCGCCATGACTTTTTCGTCGCCGTTGGCCGCTTCGATGCTCAGCTCATAGAGCTGCAGGAACTCCGCGGGGTCAGTGGTACCGTCGTAGCAAGGAGGCAGATCCGGCTTGAACTTGCCTAGCCAGGCGATGCTACGCAGCTCGGGGGTGAAGGCGCGGCAGCCAGCCGTGGTTGCCAGGGCCCGCTTCGGAGGTGGAGCTTGGTCTTGACGAGGTCCGTGCGGCGCCGCTGCGGGCGGTGCGCGGTCTTGACGAGGTGGCGCGAGGAGCGCAGGTGCAGCTTCTCGCGGCCGCGGAATTTCTTGACAGCTTCTCTCTTCCCGCGCGGGCACTGGGCGTGGTGGATCACGCCGCGGAAGCGCGCGCCTTGGTGCCAAGGCACCGTCTTGGGGCAGAGGTGGTGGAGGCACGCCATGAGCCTCGTCGCCCGTGGCTGGTTGAGGGGGAGGTAGAGAGAGGGACGGCGCCGAGGAGCCCCCTGCGGCGCGGACGAGCTCGGCGATGCAGTCGAGCCACTCCTCATAGAGGTCGTCGACGGGGCGGTAGCGCAGGAGTTCGTTCACCGCGAGGAGCGCGGCCCGCGCCTCCATGGGAGCGCGGCGCGCGTGAGACGAAGAACCGGCAGGGGTCAGCGATGGAGTGGCGGTGCAGCCGTCCTGCCGCACCGAAGGATGCAGCGAGGACGCCTGCTGCTTGTTGCCTGCCAGGCCGGTGGCAGCATTGGCGGCGGGTGACGGAGAACGACGAGGTGGCCCGCCAACGGGAGCCGTCTGAGCGACACGGGCGGTGAGGGCAGCCCGACGCTCAGCCCGAGCACGGCGAGCGTCCGCCATGGAGACGACAGAGCGACGGAGCGACAACTGATCAAAGGGAAGCTACGGCGCACCCCTACCTGGCGCGCCAAATGTCGGATGTGGGGTTCTGGCAAACCCTTAAGGTTCGAACACTGGGGTGCGCGCGAAGTCTTTCCCTTCTATCGATCTACGCCCTAGCTCGCTAAGATCTCGCGGACGAACTCGACGAACTCGCAACACAGAAAGACACGAGGTTTATACTGGTTCGGGCCACCGTTGTGGTGTAATGCCCTACTCCAGTGTGGTGGTGGTGGATTGCCTCTAGGGCTGATGATGAACAATACAAGGGAAGAACAGCCTCCTGAGGTTGAGGTGTTCTTGTGGGTAGGCTCTCGATCGGGTTGGATCAAGCTAAGATGAGATGCCCCTTCTATGGTGGCTAGCTCTACTTATATAGGCCCTGGTCCTCTTCCCAAATATCGAGCGGGAAGGGAGCCAACAACGGCGGGCAAATTTGAAGGGGGACAGCTAGTATAAGCTATCCTGACAAAAGCGGTCTTCGCCTGCGAAAAGCTCTGGTGGTGACACCGTCTTGGGCTCCACGATGACCTCCGTCTTGTCGTCCTCCTGGTCTTAGTCTCGTTGCACCAATATAGCAACCTTTGCCTGATGCCTCGGTACTCTTCGCCTGCGCTGGCCTCCTTAGCACCAAAGAGGAAATAAGGACGCTGCGTGCGCTGGCGCCCGCCTGGTGTCATTCGTCATGGCTCACGTCACGAGAGCCTCGTGAGGTTTGCCCCGCCTTGATATCTCCGCTCCTCGTGAGCCTGCCTGGCTAGGCCACTCCAGAGGAGGTCTTGCGTCGTCCGCCTCGCGAGGCATGGACCCTTGCGAGGGTCTTGGATGCCTTGTTGATGAAGATGGGCCGTACGGCCCTGCTGGCTTAGCCATGCTGTGGGCCGCAGGCAGGCAAGTCTGGGGACCCCCGTTCCCAGAACGCCGACACGTTCCTTATAGATCGAACGGTTCATAAAAAATCGATGGACCTATTTATTTTCAACCGACTATTATTTTGATAGGACCACATGTGGCGGTGTGCTGGAGGAGTACCTGCATTTCCCAGCCATCCATGTGCTCATATATTACAAAATCATACGGAGTAAAATCTAATTTGTTTGCCATGCAATGTTTTAGAGCTATCATATGTCTCCTGTCATTTATTTTTCAGCCACCTGCTATCTGCTACTTTTACAGTGCACTAGTTCTGCACACACTTCACCCATACTCTCACTATTGCGTTTTTATGCAAGGGTATTTCAGACTCTGCCTTGACAGAAGCAGAAAAGAAAAGAGAGAAGTTGGTCCAGCTTTGTACGCGGCTAGGCCTGACACGTTTCAGCAGTTTAAAGGGTGTAGTGTCAGTAGATGGAGGGTAAACATAGCTCTGGAGTTGATGATCTCGCTCTCTGTGAACCACCATCCCAGGTGCTTGCTTTAACTTCACGGTGTCATATGTGGTAGCATATTGCATATGGTGTCTAGCTTGTATTCAAAAGTCTGAAGTCGGTCTTTGTTAAGATAAGGGAAGATATGTTTTACATGAACCACCATCCCGGGAGCACCAGAAGACAAATAGCTAGTCAGGGCACTGGACGAGCCAGTGACAAGCCCAGCACAAACAGGCATCACCTGGAAGCCAACTAAAAAGCCATGATGGTGGCGAAGCAGCCCGCCTCCCACCAGGCTCTCAGGTCCTAGATGATCATGCTCACCACTCCAGCCGGATGTCTAGCTTGTATTGCTTCCAATTTGGTTAAATTGCATCTGCTTAGCTTACACATTATACCTTTGAATATGACATGGCTTCCTGTTTTTGGTACATACTAGTACATCTGTCTATTAACCATGTTCTTACATCAAACTAATGTTCTTGTGTATCCCTCATCAATCACTTATGATGAGGCAGTCATGCCAGTGGACTACTGTGAGTAAGGATCCTTATTTAAAGAATGCAACGTCAGCCTCCCCACATGATTCTCAAGAAATAGCAAGGCTAGATGAAGATAGTGAACGTAGCTCTGTAGTTTATTACCGCATTTCCCCTACACGAGCATCGCATGTGCTTGCTCTAACTTGGCAGCGTGATATGTGGTTGCATATTGCATATGGTGTCTAGATTGTAATTCTTCCAATCTGGTTAAATTGCATGTGCTATTTTTCTTAGTTTATACATTATACCTGTTAATCTGACATGCCTTCCTATTTTTAGTACATAGTACATCTGTCTATTAAGCATGTCCTTACATAAAACTATTTTTTTTGTATCCCGCATCAATTAATATGACGAGACACCTTTAGTATATGCAGTGCGATATTAGTTGCATCTTTCATATGATTTATAGCATGCGCTGCTTCTAAATGGTTAAAATGCCATTTATGATGGAACGCTTTTAACTTGGCAGAGTCATATTGGTTGCATCTTTCATGTTATGTCTAGCTTGCATTGCTTCTTATTGTTGAAATGGCTTCTGATCAGTTTACACAAACAGTTGTGAATATGCCAAGCCGTCCTGTTTTTCGTACATATTCCATCCTGGTATCATAGCCTTACATCAAAGTAGTGATTGTCAGTATCATGCACGAATGAGTTCTGAAGAGTGAATTTTATTGCTTTTTCTTGTCGGTTTTACTTGGCAATTCAAATAAAGCGGAATGAAGTTAGCAAGGGAACGGATAAAGGTGCTCCTTCCAAACGGAGGGCCTCTACAGATTCTACTCCTCCAACCCCCAAAGATGATTTGCAAGACAACACATGCATAGACACTCAACATATCTATGTTGATGATGAGCACGTCTCCCCTAGTGCACCATCACAGGTGCTCCCTCTAACTTGGCACTGTTATATGTGGTTGCATGTTATGTATGATGTCTAGCTTGTATTGCTTCTAATTTTGTTGAATTCCATATGCTTACTTTACACTTTATACTTGTAAATAAGACACGTGTTCCTGTTTCTAGAACATACAATATCTGTCTATCACACCATGTTCTTACATCAAAGTACTACTATTGTGTAACCTGCAACAATCACTTATCATAAGACATGTTTGACTTGGGAGTGTGATATAGGTTACATCTCGCATTCTTTTATAGCTTGTACTACTTCTAATTTGTTGAAATGGCACTTATGACGAGATAGTTTTAACTTGGTAGAGTGATATTCATTGCATCTTTCAAATGGTGTCTATCTTTCATTGCTTCTAATTTGTTGAAATGCCTTCTCCTTAGTTTACACATCATAGCTGTGAATATGCAATGTTGTCCTTTTTTTGTTACACATTCAATCATCCTATCATGCGGTCGCCTTACAGTAAAGTAGTGCTCGTCAGCATCATGCCTCAATGAGTTCTGAAAAGTGAATTTTTATTCATTTTTCTTGTGGGTTTGAATTGATAAGGCAATAAAACTAAGAAGCGGGAAGGAAAAAATAAGGCAGGGACGGATGGCGGTCTTCGGGCGAAACCGGCATCCCAGGTGCTTTCTCTAGCTTGGCAGTGTGATATTGTCTTGCATGTTGCATACGGTGTCTAGCTTGCATTGTTTTTTTTTTGATGAAATGGTTTCTACTTAGTTTACACAAACATTTGTGAACATGCCATGCCGTCCTATTTTTCGTACATATTCCATCCTGGTATCATGTGTTTGCCTTACATCAAACTAGTGATTGTCAGTATCATGCACAAATGAATTCTGAAGAGTGAATTTTATTGCATTTTCTTGTCGGTTTTACTTAACAATTGAAAATCAATAAAACAGAACGAAGTTAGCAAGGCAGTGGATAAAGGTGCTCCTTCCAAACGGAGGGCCTCTACAGATTCTACTCTCCAACCCCCCAAGATGATTTGCAAGACAACACATGCATAGACACTCAACGTAGCTGTGTTGATGATGAGCACGTCTCCCCTAGTGCACCATCACAGGTGCTCCCTCTAACTTGGCACTGTTATATGTGGTTGCATGTTATGTATGATGTGTAGCTTGTATTGCTTCTAATTTTGTTGAATTCCATATGCTTACTTTACACATTATACGTGTGAATAAGACACATGTTCCTGTTTCTAGAACATACAATATATGTCTATCACACCATGTTCTTACATCAAAGTACTACTGTTGTGTAACCTGCAACAATCACTTATCATAAGACACGTTTGACTTGGGAGTGTGATATAGGTTACATCTCGCATTCTTTTCTAGCTTCCACTACTTCTAATTTGTTGAAATGGCACTTATGACGAGACAGTTTTAACTTGGTAGAGTGATATTCGTTGCATCTTTCATACGGTGTCTAGCTTTCATTGCTTCTAATTTGTTGAAATGCCTTCTCCTTAGTTTACACATCATAGCTGTGAGTATGCAATGTTGTCCTTCTTTGTTACACATTCAATCGTCCTATCATGCGGCCGCCTTACATTAAAGTAGTGCTCGTCAGCATCATGCATCAATGAGTTCTGAAAAGCAAATTTTTATTCATTTTTCTTGTGGGTTTAAATTGATAAGGCGATAAAACTAAGAAGCGGGAAGGGAAAAAATAAGGCAGGGACTGATGGCGGTCTTCCGGCGAAACCGGCATCCTAGGTGCTTTCTCTAGCTTGGCAGTGTGATATATTCTTGGATGTTGCATACGGTGTCTAGCTTGCATTGCTTCTTATTTGTTGAAATGGCTGCTGCTTAGTTTACACAAACAGTTGTGAATATGCCATGCCGTCCTGTTTTTCGTACATATTCCATCCTGGTATCATATGTTTGCCTTACATCAAAGTAGTGTGTAACATCCCAATTTTCAATTTGGATATCATACATAGATCATCAGATGCATATCATATTTTATTTGCATTTTGATTGTGATCCCAGAAATCTTAAGCAACTCAAGGACCCAAGGAGAGAGTTGGAGGTTTCTCTAAATTTTCATATTTGAATTTATTTCAAATTTGAAAAGAGGATCAATTTGATTTTAATAGTTTCTCTCCAATTATTTCCAACAATAAAAATAAATGAGAGAAGATAATATGACTTCTTCAATAGAAGAGAAATATTGGAGAAGAAATTTTAAAATCAAATTATTATTTTATTTGTATTTTATTTGCTATTTTATTTGAATTAGGGAAAAATTGCATTTTTGAAAATTGCATTTTAGCCCAGAAAAATGTTCACTTTGTCCTAAATATTACTAGAGGACCGAGAAAATTATTTCTGGAATTTTAGGATTTTTATTTTCTTTTATTTGGATTTTTCTTTGCAGCGAAATTATTTAAAAAAACTCCGGACCGAACTTGGCCGAAGCCCAGCCGGCCCAGCCGAGCGCCACCGCCTCTTCCTCCCATGCGGACGCCGGACTCCGGCGAGGAGGAGTCCGGGTCGGCCTTCCCACGCCCCCTCGGGGCCTCTTTATAAGTCGCGCCGCCCCGCTCTCTTCTCCTCATCGCCCGCACCACCGCCGCCCCGCAGCCGAACCGCGCCGCCGCCCCGCACCGCCGCCCGCCTCGCCGTCGCCTCGCCACCGATGCCCGTCACCGGAGCCGCCGGATCCCACCGCCGACGCCGTTGACCGGTAAGAACCGGTCGGTTCTTTCGGTTTTTTTGGTTTTGTCGTTTAGTTTTTAGATCGGTTTTTCGTTTTTGTTTTAGTCTAAGTAGTAAACGTTCACTCGTTAGATCATTTTAACGAACGGTTTTTGTTCGTTTAGTTCTGTTAACGAACGTTCGTTCCGTAGATTTTTCTTTTTCTGTTTATTTTCGTCTAGGGACCTATGCGTAGTTACTTTTATCGCAGATTAGTCCCTGATCTTCAAACCCTTGCAACTTTTTGCTCGTTTATCCAAATCCAGTGAAACAACCGCCAGAATCTTCGTCTTGTTCCCCTCTATCCAGATAATCAACTTGAATCTGATTTTGAAAATTTTAAATTTGGTTTCAAGCAGATTTGTTTTCGAATTTGTTTATTGTAGTTTGAGTTTCGTAACTCCGATTCGATTGATTCTTTTTGCAAATCGAAGCTCTTCACTTGTAATTCTGTTTAGATCTTTTCTTTTGGTTCTAACCTTGCATCTTATGCTTCAGTGCTTATGTATGCAATTGTTTGTTCACGATAGAGTTTCCGGAGTGCGAGGCTTGCTACTACGAATCTCTAGGGTTTTCCGATCGTCAGCAAGGCAAGTAACACTTTGATCATATCCCTTTATTACCCAGTTTTTATGCATTAGTTCCAACCCTCAAACATTGCATGAGTAGGATTGTAACATGTGGGTTTGGGAAGTAGCTGATGAGGTAGAACCTATTGTCTTATATTCAAACCTTGGGAGTTGCCACATTATGCTTATACTGCTATGCTATGCTCGTAGACGTGGATTGGTTTGAGTGATTCATGATAGATGTGAGAGTTATTATTAATTAATTGTTAACTTAAGGTGGCTATTTTAATATACATCTGGGTGGATTGGTTGCGGGCACCTGGAGAATCCAGTGTTGTCTTAGGGGATCCCGGAGTACCCGTGTGATCATCCTATGGTTTGCCACCCAGGCTTAAAGGGATCATTGAAAGACTGTGTCTCGATCATCCATTTCTCAAACATCATGTAGTGCAAGAAATTCAATGGATGAGATCGAGTCTTGTGGGGAAAAGTGTGGAAACCTCTGCAGAGTGTATAAACTAATCATGGTTAGCCGTGTCCCCGGTTATGGACATCTTGAGTATCTGGTACTTGAATTATTGATTTGATCTCATCACTTTACTTAATGAATTTGTTGGGTTAAAAATTACTATTTTGGGATTGAGTTGGAGGAACCTTCTCAATAATTTCAACCAACTTTGTAGTTAAATAAAATATATTCCTTTGTTGTAGGAAAAAACTAGCTTTATGCAAATGATAACCGTAGAGCCTCCACCAGTCGTATATGCATGTAGTGATAGCTGTTATTCTGTTCACTGCTCTATAGTGTTATCTTGCCAGCATATTCCATGTGCTGACCTACACAGGCTGCAACGTATTATGTTGCAGAATTTTCAGATGAAGAGTAAGGTGCACTAGGTCGTTGTCGTGCACTCAGTATTGTCGTGGAGTTGGATGGACTCATTTATCTTCGAAGCTTCCACAGTTATCTTATTTAGATGGCCTTCAGCCATGTTATTGTAATAAGTTCTCTTTTGAGACATTCGATGTAATAAGTGTGTGATTGAACTCTGAAATAAATCCTCGAGTACTGTGTGTGTTAGCAATACCGATCCAGGGATGACACTTAAGCACAGAGACTTAACCGTCTAAGGTCGGGTCGCTACAAGATGGTATCAGAGCACACACTGTCTGTAGGACGTGACCACTAGGATAAGCCACATGATACTCTTCTCTACTCATTTCTGACTCTTCTCCATTCTCCACTCTATAGATGGCGGACCCAAGGAACAAGTTCACTCAACCGGATGATGAAACACCTTTTGGACGACACTTGAAGGAAGTCACTAGGTACCTGAGCATCGGAATACCAAGCTTCACCGGGACCTACACCGCCACTCTACCAGAAGAAGAGCGCTGGACGATTCGATTTCATGTTCCAGGAAGGACGTTCGCACCAGTTACTGAGCCCATATAGAGTTTTCCTTTGATGCACCAACCTGGAGTCTAGGAAAGAGCATGGCCGCCCACATCGCCATGCGACGCATCGGCGAGGTATACAACAAGGATCTTAAGGACACCATCTACCACATATGTGGACGCCGAGATGAGCAATGGGAGATGATTTGCACCAGGAAGGACAAATCCATTGCAGCCTACATCCAGGAGTTGAATCAGCACATTCGTCATCAGGAGAACCAGATGTGCGCCAACATGATAGACATGAAGAAGGTGATGACCAGGAACATGGAGCGAGAAGAGGAACTCAAGTCTACACGCGATGGATATGAAGAGGAAATTGCAGTACTACTGGAGAAGAATGAAGACCTGGAGAAGAAGAAGCTAGGAATATTCATGGGAGATCCCGAACCTGAGGAAGTCTACATCATAATCGACGACACCGACTCGACTCCGACCCCGATAGTGATGATGATTATGAAGACGAAGCTGGATCAGATATCATGGAGTCTTCCACCGATCAAAATTTCTAGTCGACCACCATATTATCAGTAGTATTCCCCCATGTATATAATAATAGTCCGAGCATTTTGTAATGGTAGTTTAGATCGATTGTATGATCTTGTTTGAATTGAGTGCTGTGAAATGAATGTGTTTGTCTCATGTGCATATGGGCAGTGATTTCCCTTTAGACCTCACTCTATTATGTTCTCACCCCTCTAAACCTATCAGATGCCTCCGAGACGTGACCCCGGATTTGTCTTCCCACCGGAGCTCACTCAGTTGATCCAACAGCAGAATGCCTTGATGCAGTTGCTAGTCCAGAACCAAGGCAAAAACAACAACAACAACAACAACCCACCGCCGCCACCTCCAGTGGACAACTTAGCCCGTTTTCTGAGGCTGAATCCGCCGGTGTTCTCTAGTAGCACTGAGCTGATTGTTGCTGATGACTGGATCCACAGGATTGGAAGGGAGCTGACCACCGCAGGTTGCACAGATGCTGAGAAGGTATGCTTTGCCGCACATCAACTGGATGGACCCGCAGCCTCATGGTGGGAGAACTACACTGCCACTTTCCCCGTGGCCAATGTCACTTGGGATCAGTTTCAGCAAGCATTCCGCACTGCACATGTTATAGCTGGAGCTATGAGTATGAAGAAGCGTGAGTTTCGCAACTTACGCCAGGGAAATCGTACTGTGGCGCAATACATGGATGAGTTCAGCAAGTTAGCCCGTTATGCCCCAGATGATGTGGTCACAGATGCTGCAAAGCATGAGAAGTTTATGGAGGGGCTTAATGATGAGCTGAGTATGCAGTTGATGGTGGCAACATTCACTAACTATCAGGAGCTGGTAGACAGGGCTCTCATGATTGAAGGCAAGCAGCAGTAGATTGAGAACCGCAAACGAAAGTATGGACAAGGGAAGTACAACTCTGGAGCTCAGCAGAAGCCTCATTTTACCCCAAACTCGGGAGGGCATACCCATCATAACCATGGAGGCCACACTCACAATGGAGGAATCCCACATAACCACAGTGGCCCTAAGAATGGAAATGGGAATGGAGGAAGCAGCAGTCTGAGCCGTTTCAACCCCACTACACCCGCCAAGAAGGATCTAAGTCACATTACTTGTTTCAAGTGCGGGAAGACTGGACACTATGCCATTGAGTGTCCTGAAGCAAAGAATGGAAACGACAATGGAAGATCAGGAAAGAAGCCAAATCCCTTCACCAGAGGTCAGGTGAACCACATCAACGTGGAGGAAGTCGAAGAGCAGCCCGATGCAGTGATTGGTAAGTTTTTAATTAATTCATTTACTGCTCTTGTTCTTTTTGACACTGGTGCATCGCATTCATACATCTCAAAGGGATTTGTGGACAAGTTTAAGTTGCCAACCTTAGCCCTTAGGTCACCCATGTTAGTAAGCTCGCCAGGAGCGGAGTATATGGCCAGCCGATGGTGTGATCGGTTACCTTTAACCATTGGTAGCCACGTTTTCCCCTCAGACTTAATAATTTTGGAGTCACAAGGATTGGATATAATACTAGGCATGGATTGGCTATCGAAGTATGGAGGAAACATCGACTATGCTAGTAAGTCGATACTACTCACCACCCCTGAAGGAAAGAGGATCAAGTATGTATCCAGACATGCGCCAAGGAGGACTCAAGTAAATTCCCTCTCGGGAGTTGTTCAGGAGGAAGTGCCAGTTGTAAAGGATTACCCTGATGTTTTTCCAGAGGAATTACCAGGCATGCCACTAGATCGAGATATAGAATTTTTGATAGAGTTGTTACCAGGCACCAGACCAATATCGAAGAGACCGTATCGGATGCCCGCGAATGATCTGGAAGAGATTAAGAAGCATATTAAGGAGTTATTGGAGAAAGGTTATATTCGACCAAGTTCATCACCGTGGGGAGCTCCAGGTCTCTTAGTTGAGAAGAAGGATGGATCTTTGAGAATGGTTGTTGATTATCGTGCATTGCATGAGGTAACGATCAAGAACAAGTACCCACTACCGATGATCAATGATTTGTTTGACCAGCTGCAGGGAGCTAAAGTATTCTCCAAGATCGATCTTCGATCAGGATACCACCAGCTAAAGATCCGAGAACAGGATATACCTAAGACAACTTTTACCACAAGGTACATGCTATATGAGTACACGGTCATGTCTTTTGGATTGACTAACGCCCCTGCCTATTTCATGAGTATGATGAATAAGGTGTTCATGGAGTTCTTGGATAAGTTTGTTGTGGTGTTCATTGATGATATATTAGTATTCTCGAAGAATGAAGAGGAACACAAGGAACATTTGCGATTAGTTCTCGAGAAGCTCAGAGAACATCAGTTATATGCCAAATTCAGCAAATGCGGGTTTTGAAGGAAGTTGGATTTATTGGACATGTTATATCAGGAGAAGGTATAGCAGTAGACCCTACCAAGGTTCAGTCTGTTACTGAGTGGTTGGCACCCACCTTAGTTGGTGAGATCCGTAGTTTTCTTGGACTCGCAGGATATTATAGGAGATTCATTGAGAATTTTTCCAAGATTGCGAAGCCCATGACAGAGTTGTTGAAGAAAGACACCAAGTTCAAATGGACCAAAGAATGTGAGGCCAGTTTTCAGGAGTTGAAGAAACGTTTAATTACGCAAGGACTTCCAAGTATATTGCGACGCTTCTCGCCTGGGACTTGGAGGTGTACTTATGCAAGATGGAAGAGTTGTTTCATATGCCTCACGTCAGCTTCGACCTCATGAGTTGAATTATGCCACGCATGATTTGGAGTTGGCAGCCGTAGTGCATGCACTCAAGACCTGGAGACATTTTCTTATTGGCAACCGTTGTGATGTTTACACGGATCATAAGAGCTTGAAGTATATCTTCACGCAGAAGGAGTTGAATCTCAGGTAAAGGAGATGGTTGGAGCTCATAAAGGATTATGATACGAAGCTGCATTATCATCCACGAAAGGCCAATGTTGTAGCAGACGCCTTAAGCCGCAAGAGTTATGTAAATACTCTCGTAACCGGAGGATTACCCCAGGAGTTAGCCGAAGATCTCAGGGAACTTCGTTTGGAGATAGTTCCTAGAGGTTTTGTTGCAGCATTGGAGGTTCGGTCCACCCTGTTGGGAAAGATTTGAGAAGTCCAGAAGTCTGATAAGGAGATTTTGGAGATAAAGGAGAAGATGAGTAGAGGAAAGGCCAAAGGTTTTCGTGAAGACGAACACGAAACTTTATGGTTTGAGGATCATATTTATGTGCCCAATGACCCAGAGATCAGGAAGTTAATACTTCAGGAAGCTCATGACTCGCCATACTCGTTTCACCTCGAAAACACTAATATGTATTTGGATTTGAAGGAACGTTTCTGGTGGACAGGTATGAAGAAGGATATTGCCGAGTATGTAGCAGTATGTGATGTATGTCAGAGAGTTAAGGCAGAACACCAGAAGCCAGCAGGATTACTACATCCTATTCCGATACCCGAATGGAAGTGGGATAAACTTGGCATGGGTTTCATCACCGGATTACCCAGGACACGATCAGGTTATGATTCCATCTGGGTAGTAGTTGATCGCTTGACCAAAGTGGCTCACTTTATCCCTGTGAAAACCACTTATACAAGCGCGAAGTTGGCCAAGATATATATGACCAGGATCGTATGTCTGCATGGAGTTCCGAGGACCATCGTATCAGATAGAGGAACACAGTTTACTTCAAATTTTTGGAATCAGTTGCACCAGACTTTGGGTACCAGGCTAGAGTTCAGTACAGCCTTTCATCCGCAGACAGATGGACAGACCGAGAGAGTCAATCAGATTCTGGAAGACATGTTGAGAGCTTGTGCGCTAGATTATGGATCTAGTTGGGATGATAATTTGCCTTACGCAGAGTTCTCTTACAACAACAACTACCAAGCTAGTTTGAAGATGGCCCCTTTTGAAGCCTTATATGGAAGGAGGTGCAGGACACCATTGATGTGGGATGAAGTTGGAGACCGTCAGTTGTTCAGACCAGATTTAATCAAAGAGTCTGAAGAGAAGGTTAAGTTGATTCATGATAGACTGAAGGTAGCTCAGTCCAGGCAGAAGAGTTATGCCGATACTAAACGCAAGGAGGTAACCTATGAAATCGGAGACAGAGCATATCTCCGTGTGTCACCACTGCGAGGAGTTAAACGATTTGGAGTCAAAGGAAAGTTAGCCCCAAGATTTGTAGGACCATACCGAGTTCTGGAACGTATGGGAGAAGTGGCCTACAAGTTGGAGTTACCCGAAGGATTGTCAGGAGTTCATGATGTGTTTCACGTTTCCCAGTTGAAGAAGTGTCATGCAGAGATGGCCGATATTCCTCTGAGAGATACAGTGCCCCTGGAAGCAATTCAGTTGGAGAGTGACCTAACCTACGAGGAGAAACGCATCAAGATTCTCGAGTTTGCCAGCCGAGTTACATGCAGCAAGGTTATCAAGTTTTTGCAAATTTCAGTGGAGCCACCATACCGAGGAGGAAGCCATGTGGGAGCGAGAAGAAGACCTACGGAAAGACCACCCACACCTATTTTCTAGCCAACCCGAATCTCGAGGGCGAGATTCATCTTAAGGGGGGTAGGTTTGTAACATCCCAATTTTCAATTTGGATGTTATACATAGATCATCAGATGCATATCATATTTTATTTGCATTTTGGTTGTGATCCTACAAATCTTAAGCAACTCAAGGACCCAAGGAGAGAGTTGGAGGTTTCACTAAATTTTCATATTTGAATTTAATTCAAATTTGAAAAGAGGATCAATTTGATTTTAATAGTTTCTCTCCAATTATTTCCAACAATAAAAATAAATGAGAGAAGATAATATGACTTCTTCAACAGAAGAGAAATATTGGAGAAGAAATTTTAAAATCAAATTATTATTTTATTTGTATTTTATTTGCTATTTTATTTGAATTAGGAAAAAAATGCATTTTTGAAAAATGCATTTTAACCCAGAAAAATGTTCACTTTGTCCTAAATATTAGTAGAGGACAGTGAAAATTATCTCTGGAATTTTAGGATTTTTATTTTATTTTATTTGGATTTTTCTTCGCGGCGAGATTATTTAAAAGAAACTCCGGACCGAACTGGGCCGAAGCCGAGCAGAGCGCCGCCGCCTGTTCCTCCCGTGCGGATGCCGGACTCCGGTGAGGAGGAGTCCGGATCGGTCTCCCCGCGCCCCATCGCGCAAGCCGAGGACCCCTCAGGGCCTCCTTATAAGCCTCGCTGCCCCGCCCTCTTCTCCTAATCACCCGCACCACCGCCGCCCCGCAGCCGAGTCGCGCCGCCGCCGCCCCGCACCGCCACCCGCCTCGCCGACGCCCCTCACCGGAGCCGCCGGATCTCGCTGCCGACGCCGTTGGCCGGTAAGAACCGGTCGGTTCTTTCGTTTTTTTTTTGATTTGTCGGTTTAGATTTTAGATCAGTTTTTTGTTTTTGTTCTAGTCTAAGTAGTAAACGTTCACTGGTTAGATCGTTTTAATGAACGGTTTTCGTTCGTTTAGTTCTGTTAACGAACGTTTGTTCCGTAGATTTTTATTTTTTTGTTTATTTTCGTCTAGGGACCTATCCGTAGTTACTTTTATCGTAGATTAGTCCCTGAACTTCAAACCCTCGCTACTTTTTGCTTGTTTATCCAAATCCAGTGAAACCAACGCCAAAATCTTCGTCTTGTTCCCCTCTATCCAGATAATCAACTTGAACCTGACTTTGAAAATTTAAAATTTGGTTTCAAGAAGATTTGTTTTTATCGTAGTTTGAGTTTTGAAACTCCGATTCGATTGATTCTTTTTGCAAATCGAAGCTCTTCACTTGTACTTTCTGTTTAGATCTTTTCTTTTGGTTCTACCCTTGCATCTTATGATTGAGTGCTTATGTATGCTATTGTTTGTTCACAATAGAGTTTCTGGAGTGCGAGGCTTGCTACTACGAATCTCTAGGGTTTTCCGATCGTCGGCAAGGCAAGTAACACTTTGATCATATCCCTTTATTACCCAGTTTTATGCATTAGTTCCAACCCTCAAACATTGCATGAGTAGGATTGATAACATGTGGGTTTGGGAAGTAGCTGATGAGGTAGAACCTATTGTCTTATATTCAAACCTTGGGAGTTACCACGTTGTGCTTATACTGCTATGCTATGCTATGCTCGTAGACGTGGATTGGTTTGAGTGATTCATGACAGATGTGAGAGTTATTATTAATTAATGGTTAACTTAAGGTGGCTACTTTAATATACATCTGGGTGGATTGGTTGCGGGCACCTAGAGAATCCAGTGTTGTCCTAGGGGATCCCGGAGTACCCGTGTGATCATCCTATGGTTTTCCACCCAGGCTCAAAGGGATCATAAGATTATTCATGCTGGAAACTTCCGTGTGCAGCCACAAGCCATTATGGGCTCTGGCATAGTTGAGTATGTTGTGCGACCTCTTTCAGTGGTAGGCTAGCAGATGTAGGGGAAAGTAGGTGGTACTATCTACCCAGAGTAAAGAGTTAATGCTTCTGAAAGACTGTGTCTCGATCATCCGTTTCTTAAACATCATGTAGTGCGAGAAATTCAACGGAGTAGATCGAGTCTTGTGGGGAAAAGTGCGCAAACCTCTGCAGAGTGTATAAACTAATCATGGTTAGCCGTGTCCCCGGTTATGGACATCTTGAGTATCTGGTACTTGAAATATTGATTTGATCTCATCACTTTACTTAATGAATTTGTTGGGTTAAAAATTACTATTTTGGGATTGAGTTGGAGGAACCTTCTCAATAATTTCAACCAACTTTGTAGTTAAATAAAATATATTCCTTTGTTGTAGGGAAAAACTAGCTTTATGCAAATGATAACTGTGGAGCCTCCACCAGCCATATATGCATGTAGTGATAGCTGTTATTTTGTTCACTGCTCTATAGTGTTATCTTGCCAGCATATTCCATGTGATGACCTACACAGGCTGCAACGTATTATGTTGCAAAATTTTGAGACGAAGAGTAAGGTGCGCTAGGTCGTTGTGGTGCACTCAGTATTGCTGTGGAGTTGGATGGACTCATTTTTCTTCGAAGCTTCCGCAATTATCTTATTTAGATGGCCTTCAGCCATGTTATTGTAATAAGTTCTCTTTTGAGACATTCGATATAATAAGTGTGTGATTGAACTCTGAAATAAATCCTCGAGTACTGTGTGTGTCAGCAAACCGATCTAGGGATGACACTTAAGCACATAGACTTGACTGTCTGAGGTTGGGTCTCTACATAGTGACTGTCAGTATCATGCACGAATAAGTTATGAAGAGTGAATATTATTGCTTTTTCTTGTTGGTTTTACTTGACAATTCAAAATCAATAAAGCGGAAGGAAGTTAGCAAGGCAACATATAAAGGTACTCCTTCCAAACGGAGGGCCTCTACAGATTCTACTCCTCCAACCCCCCCAAGATGATTTGCAAGACAACACATGCATAGACACTCAATGTAGTTGTGTTGATGATGAGCACGTCTCCCCTACTGCACCATCATAGGTGCTCCCTCTAACTTGGCACTGTTATATGTGGTTGCACGTTATGTATGATGTCTAGCTTGTATTGCTTCTAATTTTGTTGAATTCCATCTGCTTACTTTACACATTATACTTGTGAATAAGACACGTGTTCCTGTTTCTAGAACATACAATATATGTCTATCACACCATGTTATTATATCAAAGTACTATTAGTGTGTAAACTGCAACAATCACTTATCATAAGACAGGTTTGACTTGGGAGTGTGATATAGGTTACATCACGCATTCTTTTCTAGCTTGCACTGCTTCTAATTTTTTGAAATGACACTTATGACGAGACAGTTTTAACTTGGTAGAGTGATATTCGTTGCATCTTTCATATGGTGTCTAGCTTTCATTGCTTCTAATTTGTTGAAATGCCTTCTCCTTAGTTTACACATCATAGCTGTGAATATGCAATGCTGTCCTTTTTTGTTACACATTCAATCATCCTATCATGCGGTCGCCTTACATTAAAGTAGTGCTTGTCAGCATCCTACATCAATGAGTTCTGAAAAGCGAATTTTTTATTCATTTTTCTTGTTGGTTTGAATTGACAAGGCAATAAAACCAAGAAGCAGGAAGGAAAAAAATAAGGCAGGGACTGATGGCGGTCTTCCGGCGAAACCAGCATCACAGGTGCTTTCTCTAGCTTGGCAGTGTGATATTGTCTTGCATGTTGCATACGGTGTCTAACTTGCATTGCTTCTTATTTGTTGAAATGGTTTCTGCTTAGTTTACACAAACAGTTGTGAATATGCCATGCCGTCCTGTTTTTTGTACATATTCCATCCTGGTATCATGTATATGCCTTACATCTCGCATTCTTTTATAGCTTGTACTACTTCTAATTTGTTGAAATGGCACTTATGACGAGACAATTTTAACTTGGTAGAGTGATATTTGTTGCATCTTTCATATGGTGTCTAGCTTTCGTTGCTTCTAATTTGTTGAAATGCCTTCTCCTTAGTTTACACATCATAAGTTGTGAATATGCAATGGAACTAATGACGAGAGACCTTTAACTTGGTTGTGTGATGTTGTTTGCATCTTGCATATGATTTATTTCTTGTACTGCTTCACATTTATTTAAACGCCAATTATGACGAGACACTGTTAACTTGGTAGAGCGATATTTGTAGCATCTTTCATATGGTGTCTACCTTCCATTGCATTGCTTATAATTTAGTGAAAGGTCTTCTGCTTAGTTTACACATCATAGTTCTGGTTATCTCATGCCGTCCTGTTTTTCGTACATATTACATCCTCCTATCATGTGGTTGTCTAGCATCAAAGTTCAGTTCATCTATATCATGCATCAATTTGTTGTAAATAACTAAATTGTTATTCCTTTTTCTTGTCGGCTTGACTTAACATGGCACAGAGAAAGAGGAAGGAACACAGAATGACAGGGGGTGGTGTTAGTACTAAGGACACACGGAAAGGGAAGCGGAAGAATCCTACAGATTCTGCTGGTACTGATGGTGCAATAGAAGGTCAAAGTCCAGCGGAAAATTGTACAAACGGGGTATCCCGTGCTAGACGAGTTGCAGAACAAGCCAAACAGAAACCAATGGCTGCCACCAAACAAGCAGAGACAGCCCTAGTTGTTGCAACTCCTTCCACAGTACCACCAGCTGCACGAGTTACCCGTTTGTCAACTCAGCTAGCAACACGTTCCCAAGCTCCCTTGCCACCTGACACTACTTTCGAAGCACTCTTGATACAAGACGAGTTGGCAAGATCAGATGAACTTTGTGAGCTTCAACAACAAGAAGGTAGTTACTGGAGTCAAGTTACAGTTGCATGCTTCTTTATATGTAGTCTCATAGTTTGATGTACACTAACACTTCGTATGTTCGTTGTTGGACTAGCACTAGGCGCAAGCGGAAACAAACATCAGGGATAATGCTCGATAGGTTAACCAAATCTAGAGGAGGAAGAATGGAGATCCGTTTTGAGGCAGGTTTAAAAAGGCCACGTGATGCTACAGAGTCAGCCAAGTTAGTATCAGAGCCAGCGGTTGCTGTTAGGTGTCATGTACGTATCCTCCCAGCATTGATTCAGTACAGGAATGACAAAGACGAAACCCAGTTCAACACCTTCCTCGACCATTTATCTGTAAGTATGGTTATGTATGGAAACTAGTAATATCGTCTTGCTGTGTCCCATACTTTCTAGGTTGCTGATAATGAGACTCCTATAATTTCCAACAAATGAGGTTCAAGGTGGATAGCCATGATGATGCGACCAGACAAGCTTGCACCCATGTTTTCAAGTCTGCTCTGCGATAGTATCGGTATAACTTGAGGAAAACTCACTTTGAAGCCAAGGCTAAAAGTGAACTTGCCCAAACATCTCAAGTGGAAAATATATCAGATGAAGACTGGTCTGATCCAAAGTATCAGGTACATTATATATATGTGATTAGATCACATGTTGAACTCCTATTTACGCATGTTCCTCACAAATCTATCTTCTTGTAGGTGAACTGTTCAAAGAACAAGGCCAACTGTACAAAAGTGAAATTCCAACAGACGACAGTATCTCGTAGCTATATTGCACACTGTGAGGCTCTTGTAATTAGCTGATGTTTCACTCTTTTCGATGTACCATATTATCAGATCTATATTGACTTGTTCCAAATGCAGAGGAAAGCCCTCAAGGACCAAAAAGTACCTGAACCAAATGATGTGAAAATCTTCAAGGACTCTCACACCAGCAAGACGAAGGGCATGATTACACCAGTCAAAGCTGCTGTTGTAAGGCCTTAATCCTCATGCCTTTTAACTACTACTTACTCTGACTTGTGCATTGAACTGCATGGTTTGCAGCCAATGTCTATTACTCTTTTCAATTTTATACACAATTGTCTTAGCGTATCATTGCACCTTACAAGGTTTAAAACGGAGGAGTGATGTTCCTTTGATCTTGATATGTAATCTAATTTCGTGCTGGACTTGCCCACACAACGTTACAGTTGCATGTTTGTCTATTCTCAGTTGTTTTGTGATATGAATGATGTCATACTATGCTTACTGTATTATAAACTTTGTCTCTTTATCCTTAGCTGTCAATACAATGTGAAGAAATAGACAATACATTAGCCATGGTACATGGTCATATGTTTGGAATCTGGTTTTATTATGTACTTTGCAGTAAAATACAACTAATATTTTACATGGGTTCACCAGAATAAGTTCTGTATATAAACCAAAGCTATTTTGTTTGGTTTTGCTGCCTCCTTAATATCTTCTGTTCTGGTACTACTAATGTAAAAACTCAACTTTTCAGCAAGCTATATGGTGGAACAGCCACCTTCTGAAGGCGACAAGGCAACTATAACCGCAATGTCACACCTTGCTGCAGTGGGTCGGTACCTATCCACTAACAATGCCAAAAGCACGTTCCTACGTAATACTGGGTTGGTTGTTAAGGCAATCTCGTCCAAACTGCCTCATGATCAAGATATGCAAGCTCAAAACAATGTTATATCTGTGCTCCAGACACAAGTCCATTCCCAAACAGAGACCCTTTGTGAAACAAGGACAAACATTGTTCGATGTCGTTAAGATATGCATGGTTTTGAAACTAGACTATCAGACATTTGCTATGTTGTTCAGGAGCCAAGGAGAAATGAAGGCGAAGGTTATGGTGCTCCATCGGACAATACAACATGAAAATGTAACAGTCAGGTCAAATGAACTGAGCTTCTGAACTTCTGGTGGTGCATTTATCTGCCACACTGTTAACTTTTATGCCAACCTTCCTTTTGTTTTATGGTTGTAATTTGTTCTGTTGCGATACAAAATTTGTTATTAATGTGTAGCCACCGGCTGAAGAAAACAGCAAGCCATTTTTGTATAGTGTAGGGTGTTCCCTATATTTGCACTTGTGGCGAACTTTGATGCCCAGTGGATGTAATCTGAGCAATCGCCTTAATAGCCTAGCGTTAGTTTTGGGATTATTTATTTCCTAATCTTGTTTTTCCCTGGTTTGCTAGTGGCCGCAACAACCATGGGCCATATACGGACCATGGTAACCTTGACCCTGCTACAGGCCGTAGGACCCATGGGCCTCCTACGGGCCGTCGAATAAATTGGCCTCCAACGGGTCGTATAATCGGTGGGCCTTGGGCCGTCGGATAAATGGGTCCACATGTGCCGTAAATGGGCGTAATTGGTATCGGCCCAACATGATAATGGGTCGTTAACAGGCCGGATGACAGCAAATGCTTAATTCTGTCACAGGCATAACGGGTTGTTAATGGGCCAGAATATAGTTCGGGCTGGAAATGGCACAACGGGTTAATAGGCCACAAACAGGACGATTCTTGCCACGAGCCGAATTTGGCCCATTAGGGGAACAGGCCAGTAACGAGCCGGAAGTAATCGAGGGCCGGAAAGGATCCCAAGAATGTATGGGCCGTCAGTAGGCCAAAAGCTAACACGGGCTAGAAACGGCCCATGTGAATCATGGGCCGTTAATGGGTACTGTCGGGGATATACCCCACGATGTAACCCGCCGGATGTATGACCCGGCTGGAGCGTGGCGACTTACTGGTGACCTGCCCGGAGCTTGGCGATTCACAGATAACCCACCCAATCTTTGCGACTCATTAGTAACCCGGCGGGCGGGTCAGAAGGACAACAAGGCCCAAAGCCCAGAAGGCCGGTTCACATTATGATGGGCCGACTTAAGAGGAAAGGGATGACGAATATTTCTTTTACGAGAAAGGAAGACCGGGACTTGTATTCAACTTGTACGAGAAGATAGACTAGTCCTAATCCTACTAGGACTCTACATGTAACCCGTCCCTTCAACTTATATAAGGAGGGGCAGGGCACACCAAGAGGGACAAGATAAAAAATAATCGTTAAGGCTAGACACAAAAAAGGGGAGCCGGCTGATACGGCGACTCCCTCATGAGCATAATGAGATCTAGCCACAAACAACATGTAGGGCTATTACCGGATGATGTTTCCCGGGGCCCGAAGCTGTCTAAATCCTTGTCTTGTGTGTTGCGTCTCTCGATTCCGATCAACCCCTCTCAAGCTATCACATAGATGCGTTGGCCTCACGACTAAGTCCTGACACTAAAGACATCTGCCATGACAAATCCATGACAGTTGGCGCCCACCGTGGGGCTTGCGCACGGTGGTGTTGGGTTCTTGAAGGGATTTCTCACAGGAATCGAAAAGTTCGCAATTGGCCGGATAAAGAAAAATTCGGCAGGAGATAGTCTTCGGTAGAGCCGGCAAATCCCACGTTGGTGATCAGAATTGTTATTAGCTTTGTAGCTGACAGTACGAGGTTTGGAGATGAGAAGGTTAGGATTCCATCGTTTGAGCCGCCAGATGTAACGGGATCCGTCGAAACCATCCCTACGCCAAGTCCGAGACCGACAAGTGCGTTCAAATCGCTCCAAGGAGAAGGCCATGACGGGGAAAACACGGAAAGTCAAACCGACAGCGACCGCGACTCTGAAGTGGACTGTGATCTTCGTCCTTACGACACGGCCTTCTGCTTTGCCGTAGCCTGCCAGTCCGCAGCCTCTCTGCCGCGGCCGTGTTGATCCGCTGGCCGGCGCGCCCGGTGAGCCGCCCCGGCACATGCTTCGTTCTATCTCGCCAAGTCACCGGTCTTCGTTTGGCCAGTCCCGTCGAGCCTGCCCCGAGTGGCCGCTTGTCTCCGTCTCTGCCACGGTCCGGCGCCTCCGAGCCATAGTCTCCCCTCGCCAACATGTCTCCGTTGCCACAAGTCGCCGCCGGCTGCTCGTGGGTCCGCCTGCATGCCAAGCCGCCTCCGCCGGAGAGCCGTCCCAGCCACATGCATCTACTGCGTTGCCTCCGCAGCCGTTCGGGCTCCGTTTCATGCCGCTGCCACAAGCGGCCCCGCCTCGCTGATGTGGTTCGCCGTGGCCTCCAAGCGTTCGAGTCGCCAGACTCTGCCTCTGATGTGGTTCGCCGTGGCCGCCTTACCTCAGTCGAGCTGCCTCCGCCTCTATTGAAGCATGCCACGAGCCGCCCTGCATCTGCTGTGACCTGCTGTTCCAAAGTTGCCTACTCAAATCGACGTGGCTCTGCCTTGCGGCCACCTTCGAGCCGCCGGGGCTGCTGTTTATCTCTACAACCCGGCCGGCTGCCGTGGATGGATCCACCAGTACGGAGATTCGCTTCAAGTTCCGAGCTGCTATCCTGCTGCTGTTGCTGCATATAGTTTCAAACATCAAATCAGACAAGTATTAGAGTTAGTACTACTACTAATACTCCTCACGTGCAAAGACTGAACCAAAACATCTTGGAGAAGCATTACGTCCGTATTGATGAGGCAGTCAAATCTTATCAGCGGGCCATTTCCTTGCACGGCAAAGCGCCGCCTCACGGAGAGCTGCCGTTGGGGAGCCGCCCTGGGGGCCGCCCGGCGCTTTACGCTTCCGCTGCGGTCTCACCTTAGCGGTGAGCTGCCGCCCCTTTGCGGCCTTGAGTTGTTACGCGTTTTTCATTTTTGTTCTCATAAGGATCTACGAGAGGGACAAGCAGCAAGCGATTCCATCAAAGATTCTAGCGGAGCAAATTTGTTTGCATTTATTCAGACACGGGCTTCAAGGGATTTGACTGAAATCCATCCGGGTGATATAGCAGCAGTACTGTCGGAGTAATTGGACACGGATACCCCGAAGACGACGAGACAATAATTCAAGACATCGGGGCTAGCAAAGCCCCTCAGTCCGACTGCCCGGCCGCTCCTGCCGGCTCCCCGTCCGACTGCTCTGCCCGGCCGGCTGTCGGCTGCTGACTGCAACGACCAGCCGGCTGCCGACTGCAGCCTGACCCGACACCGACAAGACCCCGACGAGACGGCCATACCGCGGACAAGACAACCGTACCGCGACACCATCATGTATAGTGTCACTTGTCCCCTGGCACTATTTATGAAGTGACCCAGGGGACAAGCATGACATGCACCATGCCTTACCCATGCCCACTACCAAGCTTACATCCTAAGCTACCCTCTCTTATATAAAGGGGCACACATCCATCCATCCAGGGGATGGACTCACTCTCACACACACTCACGCATGAGCACCCACATGCTCATGGCCATGAGCATGGCCGGCCACTAGCATGCCACATACGAGGCATATACGAGGTCAGATGCCAGATGCCTATGGCACTGACCTCAGATACAGCTCCAGGAGCATCCTGTACTAGATATGTCAGATACACTCAGACATGCAGCAGTAGGAGTATTATCTCTCCGGAGAGCTCCGAAGCTGGGTAAACCACCGCGTGCTACTCGCATACCCGCTCCTGAGCCTATCAGCAGCAGTCTTACCCTCACACTAAGCCCTTGTGGCATCTGTCGACTCGCAAGCCCCCCGTGAGGATACCACGACAGCTGGCGCCCACCGTGGTGTGGTACTATTACTATGCTACCACGCTGCTGCTGGTTTCGCAGTCCGGGCGGGACCATTTTCGCCTTCACCGCCGCGGCGTCACGCCGTCTCTCAAGTAGCGGTCGGGGGCTCGACATCGACACGCCCCCGGAGTGGCCGCGAGGGGCGGCGCGTCCTCGCCATCGGCCTCGCCATCTTCGTCGTCACCGCGGCGTCGCCGTCGTCTCTCCGGTAGCGCTCGGGGGCCCAACATCGACACGCCCCCGGAGCGGCCGCGAGGGGCGATGCGTCCTCGCCGTCGGCCTCTTCTTCACCACCACCGCAACGTCGGCCGTCCATCCGCATGCAGGGCCTCGCTTCGGTCGATCGCATCCATCCGCGCGTTTGCTCCTTTTGCGTTGCGCTTTGCTCCGGCCGAAAAGCGCAGCCGCTCCTTCATATACCGTCGATGGTCAACTGCTCAATCCGGCTGCTTGGTCAGCTGCCAAGCCGGCTCCTGCGCCCACGCTCGGCCGCCTTCTGCCCGCGCAGGCCGCGTTCGCCTCGCCACTGCCGGGTCTGCGCCACTCGGCCACCCGAGCTCAACCCCGCACCGGTCCAGCCGACGCCAGCTGCGCCCGCTCGGCCTCCCGTGCTCGCCCTCTGCTCCACGTGCGGCGGCCGCGGCCGCCAGGCCTCGCGCGCCCGTGTGCCACGTCGACCGTGCCTCCCCGACAGCCCGTTCTCGCTGCCGCGCCTCTAGCCGGCCACAAGCGGCTCTCCTCCGCGGTGTCCCGGGCTCGAGCCTGGCCACCTGGCCGCCTCCGCCTTGCCTCTGCGCCCGCGGCTCCGCCTCCATCCCGCGGCGCGCCGCGCCCGGCTGCGACCCGCGCACCTCTGCCTCGACTCCTCGCTCGCGCGCCACCAAGGGAGGAGCCCCACGCACCCGGGGCAGCGCCCTGCCGCTGCAGTTGCCTCGTCCGCCGACCACCGCGTCGTGGCCGCCTCCTCTGCCCCGCGGCCGGCTTCCCACGCCTTGGCCGCCTGCTTCGAGCCCGCGCGACACGCCGACTCGCGATCGCCCGTCCCGGCAGGCCGGCTCCGCTCGCGTTTGACTCCGGCGTCCCGCACCCTCCGTGCCGCCCGGGTCCACCTCGCCTGAATTCTCCTCCGTCCGTCCCCGCGCACCGAGCCGGCTCCGGCTGCGCCCGCTCCGCCCTGGCCTCGTCCGGCTCTGTGCCTCCATCCGGCCCCGCGCACCGAGCCGGCTCCGGCTACGCCTGCTCCGCCCCGGCCTCGGCCGGCTCTATGCCTCCATCCGGCCCCGCGCACCGAGCCGGCTCCGGCTGCGCCCGCTCCGCCCCGTCCTCGGCCGGCCCGCGCCTCCGTCCGTCTCCGCCTACCACGCCGGTCCGGCTCCTCCGGCGCCCCCCGCCGGCTCCGCCCGCTACCCAGCCGCCTGCCGGCTCCCCGTCCCGGCCCGTCCGCCTGCTGGTTTTGGCCTGCTGCGCTCGCCGGCTTGGCCCGCGGCCGGCTTCCCCGCGACCCGGCCTCCGCCTTCTGCTGCAACCCGGCAAGCCGGCTTCTGCCGCGCCCAGGTCCGGCTTCCCCGCGACCCGGTCCCCGCCTCCTGCAGCACCCGGCCGCCGGGTCGCCGGCGCCTCCGCCCTTGGCCCGGCCGCTCTGCTCCAGCCCTTGTCGCCCCCCGCGCGCCCATCGGGTCGCCGCCCCGCGTTGGCCGGCTTCCCCACGTCGGCCGGCCGCTGCCGCCTCCCCACGCGAATGGAGGAGAGAGAAGTGGTGGCTAGCTAGAGAACTGAAAAAGAAAGAAATTGGCCGGTAGCCCGCGGGGCAAAGTTGCTGCCGGTTGGTAGAGAAAAGTCAAGGGCCGGCTGAAAAAAAAAAGAAAAAGAAAAAAGAGAGAGAGAGATAGGATGCGAGTCGGCTGCTCGTTTCCAGAAGTCCGACTACCCAGCCAGATGGAAAAGAAATGTGCGTCCGCCTGGGACAAAGTGAAGACAAGGTAGTCGCCGGGAGATCCGGCCCGACTGCTCAGCAGTCGGCCCGAATCTCGGGGGCTACACCCAGCCGGTGCGCTGACGCCCCCGCGAAGAAGAAGACAAAGTAGTTGCCGGGAGATCCGGCCCGACTGCTCAGCAGTCGGCCCGAATCTCGGGGGCTACACCTAGCGGGTGCGCTGGCGCGCCCCCGTGAAGATTGCTGGCAGGAGAAGAGTATTGTCCGGCTGCCAGCAGCCAGCAGAAGAGAAAAAGAAGAAAAAGGGTGTTGCAAGACGCCTGGCCGGTCGAGCCTGACCGGCCGGGACCCCCCTTCGAGCACCCGGGGGCTCGAAGGCTACACCCAGCGAGTGCGCCGGCGCGCGCCCCGCCGGTTGTCTTCGTCAGCCTCCGCCTCGTCTGCGTCAAAGCAATGTGAGCCCCTCACCCGCATATTTTCGCACCGCGTGCAAACCCGGATAACCCCGGGCGACGCTCGGGGACCACCTTCGCTTTTTATTACAGTTGCACCACTGTTCGCCCCGGCGCCAGCCAGAGTTGGCCCGGGGCTGGCCGTTTGGCCCGAGACGTTAGTTCCCGCAGACGGCATAGTAGCGGGCGCGGTACCAAAGGCCCACTCTTAGTCACAGACCGCAGAGCGGCTGTCCGGCTAGCAAGAGTGAATGCTGGAGGCCACCCACACGAAAAACGTCCGGGAAGAAAAATGGTTCGGGCGACCCGGCCGTTTCCTTTACGAGTATCAGCTCGGTCTAATCAGCTCCGAGAGTCTGAGTACTGTACACTCCGCTCCGCGGCCCACTCTCAGCCACAGACCGTAGAGCGGCTGTCCGGCAAGTGAGAGCACAAGCCAAAGAGTGGAGGGAACATGAAAAAGATTGAAGGGGGCTCGGCGAAACCGAGTCGACACCCTCCGCATAAAACTTGCAATGCTAAAAGCAAACATTCGATATACCTGCATGGACTAACTTTGTCTTTTTTCATGATCATTTCCATGAACACTCGCCAAAAAACCTCCGCCCAACTTTGCCAAGTTGCCCGGAGGCTTGGGGGCTACTATCGGAGTAATTGGACACGGATACCCCGAAGACGGCGAGACAGTAATTCAAGACATCGGGGCTAGCAAAGCCCCTCAGTCCGACTGCCCGGCCGCTCCTGCCGGCTCCCCGTCCGACTGCTCTGCCCGTCCGGCTGCCGGCTGCTGACTGCAACGACCAGCCGGCTGCCGACTGCGCCAACCAGCCGGCTGCCGACTGCAGCCCGACCCGACACCGACAAGACCCTGACGAGACGGCCATACCGCGGACAAGACAACCGTACCGCGACACCATCATGTATAGTGTCACTTGTCCCCTGGCACTATTTATGAAGTGACCCAGGGGACAAGCATGACATGCACCATGCCTTACCCATGCCCACTACCAAGCTTACATCCTAAGCTACCCTCTCTTATATAAAGGGGCACACATCCATCCATCCAGGGGATGGACTCACTCTCACACACACTCACGCATGAGCACCCACATGCTCATGGCCATGAGCATGGCCGGCCACTAGCATGCCACATACGAGGCATATACGAGGCCAGATGCCAGATGCCTATGGCACTGACCTCAGATACAGCTCCAGGAGCATCCTGTACTAGATATATCAGATACACTCAGACATGCAGCAGTAGGAGTATTATCTCTCCGGAGAGCTCCGAAGCTGGGTAAACCACTGCGTGCTACTCGCATACCCGCTCCCGGGCCTATCAGCAGTAGTCTTACCCTCACACTAAGCCCTCGTGGCATCTATCGACTCGCAAGCCCCCCGTGAGGATACCACGACTAGTACCATTGTCATATCTCTGAGCACCGCCGCCTCCGAGTTGACCGTTTCCATCGCCGCGACCTCAAGCCGGCCACACCTCCACATCCGCGGCCTCGGTGGCCTACCGCTGCGGTTCCCCTCTGCTCGCAAAGCCGCCATCACGGCCCATGCCTCCGTGGCCTCACCGGCGCCCGCACCTCAAGTCGGCCCTGCCTCGTGGCCGTCTCTACCGTGGCTTTGGACCTGGGCCTTACTTCTGACCCGCCACCGGCTGTTGCCACATTACCACTGCAGGCTGCTCTTTGCTATGAATTGGCTCTGTACTTCCTGTGAGTTGGAGAACAGGATAGAAGGATCAAAGTGGCCAGGCTGACTCTTGTGAGAGTGAGGATTCAGAAGTCATCATCAAACCTGCGGCTGAGCGTCATCCGATGAAAATACCAGGTGCTATTTACCTTATTTTTAAGTACATATTAATTCATCCGAGCAAAACTACTTTGCCCTGCTGTGTTTTATGTGCAGGAGAATTATTCATTACAAAGTGGCATTATACGGCGGAGATGGAGGCGCGCCAATATCATTTGGCATAGATGGTCGTCGTTACTCAACGGACTCCCGCACCGGCTTACAACGCCATGGCCATCTCTCGCGACCGCACTGGCTTACAACGCTGGTGCCGATTCTCCCGTTCGCACCGGCTTACAAATGCCACGGCCGACTCATCGGTCTAGTCCCACGGCCGGCTTACCTGCTACGCCGATTTTCAACACCACAGACAACTCACCCGTCCGCCCCGCGGCCGACTCACCCGCCCGCGTCGGCTTACAAACACCATGGCCGACTCATCTGTCTGTGCCACCTCTGATGCTACGGTTGTCTTTACCGTCCGTCCCTCGCGGTCTGGTCCACATCAACACACCGGGCCGCACCTGTGTGCACAAGTTGCTAAACGAGCACATGCAAGTCGCCGCTCCTGCTGCCCGGTCTATTACAACAACTGTCAGGACCTCACACCGATCTAGCATGTAACACATCATATCACTTTGCGGCCTCACGCACGGTATTCCCACGGGTGCCACCTTACCTGGCCCGGGACTGTTTGCGCCTTTTGGCTCACGTATATGATAGTGTCGCTAGCATCCATATGACAAAGAACCCGGGCTGGTATGACTAGTCGTTAACCCAAAGTGGCACTAACTTACGGGGACACGCATACATGAAACAACATCGAGCATGTTGGTCAGCAGCGTGTGAATCCGGGCTGTATCAACTGGGCTAACAGGACTCCGGGAACCCGGGCTGTAGCAGGCTAACAGGACTCCGGATGTCATCGTGTGACATTTCCCCGAAGGGACAGACACAGGAACGAAGTGTTTCACATGCCGGCCAGTCTAGGTGTTCCGGAGCAGTAGTGCTGGGCTAGCAGGACTACCAAGGCTAAGTGGAAGCACCAGACTACATTTCCCCATAGGAGAGGCTACCAAGGATAAACAACTAGATTGTCGGATCCCACACATACCAAGCATTTCAATCATACACACAATGTGCTCGATATGTGCAAATACAACATGGCATCACAACAAGACTCTACGACTCAGAGTATTTATTCATTAGGCTCCGAGGAGCCAAGTATTACAAACATGGGTCTCATGACCCAACATACAAAGCATACAAGCAACAAGCACATGCGGAAGCTTAACTTGTCTGAGTACAGACAACTACAAATGAAAAAGGCTGAGAAGCCTGACTATCTACAAGATCCTGCTGAGGGCACAAGATCGTAGATGAGGTAACAAGCTAAACGTCGAAGTCCATGCGGAACTAATAGCGAGACTGAAGTCTCTCTGCAAAATATAAAATAGGCAAACGTGAGTACAAATGTACCCAGCAAGACTTACATCAGAACTATCTACATATGCATCGGTATCAATAAAGGGGGTGGTGGAGTTTAACTGCAGCAAGCCAGCTTTGACTCAGTGGCTAACCTGAACTACGACTGCAAGTAACTCTATTGAGGTGGCGCACACGCGTCCACATATTCACCATTCAATACACCACTATGGATCCGCTCCCGTCTACCTACGAGAACGCCATCCATAGCACTCACGCTTATCTTGCGCATTTTAGAGTATCCACTTTCACTTGTCTATGAACTGTTATAGGCAACCCAGAAGTCCTTTACCACGGACACGGCTATTCGAATAGATCATTTATAACCCTGCAGGGGTGTACTTCTTCACACATATTTCCACCACTTAGTGTCTGCACACGACATGTGCTCGGCAGACTTCAAGTGAAAGCCGACATGGGTGTAGACCATGACCTGACTAAACACACAAGTCTCTAGTCCAGGTTTATCGCCTATTCGGGTTCCATCCGCGAGGAGATCCGGCCGGGGTTTCGCTCGCAGCCCCAAACGATGTGTGCAGGGTTCCCGAGACACCAAACGGGCGCCCGGTACACCGTGCCACGGTGTATCTACCGCATCATAGCCCACCCCTAGGGTCAGCGCTACGCACGGCCTCCAACACATATCCTACAAACACCAGAAACTAGTTGCAACTCCTGGACAGAGGACAGGGGTGGTTAATAAGTCGAGCGGGGTCATATTTCAGGGCCCAAGGTGTGGTAGTAGTTGTTCATGGATCACAAACACAGAACTCAATTCCTGAGGACGGCTTCAATGAGACAACCCACCATGTACTCCTACATGGCCTCTCACCGCTACCTTTACCAAATCGTGTTCACACAGTTAGCTCACACACAATAGGACATGTTCATCATCATTCCAATTCATCCCCGATGAATCAGACCTGACTCAACTCTAAGCAGTAGCAGGCATGACAAACAAGCATGAATGAGTAGGCACATCAGGGCTAAACAACTCCTACTCATGCTAGTGGGTTTCATCTATTTACTGTGGCAATGACAGGTCATGCAGAGGAAAAGGGGTTCAACTACCGTATCATGTAACAGTTGAATCGTTGTTGTCCTAATGCAGTAAAAGAGAGCAGGAGCGAGAGAGTGGGATTGTATCGGAATGAACAAGGGGGGTTTGCTTGCCTGGCACTTCTGAAGATAGTATAGTTCTTCATCGGTGTCATTGATCTCATCGTCGGAACCACGTCTACTGGGAGGGGACAAATACCGGCAACAGAGAAGAAACACAATCAATGCAATGCAACAATATGATGCATGATCATGACATGTCAATATGCTGTGATTTGAGCTAATGCAACTAGCAACAAGTTAAATGAAGTTGGTTTGAACCCAAGGTTCAAATCCAAACTCCATATGTGAAATTCCAATGCCATTTATATGATTTGTCCTAAACAGCAGCCATAAGTTGTTCTAACATGCATGAAGATCTACAGATGGATAGATTGGATTTTTATGATAATTTTTCATATATAAATTATTTCAATCTGAGCTACGGTTGAATTTATATGAATTTTTGGCCATTTTCTGAAAATTATAAATCATTTAAGATTTATTTAAATTCCAGAAAACATTTATTGCGTCAGCCTGACATCAGCGTGACGTCAGCAGGTCAACGGCGATGACCAGGTCAAGCCTAGCCAGTGGGCCCCACATGTCAGTGTCCTAGCTAATTAACATAGATTGTTAGTGTTAATTTAATCCTAACTAAAACTGTCAGCGAGGCATGGGCCCACATGAAAGTGACCCAGAGGGTCATTAGATTAGTGCCTAATGGTGTTTTCGTTGGAGTTAGGCCGCCGGCGAGGTGCTGCGGCGGCAGGTTGCTTCAGAAAACCGCTGTGCTGCACCGTTTGAGGCGAGGTTTGCTCCTACGTGTTCCTGGGAGCGAGCTGCGTCGACCAGTGGTGGTGGCCGGAGCTGCGGTGGCTAGGATCAACGGCGGCGGCCAGAGTTCGGACAGGTACGATTTGGCGCTAGGGGGGCACATCAGGTCGAACGGGTGGACGCGCCCGGCTCCTGGGAGCGTGCTGAGCACGGGGCGATGCTCAGGCGCAAGCTTCAGTGGCTGCAGCGGCAGCGGCGACATGGCCGGCGTCGAGGAGCTCTGGGTGACGACGCCTAGAGGACGCGAGGGACGACAAGGCAAGGGGGAATCGGTTCAACGGCTCACCGCGGAGCTACAGGGATGATTAGCGGGCTCGGGGACGCGCCGGAGTGGGAGCACGGTCACCAGCGATCTCAGTGACCCGAGGAGGAAGAAGACGTTGAGGACGGTGCTCCGGGCTCTTCCCGTCGCGTGGCTCAGTGGAGACGGCGTAGGTGTCAACGGCGGAGCTCGAGGTCACGTCGGAGAGGCACGGGGGAGGTTGTGGTCGCGGTGGTGTTCGTCGGCGATCTCGGCGCGCACGGGTAGAGAGAAGAGAGGGAGCATAGGAGGGGATGAGGGTGAGGGAGAGCGAGGGGGAGGCGGCAGAGCAGGTGGGCTCGATCTAGATGCAAGGGGTAGCTTATCCCCTCGTCCAGGCGTCGGCAGAAGCAGGAGGTGGCCGTCGATGGTCGTGCGCGTTGCGGGCACACGCCTCTCGTCCTAGTGGCGAGAGGTAGAAGACCGTCCAGGCCCTGGTGGGCTGGGCCGGTTCAGCTGGGCCGACTACAGGTAGGTAGCCCAGGTAAGTCTGCTCTGTTCTGTTTTATTTATTTCTGTTTTTTAATTTTGCTATTTGTTTTGATTTAGTTCAAAGACCAAACCATTTAAAATAATTTTGAAAATATTTTTGGGCACTCTCTGAATTAATACAGTGTCCCTCAATAATTCTCAGAATATTTGGAGCTGTCAAAATATTTATAGCAATTTTTGGAGCCCCAATCAAATACAATATGTGTTGAGGTAAAATCCAAGATGGCTAGGAAAAATGTGCATCACCTTTGGTTGCTGTTTCTAGCATTTTCCAAAAATGATGAACATTTTTGAAGGCCATTTGGGTTCCTGAAAAAAATTAGTTGAACCTATTTGAATTCCTTTGATGATAGGATTTGAACATCCCCCATTCCAAGTTTAAATAAAATTTAGACATGATGCATGAAGATCAAGCAAAGTCAAACAAGGGTTGATCCAGGGCTGTGACAACTCACCCCCACTAAACAAGAATCTCGTCCCGAGATTCATGCGTAGGGTAAGATGAAGGGGGGACGCAAACTAACACAATCTTCACGATCCAGGTTGCACTTCATAAGAACGTTGATTCGATCATCATCTTTGTCTTGATGTCTTGCTCTGAGAACTCCATCCAACATGACAACGAGAGGAAAGGGAAAACTCTAGAAGGATCGATCTTCTCGAAGATCGAACATCTCAGGATCAACTCATGGAATGAGACGTTGAAACATATCTTGAGCTGAGACACAAAACGCACATTAAGAGGGATGGAAGAAAGAGATGACGGAGGTTCAATTTGGTGGGCAACAATCCCACGCTGGAGTAGGATGGTGCATGGCTTCAACGTAGCGAGGAGATAATTGCCACGATTCCATAACGGGGCACCTTAGGGAAGGTGGCTCGTAGAAATATTCCCTTAAGTGGCAAAAAGAATTACTTTCAATTCAGAGATCATTGAAATTCTCTATACCAGCCTAAGGCAATCACAATCGATCATTTGAAGGAGTTTGAAAGAATGACATACTTGGACTAGAATGGATGATGTGGACTACCTTGTTGAAGACAACGCAATGGATGATTTTTGCTTATCATCGGAAATGGATGGGACCCATGGTAGGACCACTTTTTAAGATGATCCGGGACAGCAACTGCTGAGAAGGGCAGCCCATGGGAAATTGGCACAATGGCGGTGCAAGCTGGGAACAAAATGCAAATGTTGGGAATGTTCCAACCATCATATCTGCCTGAGATTCAGATCTGGTTGGTAACAGGATATTCCAGACAACATGTCTAAAAAGGAAAGGTTGCAACACAAATCAACGAGATGACGTTGCAGGGTTCTCAGGAAATGAACTCTGATAGCAAGCTCAAGAACATGAGCGGGTTCTGCTACACACATGTGAACATGTTGTCCCAGACAAGCATGACCACATAGTAGTCTTATAATAAAATACTACTGAGTTCAGGTGGGGAACCATAGTCGGGGATATTGAAGTCCTTGCATAAGGCATGCTCTTAAGAAGGAACTACTTCTCCTTGAACAAATCAGTCAGTGGCTTGGTGTGCTAGGGAATTCATATGGAATGAAGATGATCAGTCTATCAGACCATAGAATACTTCGCACATGCATGACTGACTTGGGATGATTCCAGAGGGAGCAAAACAAACTTTCTCGAATCCACGGCGAGAACTTACATCAAATGCACGTGAGTTAGAGGAAGTCACTTCTTTCATCCAAACATATACCTCATGAACGGAACACGAAGGCATTGCTCACAAAGTTTCCAACACTAGCTGGATGTTCAACACGAATCATGGAGAAGATAAAAATGTTGCTGATGGGCTCAACAACAATTCATCCAGGTTTCCATATAAGTGGAATTCCACAATTATGTGAACTAGGTGATAGCATTGGTCAGACCCAAAAGATATAATGGTGTATGCTCGAGGAAACAACCACGAGTAAGACAACATTACGATTATCGTTGGTTCTGATTTGATTTGACGATAGCCCATACTCAAATCAAAGATTGAATAAGACAATAGATCTAACAACTGATCACGGGGATCAATCGATGAAGATATCATCTTCCTTCAACACACACCCAAGGATATCCCTTTGGAATGAACTAAGTCAGATAAAGCTTTTATCTTCCAACTCTCCAAGTTGTTGTTTAGCTTAAACAACTAGCTCAAGGGTATCCAACACAGATCCTTGGAGAAAGGGTGGTTTATGGAATAACCAGCTTGATCACGAACTCAACATAGCGGTCAGGTGACAACCTGGTAATACTTCCGAGAAGATATTCGGAAAATCACGAACCATTGATGTGTTACTAAGCTCGAGAACAATCTTGCTTTTCAGGGCAAGACGATATGATCGAAAGAGTGAGGGATTGACACAATCCCAACTCATGGATCGAAGAGTGCACCAGTAATAAGGACTAGGTAGCACGATCAATCTTAGGATGATGATTTAATAACCAACACGCTAAGAATGAGAATATTGTCAATTTACTACAAAGCAACGAGTTGCTCGGAGTATTGATTTCACACATCACAATTCACTTGTCGCCATTCCGGTTACAACAACACGGGACCGAGGAATGAATAATGATGGCGAGAAGTATCACTGCGTCAAGAATTCATAATAGGTGGTGCAATTCTCATGACATTCTTGACATAAAGATGGTAACACTCCAAGGTAAACAGAGCAAAAGCTGGATTGGCATTTTGATCCACGGAATACAACTACTTTGACCCAATCCTCGAAGTGGACAAGGTACTGGAGTTTGTTTCTCCTACTCATTCTAGAATAGAATGGCTTGACGGACCACAAGAATAATAGGCATCGATGAACAAATGCACGCATACTCTTGACTATCAATTGATAGACGAAGGTCAGAAAACAATTAAAGAGGGACAACTCAAAGGAACATATGATTTTTTGAGGTGTGGGTGCAAAGATTAGCATGTCGAACGAGTTCAACATATTTCTTCCAGATAACCCATGCAGAAGAGGAGGGACTGGCAGATTCACAATTTTTGAACGGAGAACTCATCAAGAGCACTCTTGTTGTGATCTTTTGGTTCAACAAGGAACTTCTGCCATAAGTAGTTCATGGTATTTGGAAGAGGAAAATACCATGGACCCCGAGGACTATCGCAAAGGTTACTAATATCCTAAAGGTACGAGCAACACTATCAACACGAGGTAAGTGGGGTGAATCTTGGGTCAAGAACCCAGGAGTAGAATACCTACTACTAAATGGCATCACGGGATGCTTTCGAGAATGACGGCCAGAATCATCACATTGGGAACGCTAATCATGGCTAGATTACTAGGTGACTCCCTAAAACACCTAGGGTCATAATAATAGCTCCAACATATATGTCGAGGCAATAGAGTACCTCAACCCACCGATTAGTGTGGTTAATTCGGCCCAAAAGGACACCGGGAACAGGAAGAAGGGATCTGCAAATGCATCAGACTATTTAGAAACCTAGGATGACTCGGACAGCATAACGGCTGTAAATGCTCAGAATTATTTGAGACATTCTGAAAAATGGTGGCATAACCACTCAACATCACAATATCAAGGTTCTGAGGCCAGCTATGAACATACGGAAGTAGTAGAAACTGAACTGAGACTTGAATCCATCAATCCTATAAGTCTACGGATTAGTAACTCGTGATCCTGATAGAAAGATGAGAAGCCTAGTTCTTAAACCCCGTAGAAAATAAGAGGTTGACTCAGATCAGAAGGGCGTAAGATAAAGGAGTAAAAAGAGCCTTACGTTCCCTTCCACAATCAATTCCCTTATATAACTAAAGCATTTCTAGACTCAACTTCGACCAGTCTGGCTTGGTAATCCTACAGGCAGTCAGGCTCTGATACCAAAGCTGTCAGGACCCCGATCCTAAGTCACACCGATCTAGCATGTAACACATCATATCACTTTGCGGCCTCACGCACGGTATTCCCACGGGTGCCACCTTACCTAGCCCGGGACCGTTTGCGCCTTTTGGCTCACGTATATGATAGTGTCGCTAGCATCCATATGACAAAGAACCCGGGCCGACATGACTAGTCGTTAACCCAAATTGGCACTAACTTATGGGGACAGGCATACATGAAACAACATCGAGCATGTCGGTCAGCAGCGTGTGAATCTGGGCTATAGCAACTGGGCTAACAGGACTCCGGGAACCCGGGCTGTAGCAGGCTAACAGGACTCCGGATGTCATCGCGTGACATTTCCCCAAAGGGACAGACACAGGAACGAAGTGTTTAACATGCCGGCCAGTCTAGGTGTTCCGGAGCAGTAGTGCTAGGCTAGCAGGACTACCAAGGCTCAGTGGAAGCACCAGACTACATTTCCCCATAAGAGAGGCTACCAAGGATAAACAACTAGATTCTCGGATCCCACACATACCAAGCATTTCAATCATACACACAATATGCTCAGTATGTGCAAATACAACATGGCATCACAACAAGACTCTACGACTCAGAGTATTTATTCATTAGGCTCCAAGGAGCCAAGTATTACAAACATGGGTCTCATGACCCAACATATAGAGAATACAAGCAACAAGCACATGCGGAAGCTTAACTTGTCTGAGTACAGACAACTACAAATGAAAAAGGCTGAGAAGCCTGACTATCTACAAGATCCTGCTGAGGGCACAAGATCGTAGCTGAGGTGACAAGCTAAACGTCGAAGTCCATGCGGAACTAATAGCGAGACTGAAGTCTCTTTGCAAAACATAAAATAGGCAAACGTGAGTACAAATGTACCCAGCAAGACTTACATCAGAACTATCTACATATGCATCGGTATCAATAAAGGGGGTGGTGGAGTTTAACTGCAGCAAGCCAGCTTTGACTGAGTGGCTACCCTGAACTACGACTGCAAGTAACTCTTTTGAGGTGGCGCACACGAGTCCACATATTCACCATTCAATACACCACTATGGATCCGCTCCCGTCTACCTACGAGAACGCCATCCATAGCACTCACGCTTATCTTGCGCATTTTAGAGTATCCAGTTTCACTTGTCTGTGAACTGTTATAGGCAACCCAGAAGTCCTTTACCGCGGACACGGCTATTCGAATAGATCATTTATAACCCTGCAGGGGTGTACTTCTTCACACATGTTTCCACCACTTAGCGTCTGCACACGACATGTGCTCGGCAGACTTCAAGCGAAAGCCGACGTGGGTGTAGACCACGACCTGACTAACCACACAAGTCTCCAGTCCAGGTTTATCGCCTATTCGGGTTCCATCCGCGAGGAGATCCGGTCGGGGTTTCGCTCACAGCCCCAAACGATGTGTGCAGGGTTCCCGAGACACCAAACTGGCGCCCGGTACACCGTGCCACGGTGTATCTACCGCATCATAGCCCACCCCTAGGGTCAGCGCTACGCACGGCCTCCAACACATATCCTACAAACACCAGAAACTAGTTGCAACTCCTGGACAGAGGACAGGGGCGGTTAATAAGTCGAGCGGGGTCATATTTCAGGGCCCAACGTGTGGTAGTAGTTGTTCATGGATCGCAAACACAGAACACAGTTCCTGAGGACGGTTTCAATGAGACAACCCACCATGTACTCCTACATGGCCTCTCACCGCTACCTTTACCAAATCGTGTTCACACACTTAGCTCACACACAGTAGGACATGTTCATCACCATTCCAATTCATCCCCGATGAATCAGACCTGACTCAACTCTAAGCAGTTGCAGGCATGACAAACAGGCATGAATGAGTAGGCACATCAGGGCTAAACAACTCCTACTCATGCTAGTGGGTTTCATCTATTTACTGTGGCAATGACAGGTCATATAGAGGAAAAGGGGTTCAACTACCGCATCATGTAACAGTTGAATCGTTGTTGTCCTAATGCAGTAAAAGAGAGCAGGAGCGAGAGAGTGGGATTGTATCGGAATGAAGAAGGGGTTTTTTCTTGCCTAGCACTTCTGAAGATAGTATAGTTCTTCATCGGTGTCATTGATCTCATCGTCGGAACCACGTCTACTGAGAGGGGACAAATACCGGCAACAGAGAAGAAACACAATCAATGCAATGCAACAATATGATGCATGATCATGACACGTCAATATGCTGTGATTTGAGCTAATGCAACTAGCAACAGGTTAAATGAAGTTGGTTTGAACCCAAGGTTCAAATCCAAACTCCATATGTGAAATTCAAATGCCATTTATATGATTTGTCCTAAACAGAAGCCATAAGTTGTTCTAACATGCATGAAAATGGTACAGATGGATAGATTGGATTTTTCTGATAATTTTTCATATATAAATTATTTCAATCTGAGCTACGGTTGAATTTATATGAATTTCTGAAGTTTTGGCTATTTTCTGAAAATAATAAATCATTTAAGATTTATTTAAATTCCAGAAAACATTTACTGCGTCAGCGTGATGTCAGCTGGTCAACGGCGATGACCAGGTCAAGCCTAGCCAGTGGGCCCCACATATTAGAGTCCTAGCTAATTAACAGAGATTGTTAGTGCTAATTTAATCCTAACTAAATGTGTCAGTGAGGCATGGGGCCACATGTAAGTGACCCAAAGGGTCATTAGATTAGTGCCTAATGGCGTTTTCGCCGGAGTTAGGCCGCCGGCGAGGTGCCGCGGCGGCAGGGTGCTTCAGAAAACCGCTGTGCTGCACCGTTTGAGGTGAGGTTTGCTCCTACGTGTTCCTGGGAGCGAGCTGCGTCGACCAGTGGTGGTGGCCGGAGCTGCGATGGCTAGGATCAACGGCGGCGACCAAAATGGCGGCGGCCGGAGTTCGGACAGGTATGATTTGGCGCTAGGGGGGCACAGCAGGTCGAACGGGTGGACGCGCCCGGCTCCTGGGAGCGTGCTGAGCACGGGGCGATGCTCAGGCGCAAGCTTCAGTGGCTGCAGCGGCAGCGGCGACATGGCCGGCGTCGAGGAGCTCTCGGGGACGACGCCTAGAGGACGCGAGGGACGACGGGGCAAGGGGGAATCGGTTTAACGGCTCACCACGGAGCTGCAGGGATGATTAGCGGGCTCGGGGACGCGCCGGAGTGGGAGCACGGTCGCCGGCGATCTCGGTGACCCGAGGACGAAGAAGACGTTGAGGACGGCGCTCTGGGCTCTTCCCGTCGCGTGGCTCGGTGGAGACGGCGTAGGTGTCGACGGCGGAGCTCGAGGTCACGTCGGAGAGGCACGGGGGAGGCTGTGGTCGCGGTGGTGTTCGTCGGCGATCTCGGCGCGCACGGGCAGAGAGAAGAGAGGGAGCAGAGGAGGGGATGAGGGCGAGGGAGAGCGAGGGGGAGGCGGCAGAGCAGGTGGGCTCGATCTGGATGCAAGGGGTAGCTTATCCCCTCGTCCAGGCATCGGCAGAAGCAGGAGGTGGCCGTCGGTGGTCGTGCGCGTTGCGGGCACACGCCTCTCGTCCTACTGGCGAGGTAGAAGACGGTCCAGCCCCTGGTGGGCTGGGCCGGTTCAGCAAGGCCGACTACAGGTAGGTAGCCCAGGTAAGTCTGCTTTGTTCTATTTTATTTATTTCTGTTTTCTAATTTTGCTATTTGTTTTGATTTAGTTCAAAGACCAAACCATTTAAAATAATTCTGAAAATATTTTTGGGCACTCTTTGAATTAATACAGTGCCCCTCAATAATTCTCAGAATATTTGGAGTTGTCAAAATATTTATAGCAATTTTTGGAGCCCCAATCAAATACAATATGTGTTGAGGTAAAATCCAAGATGGCTAGGAAAAATGTGCATCACCTCTGGTTGCTGTTTCTAGCATTTTCCAAAAATGATGAACATTTTTGAAGGCCATTTGGGTTCCTGAAAAAAAATTAGTTGAACCTATTTGAATTCCTTTGATGCTAGGGTTTGAACATCCCCCATTCCAAGTTTAAATAAAATTTAGACATGATGCATAAAGATCAAGCAAAGTCAAACAAGGGCTGATCTAGGGCTGTGACAACAACTCTGAAGAAGGTCATAGTGTTTGCATCTGCCTCCACCGGATGGTTCATTGGATAGGCTTACAAATCACCACCACTTCGTTTTGGTGAAGAAACCAGCTGGGATGAACCACTGGCCGGATTACTGACACAAATCATACAGGGTCATTTATAACCTGCCACGGTCGACCTCAAGTTTCTGTGGATTCACATCGCGTTATCAACGCTAAGGATATACAATGAGTATTGCGAGGGTCATCAATTTGCCACCTTGTTTCCAGCTTCGTCATATTCCAGCGTTCCGCTGTTCAACCATATGCCGGTTTACATCACGGTCAAGTATGGAGAATCTCAAGCCAACTCCTCGAGTCGTCTTAAGACTTGGGGGCTACAATGTATGACTCAGCCAATTCATGACCCCGGGTCATTGGAGGGAGAAAATAACCCGGCCCCAGAGGCTGCTGCCCTATTGATGAAAGTTAAAAGGCGGTCAGAAATTTTTCGGCTCAAAAAGAAGGATTCCGGTTCAAATGCGGTTCAAGGGAAATCTGTCTCCCACAAAGTTCTGAAGCTCTCAAATCCGGTTTAAAATTCCGGCTTAAGAAGAATTATCTCTTGCAAAGTTGAGTTCTCAGGAAAATTAAAAGTTGCCAAGGAGAGCTTGCTGCCATGATGCGCGGTTCAAACATGGGTATTCTGCCTTATTGGCTTATCTTATGGTCATTGGGGGCTTCCTGTTCAAACATAGGTGTATTCACCAAAGAGAACATAGCGTTACTACCCTTTTGATCCGGCGCAATGCCACAATTATGGTCACTTGGGGGCTTCCTGATCGTATTCGAATCATAGCATTACTACCCTCTTGATCGTCTCAACGCCACACTCGTCAGTATGTCACTTGGGGGTTTCCTGTTCAAACATAGGCATATTCGACCAAAGAGAGCATAGCGTTACTACCCTCTTGACCAGGTTTTCCAAACATAGGCGTATTCGACCAAAGAGAATATAACCTTTCCGGGTCATCCTACCTGTAGCTTGCTGCTTCAACTCCATTGGGTAATCCCGATTGACCCGCCGAACTCTTAACGATCAGTCTTTACGGCGTACTCGACCAAGATTTGAGCTCGTGAAGGTTCAAACAGCGGTTTGTCACATGAGAGTACGGCTTACAGATAGTCAGGATAGACTCAGGCTTCATAAGCCGCCTTCCATGAAACTTGGATAAATCGGCCCGTGATGCATGCTGTTACTCTGACCCCGCGTACTCCTAATAAGTCTATAAAGCAAGACCTGACTTTATCTGGGTTCAAATGTCGATTGGGTACTGTGAGTCAGGCTCACGGAAAGCACGGACCTTCCAGTGGCTAAGGCTAGTTTCATTGAAGTATTATGTTATCATACACATATATTGCATCATCATACATCATCATCATACATTGCATTATCATTGCATCATCATAACATGCATTATATATGCATGGATATACTGGTTTATATTGCAGGAACCGGTTTCAAACCGGGTTATATTATTCAAATATTGAATAACCAACATGGCTGGATTTTTATTATGGTTATCAATAATCAATATTATGATTGAGGTTTTCAAAGTCGCTTCAGCGCAATGGATATAATTTATTCTACAATGGAAGGAATAGTCCTGAATCGCTGCAGGCTTACGAACCGGCACTTGGGGGTTATATTATTCAAATTGAGATTACATCAAATATGCAAGTCTCATGTCGCTGCAAGCATGCACCATGACACTTGAGGGCTAATGCAAAATCATTTTTACTAAGCCTTATTGAAGAACCGACTCATCACATCATAATGAGCCGGCCCTTGGGGGCTACCAATTGCTCCTGTCAACAATTCAAGGTACACAAGTCTTAATCCATTATATTGAAGGGTCCGCTGCTCAGTTGGTAAAGCACAAATCTCTTAACCTTGTGGACGTGGGTTCAAGCCCCATGATGGGGGTTACATCATATGATGTTCTTTTCCAAGAAGTATATATAAAGTCCCAGCTCAATATTATCTTACTGAGCCGGCCCTTGGGGGCTACACGTTGCTGTTCAAGTCTACATGATCATATTTATAAAGTCCCTGATCATTTTTGCATAATGACCCGGCACTTGGGGGCTACAGGTAATGTGGATATAAGGGAGAAAAATCTTCAAATTCTCAGTTTTGAGTAAACCAGATTGACCCGGTGTCTACAACAATTATGACCCGGCGTAAGCAACAATTATGACCCGGTGCCATCAATATTTACAAACTGGCAGTTTTGGCAATGATAAGCCGGCAAGTTCTACATCTTCAAGCCAGCTGAATATCAGATGAGTATTTCAAGACCAATATTTTTTAAGCCGGCGCTTTGGAAGCCGACTCAAGTGGATTATTCTTCACAATATTTCTCTGTGAGAAACCAACATCAGCAAATTGAGTATGAAGCTGGCTTATTGACCCAGATTTTTTAGCAGAAGGAAATGACAATTGGACTTAAGGATGATCAGGTCCCGGCTCAGGAGAACATTTAACCCGGAGCACAACCTGTCAAATTTGTTCTTGAGTTATTTTGTAGGATTAGTTTAACATGGATAAATCCAAATTAAACTGGGGGCTAATGTCGGGGATATACCCCGCGATGTAACCCACCGGATGTATGACCCGGCTGGAGCGTGGCGACTCACCGATGACCCGCCCGGAGCTTGGCGATTCACAGATAACCCGCCCGATCTTGGCGACTCATTAGTAACCCAGCGGGCGGGTCAGAAGGATAACAAGGCCCAAAGCCCAGAAGGCCGGTTCACGTTATGATGAGCCGGCTTAAGAGGAAAGGGATGACGAATATTTCCTTTACGAGGAAGCAAGACCCGGACTTGTATTCAACTTGTACGAGAAGATAGACTAGTCCTAATCCTACTAGGACTCTACATGTAACCCGCCCCTTCAACTTATATAAGGAGGGGCAGGGCACACCAAGAGGGACAAGATAGAAAATAATCGTTAAGGCTAGACACAATAAAGGGGAGCCGGCTGATACGGCGACTCCCTCATGAGCATAATGAGACCTAGCCACAAACAGCATGTAGGGCTATTACCGGATGATGTTTCCCGGGGCCCGAAGCTGTCTAAATCCTTGTCTTGTGTGTTGCATCTCTCGATTCCGATCAACCCCTCTCAAGCTACCACATAAATGCGTTGGCCTCACGACTAAGTCCTGACACTAAGGACATCTGCCGTGACAAATCCACGATAGGTACAAAGAAATTTACCTGGCATTATGGGCTAGAGTCACCGTGGGCCACTTAAGGGCCTAAAGATACAAAAGGCGTCTTATGGGCCGAAAGATGTCATGGGCCATACATGGGCTGAAAGTGAAACGGGCTGGTGCTATATTCGACGGCCCACATGACATTGTTGGGCCGATTTCGGGAAGGCCCTAACAGGCCGTGAGTTACCGGGCCGTAAAATGGGCTATTTGCGAACAGATCGTTAACAGTCTTTTCATGGGCCGACCCACTAACTTTTGACCAAGTCAAACGGGCCGGCCTTTGTAAGCTAAATGGGCCAATGGTGGGCCGCCGCACATGTCGACATATCATAGGCGCCTATCTGACCCAATGATGAGCTGACACGTGTTTCCTTCGGCCAATGAGAATTTTACACGTGGAAAATCCCCATTGGTCTGGGCTGTTAATGGGTTATCGGATCCAAAACCGGACCCGATAGCTTAACGACGAGCCGTTATGGTGGATGCCACGTGTCGGTTACCCTTGACAAAAGCACTTCCATGACGCGTCATTTATTGTCATGGAAGTGAACATTTCCGTGTTGATAATTTTGGTATTGTCATGGAACACTTCTACGACAGCACAGGTATGACTATCTTGATTCTGTCATAAAATCGTCATGGATGTACATACATGACAGAAAAGGTGACCTACTGTGACAAACACGTATCATCACGGAAGTGTATTTTTTTTGTAGTGACTACTAGTCACCCACAAGCACCAATCTATAGTTCCGGTACAAAGATTGAACACAAGAGATGAACTAGGGTTTGAGATGAGATGGTGATGTTGAAGATGTTGATGGAGATTGCCCTCCCCAAGATGGGAGAGTTGTTGGTGATGATGATGACGATGATTCCCCCTCCGGGAGGGAAGTTTCCCTGGCGGAATCGCTCCACCGGAGGGCAAAAGTGCTCCTGCCCAAGTTCCGCCTCGAGACGGTGGCGCTCCATCCGAAAAGTCCTCCCTTATTTTTTTCTAGGTCAAAATGACTTGTATACCAGAAGATGGGCACCGGATCGGCCGAGGGGAGCACAACCCACCAGGGCGCTCCTGGGCTCCCTGGCGCGCCCAGGTGGGTTGTGCCCCCTCTGGTACTTATTGGCTCCAATATTCCTCATATATTCCATAAAAAATCCTCATAAAGTTTCAGCTCATTTAGAGTTGTGCAGAATTGGTGGCTTGACGTAGCTTTTCCAGGTCCAGATTTCCAGCTGCCGGAGTTCTCCCTCTTTGTGTGTACCTTGCTTGTTATGAGAGAAAAGGCATTAGAATTACTCCAAAAAGCATTATTATGCATAAAAACATCATAAATAATAGTAGATAAACATGATGCAAAATGGACATATCGGTGACAAAGACATGAAGTGCGAGAGGTATTACCATAAAATGAGGCGATAGTATGTGTGTGCACGATCGAGAGGGCGTGTCTCAAGAAGGGACAAAATATCTACATAGATACAAGGAGCAAAAATGTGTGGTAGATGGATAAACCTATCTAGAGGCTGGTCGATCAATGTTTGTGAGAGAGATACGAGTCGGGGGTGCAAAAGCAAGATTTTTGTGTGTGAGAAAGAGAGAGACGGTAGTCGGTAGGGGGATCCAAAGCAGGAGTTGTGAGAGAGAGAGGGGGAGAGAGAGGGGGGAGAGAGAGTTTGTCTAGTCGGTAAACAGATGAATAATGTTAGTTTTGGAACTAAGATGAAGACGGAAAGGAGACCCCAACAAACGGTGTGTGTGTGTGCGGGGGAGGTAATTTTAGTGGTAGGAGTCGTATATAGAAAGATATGGGGTGTGTGAGAGAACCCTGGAGAGAAAGGAAAAGTGAAATACGAGTGAGAGTGCGTGTGTGACGGTGAAAAAGAAAGATTAGGTAGCTATAGTGATACCAGAGAATGATAGAGACGTGAGAGATAATGAAAACCATGTAATCCATGAAGATAGAGAGAGTGTGACACGTCTCGAGGGAGACGGCGAGAGACCGTGTTTGCAAAAAAGGGAGAAGCATGTAGTGAGCATGCTGGTGAGATGGAGAAAGGAGAGTGGTAGCTACATGAAGGAGCACGCGAGAGATACCTAGAGAGAGATGGGCATGAAACAAGATTCAAATATTTAGTTGTGTGTATAGAAGATGTCAACATAAAAGGGATTCAAAAATTTGAATTCCAGATGATGAATTCATACTCGAACCAAAATTGATCTATCAAACATGCATACTAATTGAATTTGCGCGCGCGTATGTTATTTAATATATTGATATTACCGATCCATACATTTGAGTTGAACATAATTTCGATTCAAAATTTTGAATTCAAAGTTGAACATAATTTCGTTTAAAAAATTTGAATTCAACCTTATGATTTTGAGATCATTGCATTTGTAAATCATATTTTATATATAAAGGAACAGAATTCTTTGTTGTGCTTTTGAAAGTATATATAAAAAATGATGTATATAGATTTGTATTCGAATAAAAAATGGATCCTGCCCGAAACAAATGCAAAATGGATTCGAAGTGAGTTGGCACGATAAACGTGCACTCTTTTTCTGCAAAAAAATTGAACAAAGCGGGGAAACTTGCAGTGACCACCCGAAACAAAAATCTGCGGGATGGAAATTACTTCCTATGCTGACACGCAAAGCCTATCGGCTCGATTTCTATAGGTTTCGATAGGGGTAGGCTTGTAATTTCACTCAAACATGACATAACGGCCTCCGCCTCTCACCTTCCCGGATTCATACATGGTGGGCGCCAAAACACAGTTTCTCCTCAGCCGAAATCACCTCTCACCTCCTCGGTTGATACATGGTGGGCGTGAAAACAAACACTCCTCAGTTGAAATCTCCATCGGCAAATATTCGGTGTATGCGTGATGTCTGCTTGAACTACATCGGTATTTCCCCAAACAGGAAGGGATGATGCAGCACAACTACGGTAGGTATTTCCCTCAGTGATGAGACCAAGGTAATCGAACCAGTAGGAGAACCATGCCACACTACGTGAACGGCACCTGCACACAAATAACAAATACTCGCAACTCGACGTATTAAAGGGGTTGTCAATCCCTTTCGGGTAACGGCGCCAGAAATTGGCAAGTGGACGGGAGAAAGTTGTAATGGATTGATAGATGCAAATAAAAGCAAATAAAATCCAGCGAGGTATTTTTGGGTTTTTGATAATATAGATCTGAAGATAAAAGCAAATAAGAATAGATCACAAAGGCAAATATAATAAAGAAGAGACCCCGAGGCCGTAGATTTCACTAGTGGCTTGTCTCAAGAAAAACAACATACGGTGGGTAAACAAATTACTGTTGGGCAATTGATAGAACTTCAAATAATCATGATGATGTCCAAGCAATGACCATTATATAGGCATCACGTCCAAGATTAGTAGACCGACTCCTGCCTGCATCTACTACTATTACTCCACACATCGACCGCTATCCATCATGCACCTAGTGTATTAAGTTCATGGAGAAACGGAGTAATGCAATAAGAACGATGACATGATTTAGACAAGATCTATTTATGTAGAAATAGACCCCATCTTGTTATCCTTAATAGCAACGATACATACGTGTCGGTTCCCCTTCTGTCACTGGGATCAAGCACCGTAAGATCGAACGCATCACAAAGCACCTCCTCCCATGGCAAGAAAAATCGATCTAGTTGGCCTAACTAAACCAAATATTCGAAGAAGAAATACGAGGCTATAAGTAATCATGCATATAAGAGATCAAAGAAATTCAAATAGATTTCATGGATAAAAACATAGATCTGATCATAAACTCAAAGTTCATCGGATCCCAACAAACACACCACAAAAAGAGTTACATCAAATAGATCTCCAAGAGACCATTGTATTGAGAATAAAAAGAGAGAGAGGAAGCCATCTAGCTACTTACTACGGACCCGTAGGTCTACAATGAACTACTCACGCATCATCGAAGAGGCACCAATGAGGATGATGAACCCCTCCGTGATGGTGTCTAGATTGGATCTGGTGGTTCTAGAACTTGCCACGGCTGGAATTTATTTTCGTCAACTCCCCTAGGGTTTCTGGAATATTGGGGTATTTATATAGCAAAGAGGTGGTACGGGAGCCCACCGAGGTGGGCACAACCCACCTGGGCGCGCCCTGGTGGGTTGTGCTCCCCTCGGAGCACCCCTCAGGTACTTTCTTGGCCCAACAGGAGTCTTCCGGTCCAGAAAAAATCCACAAAAAGTTTTGCTGCATTTGGACTCCGTTTGATATTGATTTCCTGCGATGTAAAAAACAAGCAGAAAACAACAACTGGCACTGGGGGCACTATGTCAATAGGTTAGTCCCAAAAATGATATAAAGTTGACATAAAATGATCGTAAAACATCCAAGAATGATAATATAACAGCATGGAACAATAAAAAATTATAGATACGTTGGAGACGTATCAGCATCCCCATGCTTAATTCCTGCTTGTCCTCGAGTAGGTAAATGATAAAAACAGAATTTTTGATGTGGAATGCTGCCTAACATGTTCATCACATATTCTTTTCTTTGTAGCATGGACATTTGGACTTTTATATGGTTCAAAGCAATAGTCTAGTTTTGACATGAGGATTTCAACACTCAAGCATATCAACAAGCAACCATGTCTTTCAAAATATCAACGCTAAAATAAGTTATGCCTAGCCCATTATGCTCAATCATTGATCCATTCATGAAACACACTTGCATATTAGCTACACCCAATGCTCAAGTACGATCATAGTACCCCTTAGTTGGTGCTTTATAAGAGAAGATGGAGACTCAAGTAAAAATAAAAATTGCATAAAGTAAAAGAAAGGCTCTTCGCGGTGGGAAGTAGGGATTGGTAGGGGTGCCAGAGCTCAAAGCGAAAAAGATAGAGATAAAACATTTCGGGTGGCATGCTTTTCCTGTCGACGAAAACAATCGAGTAGTTTCAAATACTTTCCCTGCTAGATGTATGATAGGCGGTTCCCAGACAGAAAATAAAGTTTTTTCCCTTTTTCGCCATACTTTCACTTTCCATGGCTAGTCGTATCCACGGGTGCCTTCCATACCAACACTTTCCAAGGAATTATTATTTGACAACATAAAGTAAATTCATTTTCATTTTGGGACTGGGCATCCCTAATACCTTTGTCGTACTCTCGTGCATTGACAAGTGAATAAACACTCATCTTGAGAATAACACATCTAGCATGGAAATGTATCAGCCACCCCCTACCGTTTCATGAGCGGTACGAGAACACAAAAGAGAAGTTTATTTTGAAAATTAGAGATGGCACATACAAATTTGCTTCGAACGGTAAAAGAATACTGCATATAGGTAGGTATAGTGGACTCATGTGGCAAAAACTGGTTTAAAGGATTTTGGATGCACAAGTAGTGATCATACTTAGTGCAAATGAAGGCTAGCAAAACATTGAGAAGCATCCAACCAAGAAACAAAAAATCTCATAAGCGAGCATTAAGCATAACTAACACCGAATAAGGCACCACAAGTAGGATGTAATTTCATTGCATAACTATTGACTTTCGTGCTTGCATAGGTAATCACAAACCTTAACACCAATATTCTTACTAAAGCATAATTACTCATCAACATGCTCACATATCACTATCATCATATCTCAAAACTATTACAAAGAATCAAGTTTATTTTGTCCAATGATCATCAGGAAAGTTCTTATTATATCCTCCTTGGATATCTATCACTTTGGAACTAGTTTCATATGTTGCTTTTAATAAGCTCAAACAAATATAAGTGAAGAACATGAGCATCATATTTCTTTCTTTCAAATTAATTTAAGTGAAGCAAGAGAGAATTTCTTAAAAATTACTAACTCTCAAATAAATCTAAGTGAAGCATGAGAGAATTTCTTCAAAGATAAAAAGCACACCGTGCTCAACAAGATATAAGTGAAGCACTAGAGCAATTCCATAGCTCATAAAGATTTAAGTGAAGCATAGGAGCAAGCATACCATAATTTGGCTCTCTCAAATAGGTGTGTCCAGCAAGGATTCATGACTTAAAATAAAAAGCAAAACAATCAAAGACTCATATCATACAAGACGCTCCAAGCAAAACTCATAATATGTGACGAAAACAAATATAGTTTCAAGTAAAATACCAATGGTTGTTAGAAGAAAGAGGGGATGCCACTCGGGGGCATCCCCAAGCTTAGTTGCTTGATACCTCTTGAATATTATCTTGGGGTGCCTCAGGCATCCCCAAGCTTAACCTTTTACTAATCCTTATTCCTTCATCCATCACGATCTCACCCAAAACTAGAAGACTTCAATCACATAAAACTCAACAAAACTTCGTGAGATCCGTTAGTATAAGAAAGCAAATCACCACTTTAAGTACTATTGCAAACCCATTCATATTTTATTTTTGCATTATATATACTGTATTCCAATTGTTCTATGGCAAAATCTTCAAAGGAAACCATAGAATCATCAAAAAAAGCACACAACGCAAAGAAAACAGAATCTGTCAAAAACAGAACAGTCTGTAGCAATCTGGATATTTTGAATACTTCTGTAACTCCAAAAATTCTGAAAAGTTAGGGCAATGTGATAAATTTGTAAATCAATCTACTGTAAAAAAATCAGAATTTTTCGTCGCTTCTGTGATTTTTAAAAATTATTTTTCTGGACGCAAAAGTTTCTGTTTGTAGCAAGATCAAATCAACTATCACCCAACATGATCCCAAAGGCTTTTCTTGGCACAAATGCTAATTTAAGCCAAAAAACACATCTAAACAGAGGCATAATTGGGTATTTTATTGAAAATAGCAAGAAAACCAAAAAGCAAAAAGATACAAGTTGGGTTGCCTCCCAACGAGCGCTATCGTTTTACGCCCTTAGATAGGCATAATGCAAAGGATCTAAGTATTGTCATCTTTGTTTTTAGATCCATAAGATGCCCTCATGATTGATTCATATGGTTGCATAATTCTTGTTCTAGGGAAGTGTTCCATACCCTTCCTTAGTGGAAATTGAAATTTAATATTGCCTTCTTTCATATCAATCACGGCACAAATAGTGCGTAAAAACGGTCTACCAAGAATAATTGGACAAGACGGATTGCAACCAATATCAAGAACAATAAAATCTATGGGCACATAATTCCTATTTGCAAGAATAAGAACATCATTAATTGTTCCCGCAGGCTTTTTAATAGTAGAATCCGCCAAGTGCAAATTTAAAGAACATTCTTCAATATCGGTAAGACCAAGCACATCACATAAAGATTTCGGAATTGTAGAAACACTAGCACCCAAGTCACATAAAGAAAAAAACTCATAATTTTTAATATTGACTTTGATAGTGGGTTCCCCTCGCATGTCATCCCTGACTTGGAATTCTATGGCCACTGCTCGCATGTCATCCCTGACTTGGAATTCTATGCACTTATGATTGGAACTATTAGCAAGCATCCACAACTACTAACGTTCATTAAGGTAAAACCCAGCCATAGCATTAAGATATATTGGTCCCCCTTCAATCCCGTATGCATCAATTTCTATGCTAGGTTGAAGCTTCTGTCACTCTTGCCCTCCAATACATAGTCCTATCAACATACAACTAACCCTATGGTGTGATCCACGCGCGCGCTCGTATGATGGGCACCAAAGGACAGCAACATAACCACAAGCAAATTAAACCAATCATAGCAATTCACCAATTACTGATAGGACAACAAAAATCTACTCAGACATCATAGGATGGCAACACATCATTGGATAATAATATGAAGCATAAAGCACCATGTTCAAGTAGAGGATATAGCGAGTTGCGGGAGAGTGGACCGCAGTAGATAGATGGGGGAAGGTGATGAAGATGTTGGTGAAGATGACGGAGGTGTTGGTGTAGATTGCGATGACGATGATGGCCCCGGCGCCACCGAAAGAGAGGGGACAGAGCCCCCCTTCTTCTTCTTATTCCTTGACATCCCCCCTAGATGGGAGAAGGTTTCCCCTCTGGTCCTTGGCTTCCATGGCATGGGAGGAGCGACAACCCCTCCGAGATTGGATCTTCCTCTCTGTCTCTCTCTGTTTCTGCGCTCCTGATTCTGCCCTTTCACCGTTTCTTATATTCCCGGAGATCCGTAACTCCGATTGGGCTGAAATTTGGACACGATTTTTATCCGGATACTATCTTTCTTGCGGTGAAAGAAGGGCACCAACAGCCTTATGGGGTGGCCACGAGGGCCCAGGGCTCGCCTGACCCCCGGGGCGCGCCCCTCACCCTCGTGGGCCCCTCGGGCATCGTCTCACATTAATTCCACTTCCCAAAATTCACATATATTCCAAAAAAATCTCCGTCAGTTTTTATCCCGTTTGGACTCCGTTTGATATGGATTTTCTGCGGAAAAAAAACATGCAACAAATAGGAACTGGCACTGGGCATTGGATCAATATGTTAGTCCCAAAAGTAGTATAAAAAGTTGCCAAAAGTATGTAAAAGTTGTAGAATATTGGCATGGAACAATAAAAAATTATAGATACGACAAAGACGTATCAGCATCCCCAAGCTTAATTCCTGCTCGTCCTCGAGTAGGTAAATGATAAAAAAGATAATTTTTGATGTGGAATGCTACCTAGCATAATCTTGATCATGTGATCTAATCATGGCATGTATATTAAGACACGAGTGATTCAAAGCAATAATCTATCTTTTGACATTAAGACAACAATACTTCAAGCATACTAATAAAGCAATCATGTCTTTTCAAAATAACATGGCCAAAGAAAGGTATCCCTACAAAATCATATAGTCTAGCTATGCTCCATCTTCACCACACAAAATATTCAAATCATGCAAAACCCCGATGACAAGCCAAGAAATTGTTTCATACTTTTGACGTTCTCAAACCTTTTCAACTTTCATGCGATACATGAGCGTGAGCCATGGACATAGCACTATAGGTGGAATAGAATATGATGGTGGAGGTTGTGTGGAGAAGACAAAAAAGGTGAAAGTCTAACATCGACGCGGCTAATCAATGGGCTATGGAGATGCCCATCAATTGATGTCAATGCGAGGAGTAGGGATTGCCATGCAACGGATGCACTAGAGCTATAAGTGTATGAAAGCTCAAACTGAAACTAAGTGGGTGTGCATCCAACTTGCTTGCTCCTGAAGACCTAGGGCATTTGAGGAAGCCCATTGTTGGAATATACAAGCCAAGTTCTATAATGAAAAATTCCCACTAGTATATGAAAGTGACAAAATAAGAGACTCTCTATCATGAAGATCATGGTGCTACTTTGAAGCACAAGTGTGGAAAAAGGATAGTAGCATTGTCCCTTCTTGTTTTCCTTTTTTGGGGCCTTTCGTTTTTTTATTTGGCCTTTCTCTTTTTTGGAGTTTCTTTTTTATTTGGCCTTTCTCTTTTTTTCATGGGACAATGCTCTAATAATGATGATCATCACACTTTTATTTACTTACAACTCAATATTACAACTCGATACTAGAATAAAGATATGACTCTATATGAATGCATCCGGCGATGTACCGGGATGTGCAATGATCTAGCGTAGCAATGACATCGAAAAAACGGACAAGCCATGAAAACATCATGCTAGCTATCTTACGATCATGCAAAGCAATATGACAATGAATGCTCAAGTCATGTATATGATGATGATGGAAGTTGCATGGCAATATATCTCGGAATGGCTATGGAAATGCCATAATAGGTAGGTATGGTGGCTGTTTTGAGGAAGATATAAGGAGGCTTATGTGTGATTGAGGGTATCGTATCACGGGGTTTGGATGCACCGGCAAAGTTTGCACCAACTCTCGAGGTGAGAAAGGGCAATGCACGGTACCGAAGAGGCTAGCAATGATGGAAGGGTGAGAGTGCGTATAATCCATGGACTCAACATTAGTCATAAAGAACTCACATACTTATTGCAAAAATCTATTAGTCATTGAAACAAAGTACTACACGCATGCTCCTAGGGGGATAGATTGGTAGGAAAAGACCATCGCTCGTCCCCGACCGCCACTCATAAGGAAGACAATCAATAAATACCTCATGCTCCAACTTCGTTACATAACGGTTCACCATACGTGCATGCTACGGGAATCACAAACTTCAACACAAGTATTTCTAAAATCCACAACTACCCACTAGCATGACTCTAATATCACCATCTTTATATCTCAAAACTATTGCAAGGAATCAAACATATCATATCCAGTGATCTACAAGTTTTATGTAGGATTTTATGGCTAACCATGTGAATGACCAATTCCTGTCAACTCTCTAAATAGATGTAAGTGAAGCAATAGAGTTTAATTCTTTCTACAAAAGATATTCCCACTCTCTAACAAATATAAGTGAAGCAAAAGAGCATTCTACAAATGGCGGTTTTCTATGTGTTGGGAAACAGGCAATCCAAACTTCAAATGATATAAGCGAAGCACATGAAGCATTCTATAAAGCCATACTCAAAAGATATAAGTGAAGTGCAATGAGCATTCTATAAATCAACCATGGACTATCTCATACCAGAATGGTGCATAAAAGAAAAGTGAAAACTAAATGCAAAAGACGCTCCAAGATTTGCACATATCGCATGAATGAAACGAATCCGAAAACATACCGATACTTGTTGAGGAAAGATGGGATGCCTTCCGGGGCATCTCCAAGCTTAGACGCTTGAGTCTCCTTGAATATTTACTTGCGGTGCCTTGGGCATCCCCAAGCTTGAGCTCTTTCCTCTCCTCCGTATCCTCATATCGAGACATCCTCGATCTTCGAACACTTCATCCACACAAAACTCAACATAAAGTTCGGTAAGATCCGTTAGTATAATAAAGAAAATCACTAATCTAAGTACTATTGCAAACAAATTCATATTTTGTTTTTGCATTGTAGCTACTGTAATATAACTTTTCCATGGCTTAATCCACTGATAGAAATTGATAGTTTCATCAAAACAAGCAAACTATGCATCAAAAACAGAATCTGTCTTAAACAGGACAGTCTGTAGTAATATGAACATTCACCCTACTTCTGGTACTCCAAAAATTATGAATTAGGAAAAATAAAAAATTTGTATATAAAGACAGTGCAAAAAGTTTCAGAACCGTTTGACGTTCCAGTAAAAAATGTAAAATCGCGCACTACAGCCTAAGTTTCTGTCTTGCACCGTACAAACGAAGAAGCAATCTAAACATCCTAAAGGCAAACCTTGGCACATTATTTTTATTTTCAAACTTTATAAAAGCACACAGCAGAAATAAATGACTCTCTAAAACTTCCGGGTTGTCTCCCTGGTAGCGCTTTCTTTAAAGCCATTAAGCTAGGCATAAAGTGCTCAAGTAATGGATCCACCCGAATCCCAAGGTACATCAAAGCCAATTTTAATTAACAATGATTTGTGATTTAGTATTGAGCACAAAGTAACATATATCATGCAACAACGAAGTCTAACTCTCTTCCTATGCATCTGCATGTCATAAAAGAACAAATCATGCACACATAGTAAAGGCCAATGCATAGTATAAACAGTTTCTTGCAATTTTATCATATGGGAAACATGGAGAGGTAGAGATATAGTTCCTCTCTCATAATAATTGCAAGTAGGAGCAGCAAGCACATGCATATTATATCTATCAAAATCATCATGTGTAGTAGTAAAATGCAACCCATCAATATAATCCTTAATAAGGACAAACTTCTCCGATATAGTGTAGTCGGGAGAATTCAAAAAGATAATAGGACTATCATGCGTGGGTGCAATAGCAACAATTTAATGTTTAACATAAGGAACTATAGCAAGTTCATCTCCATAAGCATAATTCATATTGGCATCTTGGCCACAAGCATAGCAAGCATCATCAAAAAGGGATATTTCAAAAGAATCAACGGGGTCATAACAATCATCATAGCAATCATCCTTCAGTAAGCACGAAGGTAAATTAAACAATGTATGAGTTGAAGAGTTACTCTCATTAGAAGGTGGGCACGGGTAGCTAATCTGCTATTCCTCCTTTTGTTCTTCGCTCTCCTCCTCATCTTTTTCATCCAATGAGCCCACAGTTTCATCAATTCCTTCTTCCATAGACTCCTGCAAAATGTTAGTCTCTTCTTGGACAGCGGAGACTCTCTCAATAAAATCATCAATATCGGAATTGAATTCATAATTATCATAGCAATATTTAAGTATAGCAAAAATTTTAGGTCTGTAAACAACATCATCAAGATTTTAACACTCTTTAAAAAAAGATTCAAATTCATAAGCACCCAAAAAAGAAACGAATTCTTCTATTTGTTCCACATCATAGTAATCATATATACCATTAGCATAAGAAGCCAAGGTTTTATCATCATTAAATTTGCATGAAAAGGGAAGGTGTGGAGCCTTCATCCTAGAGCAACAAGTATAATCATATCTCAAGCATAATTGCTGATGTCTACTACGCAACCTTCTTCTTGTAGACGTTGTTGGGCCTCCAAGTGCAGAGGTTTGTAAGCAGTAGCAAATTTCCATCAAGTGGATGACCTAAGGTTTATCAATCCGTGGGAGGCGTAGGATGAAGATGGTCTCTCTCAAACAACCCTGCAACCAAATAACAAAGAGTCTCTTGTGTCCCCAACACACCCAATACAATGGTAAATTGTATAGGTGCACTAGTTCGGCGAAGAGATGGTGATGCAAGTGCAATATGGATGGTAGATATAGGTTTTTGTAATCTGAAAATATAAAAACAGCAAGGTAACTAATGATGAAAGTGAGCGCAAATGGTATTGCAATGCTAGGAAACAAGGCCTAGGGTTCATACTTTCACTAGTGCAAGTTCTCTCAACAATAATAGCATAATTGGATCATATAACTATCCCTCAACATGCAACAAAGAGTCACTCCAAAGTCACTAATAGCGGAGAACAAACGAAGAGATTATGGTAGGGTACGAAACCACCTCAAAGTTATCCTTTCTGATCGATCTATTCAAGAGTCTGTAGTAAAATAACATGAAGCTATTCTTTCCGTTCGATCTATCATAGAGTTCGTACTAGAATAACACCTTAAGACACAAATCAACCAAAACCCTAATGTCACCTAGATACTCCAATGTCACCTCAAGTATCCGTGGGTATGATTATACGATATGCGTCACACAATCTCAGATTCATCTATTCAAACCAACACAAAGTACTTCAAAGAGTGCCCCAAAGTTTCTAACAGAGAGTCAAGAAGAAAACGTGTGCCAACCCCTATGCATAAGTTCACGAGGTCACGGAACCCGCAAGTTGATCACCAAAACATACATCAAGTGAATCACGTGATATCCCATTGTCACCACAGATAAGCACATGCAAGACATACATCAAGTGTTCTCAAATCCTTAAAGACTCAATCCGATAAGATAACTTCAAAGGGAAAACTCAATCCATTACAAGAGAGTAGAGGGGGGAGAAACATCATAAGATCCAACCATAATAGCAAAGCTCGCGGTACATCAAGATCGTACCATCTCAAGAACACGAGAGAGAGAGATCAAACACATAGCTACTGGTACATACCCTCAGCCCCGAGGGTGAACTAGTCCCTCCTCGTCATGGAGAGCGCCGGGATGATGAAGATGGCAACCGGTGAGGGATGCCCCTCCGGCAGGGTGCCTGAACAGGGTCCCAATTGGTTTTTGGTGGCTACAGAGGCTTGCGGCGGCGGAACTCCCGATCTATTCAGTTCCTCGATGTTTTTAGGGTATATGGATATATATATATAGGCGAAAGAAGTCAGTAAGGGGAGCCACGAGGGTGGGGGGCGCGCCCAGGGGGTAGGCGCGCCTCCCTGCCTCGTGGCCACCTCGAAGCTTCCCTGACTTCAACTCCAAGTCTCCTGGATCACGTTCGTTCCAAAAATCATGCTCTCAAAGGTTTCATTCCATTTGGACTCCGTTTGATATTCCTTTTCTGCGAAACACCGAAACAAGGGAAAAACAGAAACTGGCACTGGGCTCTAGGTTAATAGGTTAGTCCCAAAAATAATATAAAAGTGCATAGTAAATCCCATTAAACATCCAAGATGGATAATATAATAGCATGAATACTTCATAAATTATAGATACATTGGAGACGTATCAGCATCCCGAAGCTTAATTCCTGCTCGTCCTCGAGTAGGTAAATGATAAAAGAAATAATTTATGAAGTGTAAATGCTAGCAGGTGCACAAGTTTGATCAATGATAATTTCAACCACCTTTTCTAGCATCATTATATGTCATAGCAGTAGCTCATATCATAAAACTTTGCATGATCAAATAACAAACTATTCACATGTTAAAGTATAGATCATAAACTTTCTTGAAAACTAACAAACCGTGTTATTAGTCATCAAACAATTACAATTCATCTTATTTTCAAGAAGACACTATGTTAGAGCTTTGATTCAGCAAACTTCACATACTCAACTATCATTTAGTCTTCCATGATTGCTACCACTCAAAGCATATTTTTAGAACAAATAGTATTTATCGAACACAGAGAAAGATAGGGGCTTAATATTTTGCCTCCCAACCTTTTACCTCAAGGGTAATGTCAACAATAATAATTCATGCTCAAACATATTTGAATGGCCATATATGCTTAGATCTTTCCATCACATGATGCTTGCCAACTAAAGAGTAGGTTGGAATGAGAAGGAATACTACTGACTCTTGCATAAAAGTAAAAGATAGGCCCTTCGCAGAGGGAAGCAGGGATTTGCAGAGGTGCCAGAGCTCGAAGCAAAAATAGAGATGAAAATAATTTTGAGAGATATGCTTTCATTGTCAACATAACGACCAAGAGTTCCCAATATCTTCCATACTAGATACATTATAGGCGGTTCCCACAAAGAAAGGTAAAGTTTTTACTCCCCCTCCACCAACATTCACACTCCACGGCTTGTCCGAAACAACGGGTGCCGTCCAACTATCAACTTTCCTGGGGGAGTTTTGTTTAAATTATTTGCGAATTTATTTTTGATCTTTTGATCATAGGACTGGGCATCCCAGTTACCAGCCATTTTCTCGTGAATGATGAGCGGAGTCCACTCATCGTGAGAATAACCCACCTAGCATGGAAGATACTGACAGCCCCTAGTCGCTACATGAGCGATTCGGGCATGCAAAACAGATTATTATTTGAAGGTTTAGAGTTTGGCACATGCAAATTTACTTGGAACGGCAGGTAAATACCACATATAGGTAGATATGGTGGACACTCATGGAAGAAACTTGGTTCAAGGAATTTGGATGCACAAGCAGTATTCCCGCTTAGTACAGATATTTTGGCTAGCAAAGGATTCTAAATAGCAAGCACCACATGTTAGAGGATCCATAACAATATAACTTCTATACAAATATACCCAAGCATAACTCATTATGTTGTCTTCCTTGTCCAACTTCAACTAATTTGCTCAGGTTTGAAAATAATTAATGGGGCTCACAATCATAGAAGATGTCCAAGATAGTATATTTATATGTGAAATCTCTCTTCCTTCAATATCCTTTCATGAATTGTTCAAGTGACCAATACAATGTTTGCTAACCTTCAAAAAATTTACCACCTCTACTTCTTATATGTGAAGGTATTACTCCCCATGGGAAAGGCATATGAAACATAGATAATTTCAGATTTACGACATTCAAATCATTCAACCATTACTCATAGGATATAAGTGAAGCACACGAGTAAATGACAAACTACTCCAAAAAGATATAAGTGAAGATCAATGAGTAGTTAAATAATTATGTTGCTATGTGAAGACTCTCTCTCGTTTTAGAATTTAAGATCTTGGTATTTTATTCATACATCAAGCAAAACAAAAGAAAATAAAATGATTCTCCAAGAAAAACACATATCATGTGGTGAATAAAAATATAGCTCCAAGTAAAGTCACCGATGAACGAAGACGAAAGAGGGGATGCCGTCCGGGGCATCCCCAAGCTTAGGCTTTTGGTTATCCTTGAATATTACCTTGGGGTGCCTTGGGCATCCCAAAGATTAGGCTCTTGCCACTCCTTATTCCATAGCCCATCGATTCTTTACCCAAAACTTGAAAACTTGACAACACAAAACTTAACAGAAACTCTCGTGAGCTCCGTTAGCGAAAGAAAACAAACAGCAATTCAAGGTACTGTAATGAACCCATTCTTTATTTGTGTTGGTGTTAAATATACTGTATTCCAACTTTTCTATGGTTTATAAACTGTTTTACTAGCCATAGATTCATCAAAAATAAGCAAACAACACATGAAAAACAGAATCTGTCAAAAACAGAACAGTCTGTAGTAATCTGTAACTAACGCAAACTTCTGGAACTCAAAAAATTCTATCAAAATAGGACGACCTAGATAATTTGTTTATTGATCTAATGCAATTGGAATCAGTATTTTATCACGTCCTGGTGATTTTAAACAATTGTTTTCATGAACAGAAAGTTTCTGGAATTTTCAGCAAGATCAAATAACTATCATCCAAGAAGATCCTATAGGCTTACTTGGCACAAACACTAATTAAAACATAAAACTACATCTAACCAGAGGCTAGATCAAATATTTATTACTAAACAGAACCAAAAAGCAAGAAACAAAAATAAAATTGGGTTGCCTCCCAACAAGCGCTAACGTTTAACGCCCCTAGCTAGGCATGATGATTTCAATGATGCTCACATAAGAGATAAGAATTGAAACATAAAGAGAGCATCATGAAACACATGGCAAGCACATATTAGTCTAACCCACTTCCTATGCATAGGGATTTTTTGAGCAAACAACTTATGGGAACAATAATAAACTAGCATAGGAAGGCAAAACAAGCATAACTTCGAAACTTTAAGCACATAGAGAGGAAACTTGGTATTATTGCAATATGTAGAAGCATATGATCCTCTCACATAATAATTTTCAGTAGCATCATGAATGAATTCAATCATATAACCAGCACATAAAGCATTTTTTTCATGATCTACTTGCATAGAAATTTTCCTACTCTCCACATAAGCAAATTTATTCTCATCAATAGTAGTGGGAGCAAACTCAAGAAAATAACTATCATGTGATTGAAAATTAAGATCGAGATGACAAGTTTCATGGTTATCATTATTCTTTATAGCATACGTGTCATCACAATAATCATCATAGATAGGAGGCATGCTTTCATCATAATAAATTTGCTCATCAAAACTTGGGGGACTAAACATATCATCTTCATCAAACATAGCATCCCCAAGCTTGTGGCTTTGCATATCATTAGCATCATGAGTATTCAAGGAATTCATACTAACAACATTGCAATCATGCCCATCATTCACATATCTTATGCCAAGCATTCTATGTAATTCTTCTTCTAGTACTTGGGCACAATTTTCCTTCCCATCATTTTCACGAAAGATATTAAAAAGATGAAGCATATGAGGCACCCTTAATTCCATTTTTTTGTAGTTTTCTTTTACAAACTAAACTAGTGATAAAACAATAAACTAAAAGATTCGATTGCAAGATCTAAAGATATACCTTCAAGCACTCACCTCCCCGGCAACGGTGCCAGAAAAGAGCTGATGTCTACTACGCAACCTTCTTCTTGTAGATGTTGTTGGGCCTCCAAGTGCAGAGGTTTGTAGGACAGTAGCAAATTTCCCTCAAGTGGATGACCTAAGGTTTATCAATCCGTGGGAGGCGTAGGATGAAGATGGTCTCTCTCAAACAACCCTGCAACCAAATAACAAAGAGTCTCTTGTGTCCCCAACACACCCAATACAATGGTAAATTGTATAGGTGCACTAGTTCGGCGAAGAGATGGTGATGCAAGTGCAATATGGATGGTAGATATAGATTTTTGTAATCTAAAATTATAAAAACAGCAAGGTAACTAATGATAAAAGTGAGTGCAAATGGTATTGCAATGCTAGGAAACAAGGCCTAGGGTTCATACTTTCACTAGTGCAAGTTCTCTCAACAATAATAACATAATTGGATCATATAACTATCCCTCAACATGCAACAAAGGGTCACTCCAAAGTTTCTACCGGAGAGTCAAGACGAAAACGTGTGCCAACCCCTATGCATAAGTTCATGAGGTCACAGAACCCGCAAGTTGATCACCAAACCATACATCAAGTGAATCACGTGATATCCCATTGTCACCACAGATAAGCACATGCAAGACATACATCAAGTGTTCTCAAATCCTTAAAGACTCAATCCGATAAGATAACTTCACAGGGAAAACTCAATCCATTACAAGAGAGTAGAGGGGGGAGAAACATCACAAGATCCAACCATAATAGCAAAGCTCGCGGTACATCAAGATCGTACCATCTCAAGAACACGAGAGAGAGAGAGAGAGAGAGATCAAACACATAGCTACTGGTACATACCCTCAGCCCCGAGGGTGAACTACTCCCTCCTCGTCATGGAGAGCGCCGGGATGATGAAGATGGCCACCGGTGAGGGATGCCCCCTCCGGCAGGGTGCCGGAACAGGGTCCCGACTGGTTTTTGGTGGCTACATAGGCTTGCGGCGGCAGAACTCCCGATCTATTCTGTTTCCCGATGTTTTTAGGGTATATGGATATATATATAGGCGAAAGAAGTCAGTAAGGGGAGCCACGAGGGGCCCACGAGGGTGGGGGGCGCGCCTCCCTGCCTCGTGGCTACCTCGAAGCTTCCCTGACTTCAACTCCAAGTCTCCTGGATCACGTTCGTTCCAAAAATCACGCTCCCGAAGGTTTCATTCCGTTTGGACTCCATTTGATATTCTTTTTCTGTGAAACACTGAAACAAGGGAAAAAACAGAAACTGGCACCGGGCTCTGGGTTAATAGGTTAGTCCCAAAAATAATATAAAAGTGCATAGTAAAGCCCATTAAACATCCAAGATGGATAATATAATAGCATGAATACTTCATAAATTATAGATACGTTGGAGACGTATCAATTGCCGAGCATACCACTGCAACATATGAATTTGATCCCATAATAGTTTCCCTTTTTGAGTCAAGCGATAATCCCTAAAGTATTCACGTTGATCTAACGTGTCTCCCATAGCATAATTGAATGGGGTTTTCTCAGGATTATTAAAGTAGTACATAATATCTTTCACATAATGAGCATCGAGGGTTTTAGGAGGTTCCCCATCTGCATGAGTAGCAAGTAAACCTATTTTTTTGGTATTTCGTGTTCCATATCCATAACTAAAGATAGAGAACAACTTAGAACAGCAAATAAAAATTACTTAGTGATAAAGCAAACTAGCACACACGAGAATATTCACCCCGCGCTATAACTCCCCGGCAACAGTGCCAGAAAAAGGTCTTGATAACCCACACGTATAGGGGATCAATTGTAGCCTCTTTCGATAAGTAAGAGTGTCGAACCGAATGAGGAGCTAAAGGTAGAACAAATATTCCCTCAAGTTCTATTGACCACCGATACAACTCTACGCACGCTTAACGTTTGCTTTACCTAGAACAAGTATGAAACTAGAAGTACTTTGTAGGTGCTTTTGGATAGGTTTACAAGATAATAAAGAGCGCATAAATAAAAAGTAGGGGCTGTTTAGATAAAGAAACAATAAGTTAGTATAGCGAGTGTGGAAAAGTGGTGGTAGGAGTTGCAAAATTTTCCCTAAGCAATTGACTAATTTACTAGACTGATAGCAAGTTTTATGTGGGAGAGGCCACTGCTAGCATGTCATCCCTGACTTGGAATTCTATGCACTTATGATTGGAACTATTAGCAAGCATCCGCAACTACTAACTTTCATTAAGGTAAAATCCAGCCATAGCATTAATATATATTGGTCCCCCTTCAATCCCGTATGCATCTATTTCTATGCTAGGTTGAAGCTTCTGTCACTCTTGCCCTCCAATACATAGTCCTATCAACATACAACTAACCCTATGGTGTGATCCACGCGCGCGCTCATATGATGGGCACCAAAGGACATCAACATAACCACAAGCAAACTAAACCAATCATAGCAATTCACCAATTACCGATAGGACAACGAAAATCTACTCAAACATCATAGGATGGCAACACATCATTGGATAATAATATGAAGCATAAGGCACCATGTTCAAGTAGATGGTACAGCAGTTTGCGGGAGAGTGGACCACTGTAGATAGATGGGGGAAGGTGATGAAGATGTTGGTGAAGATGATGGAGGTGTTGGTGTAGATTGCGGTGATGATGATGGCCCCGGCGGCGTTTCGGCGCCACCGGAAGCGAGGGGGAGAGAGCCCCCCTCCTTCTCCTTCTTCCTTGGCCTTCTCCCTAGGTGGGAGAAGGGTTCTCCCTCTGGTCCTTCGTCTCCATGGCATGGGAGGGGCGAGAGCCCCTCCGAGATTGGATCTGCCTCTCTGTCTCTCTCTGTTTCTGCGCTCCTGATTCTGCCCTTTCACTGTTTCTTATATTCCCGGAGATCCGTAACTCCGATTGGGCTGAAATTTGGACACGATTTTTATCCGAATATTGGATTTCTTGCGGTGAAAGAAGGGCACCAACTGACTTATGGGGTGGCCACGAGGGCCCAGGGCGCGCCTGACCCCCTGGGGCGCGCCCCTCACCCTCGTGGGCCCTCGGGCATCGTCTCGCATTGATTCCACTTCCCAAAATTCACATATATTCCAAAAAAAATCTCTGTCAGCTTTTATCCTGTTTGGACTCCGTTTGATATGGATTTTCTACGAAACAAAAACATGCAACAAACAGGAACTGGCACTGGGCACTGGATCAATATGTTAGTCCCAAAAATAGTATAAAAAGTTGCCAAAAGTATGTAAAAGTTGTAGAATATTGGCATGGAACAATAAAAAATTATGGATACGACGGAGACGTATCACGCGCCCTGGTGGGTTGTGATCCACTCGGAGCACCCCTTAGGTACTTTCTTGGCCCAACAAGAGTCTTCTGGTCCAGAAAAAATCCACAAAAAGTTTCACTGCATTTGGATTCCGTTTGATATTGATTTCCTGCGATGTAAAAAACAAGCAGAAAACAGCAACTGGCACTGGGCACTATGTCAATAGGTTAGTCCCAAAAAATGATATAAAGTTGATACAAAATGATCGTAAAACATCCAAGAATGATAATATAACAGCATGGAACAATAAAAAATTATAGATACGTTGGAGACGTATCAGCATCCCCAAGCTTAATTCCTGCTTGTCCTCGAGTAGGTAAATGATAAAAACAGAATTTTTGATGTGGAATGCTGCCTAACATGTTCATCACATATTCTTTTCTTTGTAGCATGGACATTTGGACTTTTATATGGTTCAAAGCAATAGTCTAGTTTTGACATGAGGATTTCAATACTCAAGCACATCAACAAGCAACCATGTCTTTCAAAATATCAACGCTAAAATAAGTTATACCTAGCCCATTATGCTCAATCATTGATCCATTCATGAAACACACTCGCATATTAGCTACACCCAATGGTCAAGTACGATCATAGTGCCCCTTAGTTGGTGCTCTATAAGAGAAGATGGAGACTCAAGTAAAAAATTGCATAAAGTAAAAGAAAGGCCCTTCGCGGAGGGAAGTAGGGATTTGTAGGGGTGCCAGAGCTCAAAGCGAAAAAGATAGAGATAAAACATTTTGGGTGGCATGCTTTTCCTGTCAACGAAAATGATCGAGTAGTTTCAAATACTTTCCATGCTAGATGTATCATAGGCGGTTACCAAACAGAAAATAAAGTTTATTCCCTTTTCCACCATACTTTCACTTTCCATGGCTAGCCGTATCCACGGGTGCCTTCTATACCAACACTTTCCAAGGAATTATTATTTGACAACATAAAGTAAATTCATTTTTCATTTCGGGACTGGGCATCCCTAATACCTTTGCCGTACTCTCGTGCAATGACAAGTGAATAAACACTCATCTTGAGAATAACACATCTAGCATGGAAATATATGAGCCACCCCTACCGTTTCATGAGCAGTACGAGCACACAAAGAGAAGTTTAGTTTAAAAATTAGAGATGGCACATGCAAATTTGCTTCGAACGGCAAAAGAATCCCGCATATAGGTAGGTATAGTGGACTCATGTGGCAAAAACTGGTTTAAAGGATTTTGGATGCACAAGTAGTGATCATACTTAGTGCAAATGAAGGCTAGCGAAACATTGAGAAGCATACAACCAAGAAACGAAAAATCTCATAAGCGAGCATTAAGCATAACTAACACCGAATAAGGCACCACAAGTAGGATGTAATTTCATTGCATAACTATTGACTTCCGTGCTTGCATAGGGAATCGCTAACCTTAACACCAATATTCTTACCAAAGCATAATTACTCATCAACATGACTCACATATCACTATCATCATATCTCAAAACTATTACAAAGAATCAAGTTTATTTTGTCCAACGATCTTCATGAAAGTTTTTATTATATCCTCCTTGGATATCTATCACTCTGGAACTAGTTTCATACGTTGCTTTTAATAAGCTCAAACAAATATAAGTGAAGAACATGAGCGTCATATTTCTTTCTCTCAAATTAATTTAAGTGAAGCAAGAGAGAATTTCTTAAAAATTCCTAACTCTCAAATAAATCTAAGTGAAGCATGAGAGAATTTCTTCAAGGATAACAAAGCACACCATGCTCAACAAGATATAAGTGAAGCACTAGAGCAATTCCATAGCTCATAAAGATTTAAGTGAAGCATAGGAGTAAGCATACCATAATTTGGCTCTCTCAAATAGGTGTGTCCAGCAAGGATTCATGACTTAAAATAAAAAGAAAAACAATCAAAGACTCATATCATACAAGACACTCCAAGCAAAACTCATAATATATGACGAATAAAAATATAGTTTCAAGTAGAATACCGATTTTTGTTAGAAGAAAGAGGGGATGCCACTCGGGGGCATCCCCAAGCTTAGTTGCTTGATACTTTTTGAATATTATCTTGGGGTGCCTCAGGCATCCCCAAGCTTAGCCTTTTACTAATCCTTATTCCTTCATCCATCACGATCTCACCCAAAACTTGAAAACTTCAATCACACAAAACTCAACAAAACTTCGTGAGATCCGATAGTATAAGAAAGCAAATCACCACTTTAAGTACTGTTGCAAACCCATTCATATTTTATTTTTGCATTATATCTATTGTATTCCAACTTTTCTATGGCAAAAACTCTTCAAAGTAAACCATAGAATCATGAAAAAAAGCACACATCGCAAAGAAAACAAAATCTGTCAAAAACAGAACAGTCTGTAGCAATCTGGATATTTTGAATACTTCTCTAACTCCAAATTTTTTGAAAAATGAGGACAACGTGAGAAATTTGTACATCAATCTACTGTAAAAAAATCAGAATTTTTTGTCGCTTCTGTGATTTTTTAAAAATTATTTTTCTGGACGCAAAAGTTTCTGATTTTCAGCAAGATCAAATCAACTATCACCCAACATGATCCCAAAGGCTTTGCTTGGCACAAACACTAATTTAAACAAAAAAACACATCTAAACAGAGGTATAATTGGGTATTTTATTGAAAACATCAAGAAAACCAAAAAGCATAAAAGATACAAGTTGGGTTGCCTCCCAACGAGCGCTATCGTTTTACGCCCTTAACTAGGCATAATGCAAAGGATCTAAGTATTGTCATCTTTGTTTCTAGATCCATAAGATGCCCTCATGATTGATTCATATGGTGGCCTAATTCTTGTTCTAGGGAAGTGTTCCATACCCTTCCTTAGTGGAAATTGAAATTTAATATTGCCTTATTTCATATCAGTCACGGAAACAATAGTATGTAAAAACGGTCTACCAAGAATAATTGGACAAGAAAGATTACAATCAATATCAACAACAATAAAATCTATGGGCACATAATTCCTATTTGCAAGAATAAGAAAATCATTAATTCTTCCCATAGGCTTTTTAATAGTAGAATCTGCCAAGTGCAAATTTAAATAATATTCTTCAATATCGGTAAGACCAAGCACATCACATAAAGATTTCAGAATTGTTGAAACACTAGCACCCAAGTCACGTAAAGCAAAATGCTCATAATTTTTGATATTGAGTTTGATAGTAGGTTCCCATCATCATGTAATTTTGTAGGAATTGAAATCTCTAATTCCAACTTTTCTTCCAAAGCTTTCATCATAGCATTAACAATATGTTTAGTAAAAGCTTTATTTTGTTCATAAGCATGGGGTGAAGTCATCATGGATTGCAACAAAGAAGTATAATCAATCAAAGAGAAACTATCACAATTAAAGTCTTTGTAATCCAAAAGAGTGGGCACATCACTATTTAAATTTTTAACCTCTTCAAACCCACTTTTATCAATTTTCTCAACAAGATTTTCACCCTCCGAATAATCGGGACGCCTTCTAGCTAAAGTTGACTCTTCTTCAGTACCTTTATTCTGAATGTTAATTTTACTAAACAAGGAATCAATAGAAGAAACACCAATCATTTTAAGATCTTCATCACTTTTATGAAAGCAATCACTAGAAAATGTTTTTTCTAAAAATTCTCTTCTAGCTCTAAGCATAGCGGTTCTTTTATTACTTTCTTCCATAGAAACATAAAGATCCTTAATTGATTCCTCAACCTTAGGCACAAAAATTTTCATTTTGAGATTTTCTACATCATGAGAAATTCTACCAATACTTCTAGACATATCATCAATCTTATTAAGCTTTTCTTCTATTGTAGCATTCAAAAAATTTTGAGTATTGATAAATTCTTTAATATTATTCTCAAGATCAGAGGTGTTCCTATTATTATTATAAGAAGGATTACCATAGGAATTACCATAATTATTAGAGGAATTACTAGGAAAAGGCCTAGGATTAAAATTACCTCTATAAGCATTGTTATAGAAATTGTTTTGTGACATAAAATTCACATCTATGGCATCACTATTTTGCTCAATAAAAGTAGACAAAGGCACATCATTAAAATCAATAGGAGCACTTTTATTAGTAACCAATTTCATAAGAGCATCAACTTTTTCACTCAAATAAGAAATTTCTTCAACCGAATTAACCTTTTTACTAGTAGGAGCTCTTTCGATATGCCATTGTGAATAATTTGCCATAATATTATCAAGCAATTTGGTGGCTTCACCCAAAGTAATTTCCATAAAAGTACCACCTGCGGCGGAGTCCAAAAGATTACGAGAAACAAAATTCAACCCCGCATAAAAAAATTGTATGATCATCCAAAGATTTAACCCATGAGTTGGGGAATTCCTTAGCATTACTTTCATCCTTTCCCAAGATTTTGCAACATGCTCATGTTCAAGTTGCTTGAAATTCATGATCTGGGTTCTAAGGGAAATAATTTTCGCGGGCGGAAAATACTTGGTAATAAACGCATCTTTGAACTTATCCCAATAATTTTTGTGTGCTTGAACTACGTCGGTATTTCCCCAAAGAGGAAGGGGTGATGCAGCATAGCTACAGTAGGTATTTCCCTCAATGATGAGATCAAGGTTATCGAACCAGTAGGAGAACCACGCAACACCATGTGAACGGCACCTGCACACAAATAACAAATACTCGCAACCCGACGTATTAAAGGGGTTGTCAATCCCTTGCGGGTAACGGCGCCAGAAATTGGCAAGTGGACGGGAGAAAGTTGTAATAGATTAATAGATGCAAATAAAAGCAAATAAAATTCAACGAGATAGTTTTTGGTTTTTGATAATATAGATCTAAAGATAAAAGCAAATAAAAATAGATCATGAAGGCAAATATAATAAAGAAGAGACCCAGGCGCTGTAGATTTCACTAGTGGCGTCTCTCGAGAAAAATAGCATACGGTGGGTAAACAAATTATTGTTGGGCAATTGATAGAACCTCAAATAATCATGACGATATCCAGGCAATGATCATTATATAGGCATCACGTCTGACGGTGTACAAAAGTAGGGGCCCTCCTGTACCCCTTTACTTGTGTACGGGAAGTTGTAGCCACGCCTGCGACCATGCTTGGTGGGGAAGAGGAAGCAAAGAACAAGACTACTAGAGCAGCGCTCAAGCCAGGAGCGCGAAGTGCGAAGGGACAAGGTGGGCTTGTCCAGGCAAGAGCCTTGCCGGGGCGACCTACATGGCCCCGGCAAGGGCCTTGCCGGGGTAACTTACCCAACACCAGCAAGGCTGCCACCCTTGGGCCTAAGAATTCTGACACCATCGACAACATCAGGAACCAAGGCTCCGGAGACACCTGCATGGTGGCATGTAGATCTTTGTGAAGACCGAAGGCCTGCAAGACTAGATGAGAACCAGAAGACAAAAGCCCCCCGGCAAGATCCTTGCCGGGGACGCCCACAAGACCCCGGCAAGACCCTTGCCGGGGCCCCGGCGAGACCCTTGCCGTGGACATCTGCGAGGCCACAACCAGTCCCGCACTTACCAAGGTTTAGCTGCCCCATGGCCGTTCTGACGCAGCAGCCAGCCTGCCAACTAGGCACGCACCTACGTGGCAACACGCAGCTTCTAGGCCAACTAGGCAAGCACCTGCGTGGTGGCATGCAGATCTTCGTGAAGACCCTGCCACCGCACCAGCACAGCAGCCATCCAGCCAGCATGGCGCTATGCCTCATCAGCTTGGACGGGAATCGAAGCGAGGCGAGGCGGCGACAGACCAGACGAGCTTCCTTGTCGTCCCCGATAAAGCAAGGGGACACATCGATCGGGTCGTACATTTTGTCCCATGATGTCAGGGATAGACTTGTACACTGTACATACTTTCCACCTCATGTGTGCCACTATGGCGACCCCTTTGACGTATAAAAGGAGGCCTGAGGCGTACTGAGGAAGGATTCGGACTTTTTGGGCCAGGATGCACCGCAGCTAGTTCAAGAACTCAAGAACACCAAATATACACCAAAGCAGGATTAGGGTATTACGCATCGCTTGCAGCCCGAACCTAGATAAAATTCCCCCGCGTTGATCTTCTAAACCCGCTCTTTCCATAGCCCTGCACCCCGTCAACCGTAGTAGGGATTCCCTGTGATCCCATAGGTGTCGTTTCCCCGACATCTTTTCAGGGATAGACTTGTACACTGTACATACTTTCCACCTCCTGTGTGCCACTGTGGCGACCCCTTTGACATATAAAAGGAGGCCTGAGGCGTACTGAGGAAGGATTCAGACTTTTTGGGCTAGGATGCACCGCAACTAGTTCAAGAACTCGAGAACACCAAATATACACCAAAGCAGGATTAGGGTATTACGCATCGCTTGCGGCCCGAACCTGGATAAAATTCCCCCGCGTTTATCTTCTAAACCCGCTCTTTCCACAGCCCCGTGCCCCGTCAACCGTAGTAGGGATTCCCTGTGATCCCATAGGTGTCGTTTCCATGACATATTTGGCGCGCCAGGTAGGGGGCACAAGCTGTGAAAATCCAGTTTTGAAGCCAACTCACCAACTTCATCATCGCCATGGCCCCCAAGAAGAAGGGGATCACAGCGACCGGGTCGTCCGGAGCCCGTCCACAACAGCGCGGGCGGGCAACGGGGTGGCCGTGGGTGGTTCCGGAGGCACAACCCGTGAGCATCCATGACACTCTGGCAATCGGAGCCAGGTGAGCGGCGTCGTTCCGGCCCAAGACGACGAGTCACACGCCGCTGGGCCCGAGGGCAGGGCCGTGCTGCGGACGGGCGGTGCGGCGACCTCTATGACGCCCAAGCCGGCGCCCGCGCTGCGGCCCTCCCAAGGCGCGCGTGATGAACAACACTGCGACATCGATGCCCCTAGGCGCCGCCGCGGGAATAGCCCTTTGCATGACTCTCAGGGCGCGCCAGGCCTGCGTACGCACCTGGACGCTGGGGAAGCGGCATGCGACTGCGAGACCGTGATAGAGCTCCTTCTAACGTGGTTAGAAGTCGGAGTGCATCACGGTCCACATAGCTTTCGCCGCCACCCACGCCAGTACAAGCGTTGGCACGCGTGCAACTACTCCTCGACTTTCCTCCTGCAGCGGAGAAGCTCGACGAGTGGAGAGCCACCATTCGGAGCCTCGTCAGCTTCACCAACAAGGATGAACCGCGACCAGCGGGACCCTCTTGCTGGTGCTCTGTAGAGCCGGCACACGCCGATGGTGGGAGGACCGGAGGCGCTGCAACCACGGTGCACTCTCCCCCCCACGCCTGCAACAGCAGCCGCCGGCTCGTCGGGCCGACGCCTGTGACAACGTTTCCACAGCGTCGTCCGACCCACGAGCCCGCCGCGACCAATGTCAAGTTCTTCGGGAGTGAGCCCAGGAGGATGCTCGGACCACCATCGAGCGGTGCCTGGAAGCGCGCTATCAGTTAGATAGGCGTGCAGGGCCCACTATGGACCACCCAGCACCGGGGGGTTCTGGCGACCTACCCTACGAGGTGGGTTGTCCGGCCATTACCCGTGAGCTGCGGCAGTTCCAGTGGCCCTCCTGCCGGACGTTCAAGCCTGATGTTGGGGAGAAGTACAACGGCAAGATTCACCCGTCGGAGTTCCTCAGCATCTACACTATTATGATACAAGCCGCCGGGGCTCGCGATGACAAGGTGCTTGCCAATTACTTTCCGTTGGCACTTAAGCCCAACGTCATGTCATGGTTGATGCACTTGCCAGTGGATTCCATCTCTTCTTAGTCGGTTCTGTGCCACGAGTTTGTTGGCACCTTTACCGGAGTCCACCAAACTCCTGGCCAGGCAAGTGATTTGCATGTCATCCCCCAGAAGGATGGCGAGAACCTGCGCAAGTACATCCAAAGGTTCAGCCGTGTGTAGTACAACATCCCAGATGTTCACCCCGCCACTGTCATCAGTGTGTTTAATCAAAACGTGTGCAACCGCAAGATGCGCAAAGAGCTGGTGATGAACATGGTCAAGGATGTGGCCGAGCTTTATGTTCTGGCTGATAGATGCGCTCGGGCTGAAGAAGGAACGAAGTACCCCAGCGAGGACGCCGGTGCGGAAACCGACTCCACAGACGAAGACGCTGCCGCCCCAGCAAAGAAGGGCCGACGCGGCAATAGGAAGCGTAAGGGCAAGACCGTACTTGCCGTTGAGGGATCCGGTGACCCCGGCGCTGCCAAGAAGGCCAAGGCTGACGACCCCGGCAAGGAAGTTGCCGGGTGCGCCGCCTGCCGGGCCTTGGCGGTTGCCGACAAGCCAGGAGGCTCCGACAAGCAATACTGCAAGATCCATCCCCCAAGGGCCACGACCTCCAAAACTGCCGATAGGTTGAGCTGCTTGCGGAAAAGCAGAAAGCTGAATATGAAAGGCGGGACAAGGAGAAGGGTCAGGATGGTGCTAAGGGGTCCGGCAAGAAGCATGGCGGCCAAGGAGGTCGCCGCGGCAAGGATAATCAACAAGAGAGGCCCGCTCGGGGCCGTGACAAGAAGGAGGAGGATGATGATCATGGTGAGGACGATGAGTTCGGCAAGCACGACTTCCAGAAAGCTATGGAGGCCATGTGCGTCGACGGTGGTGCCTCGTTGCATACCTCTCACCGCCAGCTAAAGCAGTGGGCTGATACGTCTCCAACGTATCTATAATTTTTTATTGTTCCATGCTATTATATTATCCATCTAGGATGTTTTATATTCATTTATATGCTATTTTATATGATTTTTGGGACTAGCCTATTAACCTAGAGCCCAGTGCCAGTTTTTGTTTTTTTCCTTGTTTTTGAGTTTTACAGAAAAGGAAAACCAAACAGAGTCCAATTGACCTGAAATTTGACGGAGATTATTTTTGGACCAGAAGAAGCCCACGGAGTATCGGAGATGGGCCAGAAGAGTCCCGAGGCACCCACGAGGGTGCGCGGCGTGCCCTACCCCCTGGGCGCGCCCCCTACCTCGTGGCCGCCTCAGAGACCCCCCTGACTTGTTCCCGACGGCAAAACCTCTTATATATACAGAAACCCCCAGAACATAACCTAGATCGTGAGTTCCGCCACCGCAAGCCTCTGTAGCCACCGGAAACCAATCGGGACCCTGATCCGGCACCCTGCCGGAGGGGATCCCTCACCGGTGTCCATCTTCATCATCCCGACGCTCTCCATGACGAGGAGGGGGTAGTTCACCCTCGGGGCTGAGGGTATGTACCAGTAGCTATGTGTTTGATCTCTCTCTCTCTCTCTCTCTCTCTCTCTCTCGTATTCTTGATATGGCACGATCTTGATGTATCGCGAGCTTTGCTACTATAGTTGAATCTTATGATATTTCTCCCCTCTACTCTCTTGTAATGGATTGGGTTTTCCCTTTGAAGTTATCTTATCGGATTGAGTCTTTAAGGATTTAAGAACACTTGATGTATGTCTTGCATGTGTTTATCTGTGGTGACAATGGGATATCACGTGATTCACTTGATGTATGTTTTGGTGATCAACTTGTGGGTTCCGTGACCTCGTGAACTTATGCATAGGGGTTGGCACACGTTTTCGTCTTGACTCTTCGGTAGAAACTTTGGGGCACTCTTTGAAGTACTTTGTGTTGGTTTGAATAGATGAATCTGAGATTGTGTGACACATATCGTATAATCATACCCACGGATACTTGAGGTGACATTGGAGTATCTAGGTGACATTAGGGTTTTGGTTGATTTGTGTGTTAAGGTGTTATTCTAGTACGAACTCTATGATAGATCGAACGGAAAGAATAGTTCGTGTTATTTTACTATGGACTCTTGAATAGATCGATCAGAAAGAATAACTTTGAGGTGGTTTCGTACCCTACCATAATCTCTTCGTTTGTTCTCCGCTATTAGTGACTTTGGAGTGACCCTTTGTTGCATATTGAGGGATAGTTATATGATCCAATTATGTTATTATTGTTGAGAGAACTTGCACTAGTGAAAGTATGAACCCTAGGTCTTGTTTCCTAGCATTGCAATACCGTTTACGCTCACTTTTATCGCTTGTTACATTGCTGTTTTTATAATTTCAGATTACAAAAATCTATATCTACCATCCATATTGCACTTGCATCACCATCTCTTCGCCGAACTAGTGCACCTATACAATTTACTATTGTATTGGGTGTGTTGGGGACACAAGAGACTCTTTGTTATTTGGTTGCAGGGTTGTTTGAGAGAGACCATCTTCATCCTACACCTCCCACGGATTGATAAACCTTAGGTCATCCACTTGAGGGAAATTTGCTACTGTCCTACAAACCTCTGCACTTGGAGGCCCAACAACGTCTACAAGAAGAAGGTTGCGTAGTAGACATCAAGCAGTTTCTGGCGCCGTTACCGGGGAGGTGAGTGCTTGAAGTTATAGCTTTAGATCTTACAATCGAGTCTTTTAGTTTCTTGTTTTATCACCAGTTTAGTCTATAAAAGAAAACTACAAAAAATGGAATTAAGGGTGCCTCATATGCTTCATCTTTTTAATGTCTTTCGTGAAAATGATGGAAAGGAAAATTGTGCTCAAGTACTAGAAGAAGAATTACATAGAATGCTTGGCATAAAATATTTGAATGATGAGCATGATTGCAATGTTGTTAGTATGAATTCTTTGAATACCCATGATGCTAATGATATGCAAAGCCACAAGCTTGGGGATGCTATGTTTGATGAAGATGATATGTTTAGTCCCCCAAGTTTTGATGAACAAATTTATTATGATGAAAGCATGCCTCCTATTTATGATGATTATTGTGATGACACATATGCTATAAAGAATAAAGATAACCATGAAACTTGTCATCATGATTTTAATTTTCAATTGGATTATGCTTCACATGATAGTTATTTTGTTGAGTTTGCTCCCACTACTATTGATGATAATACATTTGCTTATGTGGAGAGTAGTAAAATTTCTATGCAAGTAGATCATGAAAAGAATGCTTTATGTGCTGGTTGTATGGTTGAATTCATTCATGATGCTACTAAAAATTATTATGAGAGAGGATCATATGCTTCTACATATTGCAATAATATCAAATTTCCTCTTTATGTGTTGAAAATCTTGAAGATTTGCTTGTTTTACCTTCCTATGCTAGTTGTTTCATGTTCCCATAAGTTGTTTGCTCACAAAATCCCTATGCATAGGAAGTGGGTTAGACTTAAATGTGCTACTCATTTTCTTCATGATGCTCTCTTTATGTTTCAATTCTTATCTTTTATGTGAGCATCATTGAAATCATCATGCCTAGCTAGGGGCGTTAAACGATAGCGCTTGTTGGGAGGCAACCCAATTTTATTTTTGTTCCTTATTTTTTGTTCCTGTTTAGTAATAAATAATTCATCTAGCCTCTGTTTGGATGTGTTTTTATGTTTTAATTAGTGTTTGTGCCAAGTAGAACCAATAGGATCTTCTTGGGTGATAGTTGTTTGATCTTGCTGAAAAACACAGAAACTTTGCGCTCACGAAAATAATTGTTAAAATTCATAAGAACGTGATAAAATACTTATTCTTTTTGCAGTAGATCAATATACAAATTATCCAGGTTGTCCTAGTTTTTCAGAATTGTTGGAGTTCGAGAAGTATTCGAACAAATCAGATTGCTACAGACTGTTTTTTTTTGACAGATTCTGTTTTCTATGTGTTGTTTGCTTATTTTGATGAATATATGAGTAGTATCGGAGGGTATGAACCATAGAGAAGTTGGAATACAGTAGATATTACACCAATATAAATAAATAATGAGTTAACAACAGTACCTAAGTGGTGGTTTTATTTTCTTATACTAACGGAGCTTACGAGTTTTCTGTTGAGTTTTGTGTTGTGAAGTTTTCAAGTTTTGGGTAAAGATTCGATGGACTATGGAATAAGGAGTGGCAAGATCCTAAGCTTGGGGATTCCCAAGGCACCCGAATGTAATATTCAAGGACAACCAAGAGCCTAAGCTTGTGGATGCCCCGGAAGGCATCCCCTCTTTCGTCTTCGTTCATCGGTAACTTTACTTGGAGCTATATTTTTATTCACCACATGATATGTGTTTTGCTTGGATCGACATTTTATTTTATTTTGTTTTACTTGCTCTTTGAATAAAATAACAATATCTGAAATTCTTAAATGTTAGTGAGTCTTCACATAGTTACATAATTATTCAACTACTCATTGATCTTCACTTATATTTTTCAGAGTAGTTTGTCGTTTGCTCTAGTGCTTCACTTATATCCTTTTAGAGCACGGTGGTGGTTTTATTTTATAGAAATTATTGATCTCTCATGCTTCACTTATATTATTTTGAGAGTCTTTTAGAACAACATGGTAATTTGCTTTGGTTATAAAATTAGTCGTAATATGATGGGCATCCAAGATGGGTATAATAAAAACTTCCATATAGAGTGCATTGAATACTATGAGAAGTTTGATACTTGATGATTATTTTGAGATATGAAGATGGTAATCTTAGAGTCATGCTAGTTGAGTAATTGTGAATTTGAGAAATACTTGTGTTGGAGTTTTCAAGTCCCGTAGCATGCACGTATGGTAAACGTTGTGCGACAAATTTGAAGCATGAGGTGTTTCTTTGATTGTCCTCCTTATGAGTGGCGGTCGGGGACGAGCGATGGTCTTTTCCTACCAATATATCCCCCTAGGAGCATGCGCGTAGTGCTTGGTTTTGATGACTTGTAGATTTTTGCAATAAGTATGTGAGTTCTTTATGACTAATGTTGAGTCCATGAATTCATCTTTTTTCATGAACGGGGTATTGGACAACCTTTTTAAAAGGAATTTTCTTCTAGGGTATTGTGCGTTGTTCTTAAACATGTGCTCATAAAATTTTAAGCCTTCTCTGAGGTACTCTTCACCATCAAGCTGGTGTCAAACCAGTCCGGCAATATTGCTGTGCGGCTGCCAACCTGCGCTAGACATGTCGTCGCTTAGTTGAGCCGAGCTCAACTTCTTCGAATCATCATCTCTGCGAGCCGAACAAGAGTTCGGCATCGCGAAGGATAAATCATCACCAACATCGCCGCCCCACGGATTACACGGCGCGGGCACACCGGCATCGCCACACGATCACTTCATCAAGCCTACATTTACCACGTCACGAGCTAAGACCTGCATCGGCATGACCGCACTGTTGCTTCTTCAAAGCCGATGTCCATCACGCCGACCTACTTCGACACCTCGGCGGACCGGGGGCTCCTCTATTTCTTCATCAACATGCTCCGGTGACTTCGGCATCACCGGCCGACCAGCTTCGACACATCGACTAGCATGGTGGTTGCAACGTCACCTTACCGACCTGCTCCGTCACCTCGGCATTCAGGCCATATTTCTTTAATTATTTACTTCACTTAAATTAATTAAGTAGAAGAATGTTTAAGCATATTATTGTTATTATTTCTGGCTTGCACTATTTTATGTGCGCAGGCGATTGGTTCAGACCGGGCCGCGCTGTCACCTCGGCGTGCCGACTTCGTCGTCCCACCTTCGTCGACACAGTTGTGTCGTCTCCTTGGCATGTTTCCCTATGTTGGCAACCCACGCCATTAGCTTCATCAACCTACTCCGGAAACTTCGGCGTCACCAGCCGACCAGCTTCGTTACGTTAGCTGGACCGGGGGCTTTGCCTCGGCGAGACAATCTTTGCCAGCATCGCCATGCCGCCGCTTCATCACCCATCAGGCAATGGGTGTGCGGATCGAGTCCCAATTTTGGGAGTAACCTTTCTTCGGACTACTACAACAAATAAACCAGGTGCTATTAATCCTAGCAATTTTTGCTTGTTTGGGTTTATTTTCCAAGGAATTATTACTCTGGTTTGTTCCATCATCTGTACACAGGTGTATCAAATGGTGGCCGCATTAACGACGGTCGCGTGGTGGTTCGGTCAGTTTCTGTACATAGTTCGGTGAACGCCGCATCCGGAACTCGGACCGACCTGTGAATTCGGGCTTTGCCACACCTTTACCGCATCACGCCGATGCCCTGCATCGACATGGACTTCGGCACCAGGCCACATCTCTTTAAATAAATTATTTTTGCGAAAAGCAATTATGCAAGGATTATATATATATTATTCTTTTTGGACCGCACTATTCTATGTGTGTGGGTGATTGACTTCGACTGCGTCACGCGGTCACTTCGGCAAGCCAAGGTCATCGTTCCAATTGGCATAAATCGGCTCGCATGATCATCTTGTTGATTGAATTGCCATACCGACATGTTCGGTTGCCTCGGAGACTTCGGCATCATCAAGAGGGTCCTACCTCGTCGGGTGTTCGGCGCACGGGCCATATTTCTCTTATTACTCACTTTGCATGAATTATTAATCATGCAACCTTTTTTTATTACTTTTATCTCCGGCTTGCACTATCTTCTATGCACATGTAAATGATCCGGATTGGGCAGCGCTGTCGCCTCGGCTGGACCGGGGGCTTCGTCCTCACTTCATTAACCCATGCCGGGAACTTCGGTGTCATACTGTCGGCCTGCTCCGTCGCCTCGGACGGATGGGGGGTTCCACCTCGGCCGTGCTGTGTCACCACTTCGGAGTGCCGAGCTCTTCGCTCCTCCATCTCGGGACCGGCTTAGGGGCTGGGACCTCGTCCCGCCGTAAACTCGGACCGCGTCATCGATGCCGAGCACATTAACCAGCTAAGTCGCTTTCATGCTCAAAGTTATAAATTTTTTATTTGTGTTCGGTTCGACCGTGCTCACATGAGTTGTTTGTTAAAAGAAACTCCCTTTACCCATGTTAGCTGGGGGCTCTTAAATTTACATGAGTCGTTTTGTAATAAGGGTGTTTTCTTCTTGTTCGTTGCAAAATCTTTTTCTATCACTCCTTCCTCGACTCGAGTGTGTGGTCAATAGCCGGATAGCCTGGGTCTGATCTTGACCCACTTGCAGTCTTGAGATCGGATGTGTCATGTTAAAGCATGACAGAAGCACAAATTTTTTTAGACCAATTTTCGGATTGGCACCAATTGACTTGATTTAGTTCGAATATGGAGTTTCCGCATAAGTCTTTTGGTTTTTAAGACTATGACACTTTTAAACTATTTCTGTGTTTCCAGCATAAGTTTCGCAGTGCAACACCGGACACCTTTAGAGATTCGGCAAAACATTGTCGGGTATTGCTTTATATGCATCGGTTTCAAATTGTGTCTTTGGTCAATAGTTGGGTTGCCCGGCTCCTGTGCTTGCCTCCTATGTTCCGCTTTGTTCGGCTAGGTGTGCAAAGGCAGAACACTGCGATTGTGCTTCCAGCTAGCATGGTTAAGCGCCTCAGTGGAGAAAGCCGAAAACTGACTGTCACAATAAGTGTAAACTGGTCAGCGATCCGAGGACTGTGTTAAATTATAAGATCGATAGAGGTCACCCCATGTTAAATGACGGTCCATTCATAACATTTGTCGAAGTGTTTACGGGTTGACCTCGACTGTCGCCGAACACTAACTGGGGGCTAGTAACTGGCCTCCCAACTTTAAGCTCCTATGACTAAGTGAAAGTTATAAAGCCCGCATATCTGATTGCTTCGTTTCCGCTAACACAACCGCCTTTGGGCACCGAGACGTCGGGTAAGGGTAGTTTTTTTATTACGAAAACACCCTGTGTAGCATCTACAAGGGAGTGGAAGCTGACGATGGACCACTTTCAAATGATAAACGGTCGCAACGGAGTCAAAATAAACATATCATCGGCGTTTGTATTTAATATACGAGGGCCTCCTTCTGCAATCATTGTTATAAAGCCATAAATATGCATCAATTTGACTTAAGATTTTGGCCAAGCTGGGTTGCCTGGCTCATGTGCTTACCCCTACGTTCCCGATTGTTCGGCTAGGTGGTAAAGGGAGCACCTCTGTGATTGTTACTACCGGGTCATCCGAGTAAGTACCTCAGACTGGGTGAAACCGAAAGCTAGCAATCTTAAAGGATCACATTGGTCGGCAATGACGGAAGTGAAAATTTTGGTTCATTAATACCATAGAGTTCGGGAACTTTCCACGAACTAAATCCTCAATATTTTCCTCCCACATTGATCGGATGTGAGGTTTCATGATCATGATAAGCATGACGACCCAAAGAAAGGAACCAATAGCGGGACTATTTTCTTTGGAAGATGTTTCTTATGTTAAAACGTAATATAACATATCTCTCCGTGTACCTTTGTTTATAAAACCATATGGCCGGATTGCCTTGTTTTCCATAAATCTTTGCCCGTATAACGGCTTTATAAAGTAGGAAAACACTCCTCGGCTACTGGCCGAAGAGGTTGAAGCTGATGGTCGGTCAACAAAGTTTTGTACAATGCAGATCCGAGCATTAATGATGTAAAGTACTTGGATACATAGCATTACACATAATTTGTGATTTTACTATGGATATCGATCCTTAATTTGCCCACCCATGCCCGCATTAAGGCTCGGGGCCTACTGGGCTTCGGGCTTATTATTTACAAATATTAAAGGGGGCACATCGATCCCCTGATCCGGTGTTGCCACCCGACCAGTGTCTCGGGGGCTACTGCATTTCCTGTTCAATGCAGAAAATTCAAAGTGCTTAGTGTTCGGCTTGACTGAACTATAGGCAAACACGTCTTCGGACAACAACAGGTACCATCTGGACCTATCTGGCATCAAGCTAATATATTATGGCAACTTCTCAAGACCCTCTCTCAAGGGCCCGTTCGCCGATCACTATTATCTCTAATACATTACACTGCGTTTCTATTCCTATGTATGCTGCCGAGCTAGGAGTTGATCCTCAGGACGATTTCGTGCATCGACCTGAGTCTCAGGGGCTACTAGGATCAGCGGTTTCATGTTTTCCTTCAGGTGCATCTTGGGTTTTAGACCGACACACACCTTGAGGGCTACTAGTTATACATATTGACAGCAAATAAATTTAAACGCATAAAAAATCAGCCCAAACCCAAGGTGGTGCATCACCTCGGAAGCAGTCCGGCATAAAGCTCGGATGCAAGTGGTTGGCTCTATAGAGGGCATTTCCGGCATTAAGCTCGGCTAACCTCCTTTAAACTTCTTCAAGACAAGGTGATCTATGACACCTCGGATATAGTCCGGCGTTGGAGCTCGGATACAGTCTGGCGTTGGTCCTCAGCTGCAAAAGATACCTTGAATGCAGTCCGACGTTGGAGCTCGGACGCAAGAGAACACCGCCGCCCGGGAACAACTTCAAACCCGAGATGGGCGTAAAAATAACAAGGCATTGATAAAGGCCGATAACTTAAAGGGGCTCCTCGGATACCCGACGTGTAAACACTTCGGATTTACTTCGGCGATCCTCAAGATCGAAGGTAAGAAGATTTGTTGAACCAGTTTTCAAGACTGACTACCGAAGATGAAGAATAGTTCAAAAGAATCGAGGAGCGTCCCCAACTTGAAGACCAGTTCAGGGGCTACTGACGGTGTCCTGGACTAGGGGGTACTCAGCACGTCGTCTCCCGATCAGGTGGATCGGGCTGAGGACCCCATGGCGGTTCACTCATGGGCCACTTCGGGCAGCCCATGCCGCATATAAGGAGTATTCCGCAAGACTTGATGATCAAGACAAGGACTCCTCTCCACCAACGTATTCGACTAGGACTCTTGTTATCCTAGGCCTCTGGTACATTATATAAGCCGAGGCCAGGCTAGTTGATAGATCATTATGACATTATTCATCATACCCTCAGGTTTTAGACCACAACTTATGATCTCGAGACTCGAGGTAGATCAACTCTTGTAATCTCTATATTCATCAAGATCAATCAAGCAGGAAGTAGGGTATTACCTCCATTAAGAGGGCCCGAACCTGGGTAAACATGGTGTCCCTTGTCTCCTGTTACCCATCGATCCATGACACACAGCTTGGGACCCCCTACTCGAGATCTGCCGGTTTTGACACCAACAATCACCATCCCCTCTGACAATAAAGACACACTCATGTGCGCTGATCAACTCTACCGGGAGGCAGTTGCAGCAACTGCCACCAAAGCACTTGCTCCTTCCGCTGTAGCCCCGGGAGGGAAGAAGACCGGCAAGACCTCCTGCACCCACTCCGGCAAGCGCGCCCCTTTGGAGTGCAATGCTCCCGTCGAGGACGTGCCAGAGAGCTCCACCGGCAAGAGCAAGAAATCCAAGGCAGCACCACCAGAGACCAAGAAGGTGACCGTCAAGGAGGATGGCACGGGCGGGGATTTTACTATAAGCTCCACCCTTGACAGCAAATAGTAAAGCGCGCTCGTCACCTTCCTGCGTGCGAATGTCGACGTGTTTGCGTGGCAAGCATTCGACATCCCCGGCGTTCCCAGGGAGGTGATTGAGCACCATCTTGCAGTCTATCCTCATGCGCGGCCCGTCAAGCAGAAGGTCAGGAAGCAAGCTTTGGAGCGACAAGAGTTCATCATCGAAGAGATCAGGAAGTTGGAGGCGGCAGGTTTGGTCAGAGGAGTGCTCCACCCCATGTGGTTGGCCAATCCAGTGGTGATGCGTAAGGCAAACGGGAAGTGGAGGCTGTGTATTGATTACACAGACATCAACAAGGCTTGTCAAAAGGATCCTTTCCCTCTGCCATGCATCGACCAGATTGTGGACTCCACTGCCAGGTGTGACCTGCTGTCATTCCTCGACGCCTACTCAGGATACCATCAGATCTTCATGATGAAGGAAGACAAAGAAAAGACCGCGTTCATCACCCCATGTGGCACGTAATGTTTTGTACGAATGCCTTTCGGGTTGAAAAGCGCTGGTTCAACGTTTGCTCGAGCGGTCCAAATTGGTTTTGAGCCCCAGCTGCATAGAAATATGGAAGCTTACATGGATGATATAGTGGTCAAAACCAAGGACAAGGCTACGCTCATGCAAGATCTAGAAGAAACATTCACAAATCTGTGCAGGATCAACCTCAAGCTCAACCAGAGAAGTGTGTGTTCGGTGTCCCATCCGGCAAATTTCTTGGGTCCTTTGTGTCTCAATGCGGGATCGAAGCAAATCCCGGCAAGATCAAGGCGATTGAGCAGATTGAGGCGCCGAGACGGGTCAAGGACGTCCGCAGGCTCGCTGGCTGCATTGCTGCCCTAAGTAGGTTCATCTCCAAATTTGCTGAGCGCACCCTCCCCCTTTTTAAAGTTTTGAAAAAGGCAGGTCCAATGAAATGGACTCCGGAGGCAGAGGCAGCGCTACAGGATTTGAAGAAGTACCTCTCCTCCATGCCAATACTAGTCGCACCTAAACCACAAGAGCCGTTGCTGCTATATCTAGTGGCGACGAATCAAGTGGTTAGTGCTGCGCTAGTAGCACAGAGGGAACTTGAGGAAGAAGCAATAGTGGCAGCGGAGCCGTCGGATGGTGGGCGGGGGCTCTCCCCGGCAGAGCCTGACACCGGCAAGGCGGAACCCCCGGCAAGGCCCGGTCCCGGCAAGGTAGAGTCTGCACGGATGGGCGAAGTTGAACAGAAGAAGAAGGTGGTGCAACACCCGGTTTATTTCGTAAGTTCCCTCTTGCAGGGGGCTTGATCAAGATATTCCGAGATGCAGAAGATAATTTTCGGCCTCCTTATGGCCTCGAGAAAGCTGCGTCACTATTTCCAAGCACATGAGATCACCGTCGTCACCCGCCTCCCCTTGCAACGAATCTTGCACAACCCGGATGCGACTGGGAGGATTGTGGAATGGGCATTGGAACTGTCGAGCTTTTGCCTCAAGTTTGAAAGTACTTCAACAATCAAGAGCCGGGCCTTGGCAGAGTTCATAGCAGAATGGACCTCAACGCCCGACGAGGAGATTCAAGAGACCACCTTTCCCGGCAAGGAGACGAGCCATGATTGGATCATGTAGTTTGATGGGGCTTTCCCACTCCAAGGTGCTGGTGCCGGCGTGCTACTCGTCGCACCCACCGGAGAGCGCCCCAAGTACGTGGTCCAGATGCACTTTCCCCGGGAAAAATCAACAAACAACACGGCGGAGTACGAGGGATTGCTTGCCGGTCTCAGGATCGCGGCAGACCTCGGAATTAGGAAGCTCATCATGAGAGGTGATTCGCAGCTCATCGTCAAGCATGTTAACAAGGATTACCAGAGCCCGTTGATGGAGGCCTATGTGGATGAGGTGAGGAAGTTGGAGGAGCGTTTTGACAGTCTGCAAGCAGAGCATGTTCCCCGAGCAGAGAACAGCATTGCCGATGACTTGTCAAAACGCGCTGCCCTCAAGTTGCCTGTGGAACCAGGTACTTTTGTGCTTCAATTAACTCAGCCATCCGTTGAGCCATCAGCAGGAAAGAACAAGTGAAGGAAGGCAGGCCCCGGCAAGTACTTTCCCGCCGAGATCCCAGGAGCCGCCGGCAAGGACGTTGCCAGGTGTCCCAAGCTTGCCGGAGAGAAGCAACCTCCGACAGGAACTCAAGCCCTGGCCATAGAGGCGGCTGCCCTTACGGCTGAAGACGAGCCTTTAGTCCTTGTCGTCGAGCCCCAGGCTCCGGCATGGGCACATCACACCGTTCGTTTCCTCCAAAAAGGGGAACTCCCTGAGGAACAGGAAGAAGCAGAGAAAGTAGCCTTCAGTCCAGCATGTACTAGTTTGTGGATGATACCCAATACAAAAGGAGACCGAACGACGTGAAATTGAAGTGCATTCCTCGGGAGGACGGACTGAGGCTGTTGGCAGAAATACATGGAGGCATGTGTGGCTCCCACATAGGGTCAAGAGCCCTTGCTGGCAAAGCGTTCCGGCAAGGTTTCTTCTGGCCCACCGCTCTCCAGGATGCAACTACCCTAGTAACCAAGTGTGAAGCATGCCAGTTCCATTCAAAGAAGCTTCATCAACCAACCCAAGCTCTTCAGACAATCCCTCTTTCCTGGCCATTTTTGGTCTGGGGGCTCGACATACTGGGCCCCTTTCCCCGTGAAGTCAGGGGCTTTGAGTACTTGTACGTCGCGATCGACAAGTTCACAAAGTGGCCGGAAGTAGAACCAGTGAGAAAGGTGACAGCACAATCAGCCATCAGGTTCTTCAAGGGGCTAGTCTGCCGTGTTGGTGTGCCGAACAGAGTCATCACCAACAATGGCACACAGTTCACGAGCCGCACCTTCATGCAGTATATCCATGACCTCGGCGACAAGTTTTGTTTTGCTTCTGTGGCTCATCCCAGAAGTAACGGCCAGGCTAAGAGGGCAAACGCAGAGGTGTTGCGAGGCCTCAAGACCATGACTTTTGACAGGCTACACAGGTGTGGAAGGCGCTGGATTGATGAGTTGCCAACGGTTCTTTGGTAGATCAGGACGACGCCAAATCGAGCCACTAGCTAGACACCCTTTGCCCTGGTATATGGGGCAGAAGCAGTTCTCCCCACGGAACTCATATACGGGTCACCTCGAGTGCTCGCTTATGATGAGCTTGAGCAAGAGCAGTTGCGCCAAGATGATGCAACGCTCCTTGAGGAAGACCGTCTTCGGGCTGCTGTGGGAGCTGCTCGCTACCAGCAAGCCTTGCGCCGCTACCATAGCCGCAAGGTTCATGCCCGAAGCCTTGAGGAAGGCGACCTTGTTCTTCGGCGAGTTCAATCCGCCAAGAATTCCAACAAGTTGACGCCAAAGTGGGAAGGCCCTTACCGGGTAATACGAGTCACCAGGCCTGGCGCAGTCCGCCTGGAGACCGAAGATGGAATTCCAGTGAGCAACTCCTGGAACATCAAACATCTTCGCAAGTTTTACCCATAAGGCGCGGTTGCCGGCCCCCCCAGCAGACCACTTTTTGTAAAGCCTTGCGAGCAAGGCATGTAACCCTTTGTCAGGAAGGCGAAGGCGACTGCACGGCGGCTCACACAACTGCAGGATGAACTCGAGCGCCGTGTCCCCGACATGGCCGCTCGACGAAGCAGGATGGTGGCGGAGATGGTGTCGGAGATGGTGACGACGGGGGTGTCCCCTTCCGCGCCTGCCTCTGCCTCGACCGCCTCGCTGACCGTGACCCCGTCTGGCACCTCCACCTCGAGTGTGGCCTTCGCCTTGGGCATTTGGCTCTTCCTTAACCGCCGCGACTCTCTGGCAGGAGGAGGACCTAGTCACCTACGCAGAAGGACGGTCGCGGCCACGCCCTCTCGGCATGGCAGTGGATGGAGAATGGGGACGAAGGGAAGGCACGAGAGGATACCTCTCCTCCTCCTCCTAAGTTCCCTATTTATAGACAAGAGGGGAAGGCTGAAGACCGGCTCTACTCCTCTGGAGAGCCCTTTCAAGTACGGCTCATTAAGATGGCGACGAGCGGGGTAATCGACGCCCCCCCCACGCTAATCGAAGGCGCATGGGTATCAGCCATGGCGCGCCTTCCCATATCCCACGCGTTCATCACCTACCCCGCGCCATGCATGCAGCATACATGGCGAAAAAGAAGGGCGCGGTGGGAAACGTGGAACGGCGGTTCCAAGATTGAGAGAGGCGAGGGAGTAAATGAGCAGCGGCCCTGCAGTTTTCCCTTTTCTGATGGGGAAGGCCCACGCCGCCTCTTTACTATCCACCACGGGATGACGCAAGCATGCTGCGGTCATTCCATGCACGACCCCCATGTCACGCACTCAACATGGGTCGTGGGGAAGCGCAATTGGCGAAGGAGTTACCGTGGTCAAAACTCTGCCACACGTGCCCGCGCACCGTTCTAGGCCTGGCCCAACAACACTCTGCGCTCATGTATGGCCCAGGCCCGGGGGCTCCTGTCGGTGTACAAAAGTAGGGGGCCTCCTGTACCCCTTTACTTGTGCACGGGCAGTTGTAGCCACGCCTGCGGCCACGCTTGGCGGGCAGAGGAAGCAAAGAACAAGACTACTAGAGCAGCGCTCAAGCCAGGAGCGTGAAGAGCAAAGGGACAAGGTGGGCTTGTCCCGGCAAAAGCCTTGCCGGGGTGACCTACGTGGCCCCGGCAAGGGCCTTGCCGGGGCAACTTACCCAACACCAGCAAGGCCGCCACCCTTGAGCCTAAGAATTCCGACACCATCGACAACATCAGGAACCAAGGCTCGGGAGGTGCCTGCATGGTGACATGCAGATCTTTGTGAAGATCGAAGGCCTGCAAGACTAGATGAGAACCAGAAGACGAAAGCCCCCCGGCAAGATCCTTGCCGGGGACGCCCACAAGACCCCAGCAAGACCCTTGCCGGGGCCCCGGTGAGACCCTTGTCGGGGACATCTGCGGGGCCACAACTAGGCCCGCACTTACCAAGGTTTCGCTGCCCCATGGCCGTTCCGACTCAGCAGCCTGCCTTCCAACTAGGCACGCACCTACATGGCAGCATGCAGCTTCTAGGCCAGCCAGGCAAGCACCTGCGTGGTGGCATGCAGATCTTCGTGAAGACCCTGTCACCTTACCAGCACAGCAGCCAGCCAGCCAGCCAGCGTGGCGCTGCATGCCTCGTCAGCTTGGACGCACGTCGAAGCGAGGCGAGGCGGCGACAGACGAGACGAGCTTCCTCGCCGTCCCCGATAAAGCAAGGGGACATGTCGGCAGTGCATTAAATGTGTTTTGTCCCACGATGTCAGGGATAGACTTGTACACTGTACATACTTTCCACCTCTTGTGTGCCACTGTGGCGACCCCTTTAACGTATAAAAGGAGGCCCGAGGCGTACTGAGGAAGGATTCGGACTTTTTGGGCTAGGATGCACCGCAGCTAGTTCAAGAACTCAAGAACACCAAATATACACCAAAGCAGGATTACGCATCGCTTGCGGCCCGAACCTGGATAAAATTCCCCTGTGTTGATCTTCTAAACCCACTCTTTCCACAGCCCCGCGCCCCGTCATCCATAGTAGGGATTCCCTGTGATCCCATAGGTGTCGTTTCCCCGACAGCGTCCAAGATTAGTAGACCGACTCCTGCCTACATCTACTACTATTACTCCACACATCGACCACTATCCAGCATGCATTTAGTGTATTAAGTTCATGGAGAAACGGGGTAATGCAATAAGAACGATGACATGATTCAGACAAGATCTATTTATGTAGAAATAGACCCGATTTTGTTATCCTTAATAGCAATGATACATACATGTCAGTTCCGCTTCTGTCACTGGGATCAAGCATCGTAAGATTGAACCCATCACAAAGCACCTCTTCCCATGGCAAGAAAAATCGATCTAGTTGGCCTAACTAAACCAAAGATTTGAAGAAGAAATACGAGGCTATAAGTAATCATGCATATAAGAGATCAAAGAAACTCAAATAACTTTCATGGATAAAAACATAGATCTGATCATAAACTCAAAGTTCATCGGATCCCAACAAACACACCGCAAAAAGAGTTACATCAAATAGATCTCCAAGAGACCATTGTATTGAGAATCAAAAGAGAGAGAGGAAGCCATCTAGCTACTAACCACGGACCCGTAGGTCTACAATGAACTACTCACGCATCATCGGAGAGGCACCAATGAGGATGATGAACCCCCCGTGATGGTGGCTAGAATTGATTTTCGTCGACTCCCCTAGGGTTTCTGGAATATTGGGGTATTTATAGAGCAAAGAGGCGGTACGGGAGGCCACCGAGGTGGGCACAACCCACATGGGCGCGCCCTGGTGGGTTGTGCTCCCCTCGGAGCACCCCTCAGGTACTTTCTTGGCCCAACAGGAGTCTTCTGGTCCAGAAAAAATCCACAAAAAGTTTCGCTGCATTTGGACTCCGTTTGATATTGATTTCCTAGAGTGTAAAAAATAAGCAGAAAACAGCAACTGGCACTGGGCACTATGTCAATAGGTTAGTCCCAAAAAATGATATAAAGTTGATATAAGATGATGGTAAAACATCCAAGAATGATAATATAACAGCATGGAACAATCAAAAATTATAGATACGTTGGAGACGTATCAATGCGAGATTACCATCCTATCCTAACCGACTAATATTGCTGTGATGTAGGAAATTTTAAACAGGGGCCAAGTTTGTAAATTTCCTCGCATTTGAGACACGCGCGCCCTGAAGACATGGTTCCCCCTACCTCTCGCCCTCCATTTCCCCATTCGTACTCTGTGGGCGCCAAAACACCGTCTCCACTGCAGTCTCCTCCGTCTGCCACCCCATCCACCGTTGTCCTCCTCCACCATGCCGGAGCTGATACCTCGACGTCGTCGTCCATTAAAAGAGACCGACCTCTCTCATCCACAGCTTTGGACCAGGATCCTTGCATCGCGTCCTCTCGCTTCATCGGCGCCATCGTCCACCTTGCCGAGGCCGCTCGTACGACCATCTCATCCGCCATGCCGGGATATTTCCCACGACGCCATCATCTTCCCTCCAAGATCTTCTTCCACGCCGTCGAAGGCCATCGCTACCACAACACTCCCAATGCCTCAGCAGATGCTTACACTGCGCTACACCAGAGGCGGTACTCTTTCGTATCTGCTCAAGTTATTTATCTCAGCAAGAAAATAGATCGCCACTGCTTCATTGTGATTTCTTGTCCATCGCTTAGAATCTTACTTGTTAGTTGAAACCAAACATTGGTTGCGAAGTTGCCTTTGTCCGATTTGCACCTTCAGATCCGCCATGGCACGCTCACCACTATACTCGCAATGCTTATGGTTTTCCCCTTTTATATTCCACATTGGCTTAAATGTCAGTCGATTGAATTTCAAATTGGGGTCAGTCCATTTTTGGGAGTTCGTCGGAGGGAAGGAAGGGGCTCTCCGGAGGGTGCCCCATTATCTACCTTAGGTTTTCGGGTGGGGACAGTGGTTGTGGGGGGCTGTCGTCGGGCTATAGTGGGGCCTCGCCGGAGGCAAAACTCAACGCGTGTAGGGGTGGGGTTAGCTAGAGGGATGGCCGGGGGCAGAGGAAGACCAGAGGTGGTGGGCGGCTCAGGGAGGGCAGGGGCGGTGGTTCGGCTGGCGGCCCGTGCGGTGGTCTTTAGGGGAAGAATAAGAGGCGAGGAAGAAGAAGGGTTAGGAGATGTAGGATCTTCATCCAACCGCCTGAAATGGTCGACTGACCCAAATGACGAAAGTCAGGCGACTTGCATGTAGACATTCCCATATATTTAGTACCATCGTCAACCCATCAAGCTAAACAACATGCCACTCGTAATTCCAAACTTAGTTGCTCAAATACGAATCTGATATTGTTGGGGATATGACTATTTGGTATGAACCGCCCAGAAGGGGCCGGGTCATACCACTGGCGACTCATCAATGAAGATGGCGGATCATGCAAGCCCGTTGACGGCCCAAGACCCAGAGGCGACTTGAGGCCCAAGAGGATGAACCGCCATATGTATATAACTTGTTTTGTAAGGCAAGCGTAGGTAGTCACCGAGCTGGACACTTGTGTATGTGCCGGCCGGGACTCCGTGAGCCGTCGGGCGTCAACCTGTGTATATAAAGGGATGACCCGGCGGTGGCTTAGGAAAAGAAAGAAGAGATCAAGAACTAGGTCAAGCGTATTCGCTCCCTGGTAATAGAAACCCAAGCAATACAATCCCAAACTGGAGTAGGCCTTGTTACCTCCATCGCGAGGGGCCGAACCAGTATAAACCCTTTGTGTCCTTTGTCCCGATTAACCTCTTTAAGCTAACATAGATGCGATGGCTCCACGACTAAGTCCTTCCGCTAGGACATCTGCCGTGACAATTCCACGACAGTTGGCGCCCACCGTGGGGCTGGCGCATGGTGGTTTCGAGTTCTTCAAGGGCAACTTCGAAGGGATCGAGGGATACGCTGTGGGCCGGATGACCAAAAGTCGTCACGGCAAGCTCTACATCGACGATGCAGGCTGGGGCCCCGAGGCCGGCTCAATCAAGTACGGGTACCGGGTCCCCTTCGGCGGAATCCACGTCTTCATCGACAAGATCGGTGAACCGGGCCCTGAGCCGGACACCTGCACCGACATCATCGAGATGGCTCAGCGTGCACGACCCGCCCGGATTCAACCCGCTATGAAGCGTGCCTTTGTTGGTTTCACCCATGGGGTGGAAGTTGGAGAAGGATCTGCGTCTGGTGGTGAGACGGCCATCTACTCTGATGACGAATTGTCCACAGGCGAGACTAATTCAATGTATCAATTGCAAGACGGTCGGCTTGGGGGTTGTTCCGATGGTGACAGTATTCCGGACCCCTACGAGCCACCGAATAGGGTCGCGATCTACATGGCTGGCACACAGCCGACGCTTGGTTCAACAACCGTCGCGGCTATGACCTCTAGCTCAACGGCCGCGGCCGTGGCTGGTGCTAGCGGCACTGTGCGCCCGCCGGCTCAAGCTTTCACAGAGTTATTAGAGGCTTTGGCGACTCTGATGGGGGTGGAGGTAACCCCGAACAACTAGGAACAACACAAGGTGGATGTGGTGAAGCTGCGAGATGAGATAGCTCAAGCCAAGGAAGAGCTGGCGGCTGAGAATGCTAGGATGGCTACCGAGCAGGCTGCTTTGGACTCCCAGGCACAACGGATTCAGGCAGAGTCCTTCCGGCCCACATTGGATCAGAACGCTTCAAACGAGATCATGAGGAGGAGGCACTGGAGTCATCTACCCCCGGTTTATGAGCCGAGGAACCTCTTCAACACACCTGGAGCAGGGACCAATGACCCGCCGGTGGTGAACCGGGAGGTCGAAGCGCCTGGGACTGGAGTGCCGGTTCAGCCACGTGCGATGGCCCCGCCACGTTTGAATAGTACTTTGCCTCAGCATGTTCCCACACCTCCGGGTCATTATTCTAACCCTTTGGGTAATATGATTGCTGCGGCAACGCGGTTGGCGGCTCTGCCAGTTGAAGGCGAGTCTCCAACGGCGATAGAAACACGAAGGGCCAGAGAGCTTCTTCAGATAGCTGTGGCTCAGCAGGCGGCTTATTCTTATAGCCGCGAGAGGATTCATTCAACCCCTCGACCGAGTCGAAGTTATAGCAGGCATATTGAGTCGCCTACCATTTCAAGCAGTGAGCCTCGTGGGCATGACCAGGCGCGTGGAGGTGGATCAGGGCAGGGCGCGTCGGGAGGCTGAGCAGGCGGCCCAGTTGGCGGCTCAACAACAATCTCCGGTTTATCCATCAGCTTCGGTGGAGGCAAGTGTGACCTCTAGAACCTTGGGTGTGCCGTGTTTAGTGTCGGCTCTGCGTAACGAGCATTTACCTAAGGATTTCAAGGGTCCTCGTAAGGTGCCTAATTACACAGCAGACCAGCCCCCTGAGGCTAGGATTGAGAGTTATGAGATGGCCATGGAGATGTTGGATGTTAGTGATGCTGCATGTGCTAAGTACTTCACCATGCTATTGGATGGGCTGGCTTGTACTTGGTTGAAGGGGCTCCCCGCTAACTCCATCAGATCATAGGCAGAATTGAAGGCTTCTTTCATCCAAAACTTTAAAGACACGTGCAAGCAGCCTATGTCAATCCTTGATTTGGATTCTTGTGTCCAAGGCGAGGGCGAGTCAACAACCCATTGGGTACGCCGGATCTCAGCTGTTATCCACTCGTCAGACAGCATCAACGCCGGTTCAGCAGTCCTGATGTTGGAGAAGAACTGCTGTTTCCTCACTTTGAAGCAGAAACTGCGGCGGCTTAAGCATCACTGCAATGACATGGGGGAGCTAATGGTAGCTTTCGTCAAGTATGTCGACTCTGATGGTACCAAGGACCCCGAGTGTGATGATGAGAAGCCGGGTAAGGGAAAGAAGAGCGGCAATACGAAAGGGCAGCAGCATAACCCGGCGGGGCAAGGTGGCAATGGTAAGTGCAATGCGGATGGCAATTTAGACTTCGTGGCTAATAGCAATATGCAGAATAATAATCAGCGTCGCAAGGGTAAGCCGGCCCGGTTTGGAGGACCGAAATTTAACCTTGAGGCAATCAGCCTTGTCCAAAGCATGGTACACACGAGAAGCCGGCTACTCATCTGTGGAAGGATTGCTTCATCATGAAGGAATATAGGAATTCTAATTTCTTCCAGAACAATCATGGCCCGAATGGCGGTTCAGGATCCGGCTCTCATGGACCTGGCTTTGGTGGTGGCGGTTCAAGCTCTGGTTTCTAGGGCCATGGCAATCAGGGTGGTTTTTGTCAACAATCTGGTGAGGGGAATCAGCAACAGTCTGGTTATCAGAGTAACCTGAAGCAATTGAATAGTGGACAGTACCACGTTTTCACCAAGAGTTTGTGTAAGTGGGATCAGAAGCTCCATAAAAGGGCAGTGAACGTAGTTGAACCGGCGATTCCTCGTTATTTGCGATGGTCTGAACACCCTATTCTCTGGAGCCGTGAGGATCACCCGCCCCGGGTTGATAATCTAGGTCACTTGGCTCTGGTGGTGGCGCCTCAGGTTGGAGGGTATCGATTTACTAAGGTACTCATGGATGGGGGCAGCAGCATCAAAATTATGTATTATGAAACTTTCCGTCGTATGAGTTTGACTGGCAAAGATCTTAAGCCGTCGTACACTATTTTTCACGGTGTGGTGCCTGGTATGTCAGCATATCCAGTGGGCAAAATATCTTTGGGAGTTGCTTTTGGTGATGATCATGATTCCAGATCTGAGACATCGACTTTTGAGGTGGTTAAAATCAAGAGCCCTTATCATGATCTGTTTGGGCGGCCGGCTTATGCTAAGTTCATAGCAAGGCCTTGTTATGTTTATTTGCAGCTTAAGATGCCGGGTCACAAGGGGACTATCACAGTGCATGGAAGCCGCAAGAAAGCCTTGGAGTGTGAAGAAGGCGATGCTGATTATGTTGAACCTGTCTGTGCAACAGAAGAGTTAAAGTTTTACAAAGATAATGTTGACCCGACAGATATGACATCTCTGAAGAAGCCAACCACAAAGCATGACCCCCTGTTGAAATTTAAATCAGCTGATGACCCTAAGCTAGTTGACTTTGTTCCTGGTGATTCGTCCAAGGAGTTCAGTATCAGTGCTAATCTGGATCAGAAATAGGAAAGCGCGCTCATCGAGTTCATCCGTGAGAACCGGGACATCTTTGCATGGAAACCTTCAGACATGCCAGGTGTACCGAGGGAACTCGTTGAGCACACTCTTAATATTGATCCAAAGTTTAAACCGGTCAAGCAATTCCTTTGCCGTTTTAATGAAGAGAGGCGCAAGGCCATTGGTGAAGAGGTGGCCCGGCTCTTGGCGGCTGGGTTTATTGTTGAAGTTTTTCATCTTGAGTGGTTGGCTAACCCGGTGCTGGTACTTAAGAAAAACGGTACTTGGCGTATGTGTGTGGATTACACAAACCTAAACAAGGCCTGTCCGACTGATCTTTTTGCTCTTCCCCGTATTGATCAGATCATTGATGTTACGATGGGTTGTGAACGTTTGAGCTTTCTGGATGCTTACTCGGGTTATCATCAGATCAAGATGGCGGTTAAGGACCAGGAAAAGACAACTTTCATCACTCCTTTTGGAGCCTTCTGTTATGTGTATATGCCTTTTGGGCTCAAGAGTGCCCAGGCGACTTACCAGCGGTGTGTGCAAAATTGCCTTCATGATCAGATTGGGTGTAATGTTCATGCTTATGTAGATGATATTGTGGTGAAATCCAGGAAGAAGGAAACCCTGATAGATGATTTGAAAGAGACCTTTGACAATCTCTGGGTCTACAAGATGATGCTTAACCCGGCCAAGTGTGTCTTTGGTGTACCAGCAGGCAAGCTTTTGGGCTTTCTGGTTCCTGAACAGGGGTATTGAAGCTAACCCGGAAAAAATAAAGGCTATCACTTCCCTGGCTAAACCAGCGTGTATTAATGATGTTCAACGTCTGGCGGGTCGTATTGCGGCCTTAAGCCGGTTCATAAGCCGGCTAGGTGAAAAGGCTATCCCTCTGTACCAGATGATGAAGAAGACAGATCACTTTGTCTGGAGTGATGCTGCTAATCAGGCGTTTGAGGCCTTGAAAAAATAGTTAGCGGAGCCGCCGGTTCTTGCTGCTCCCGTTGATAAAAAGCCCTTGTTGTTGTATGTGGCTGCCAATAGCCGAGCTGTTAGCGTGGCAATTGTGGTGGAATGGAAGGAATCAGGCAAGGAGCATCCGGTTCAGCGGCCGGTTTATTACATCAGTGAGGTGCTCATTGAGTCCAAGTAGAGGTATCCGCATTGGCAGAAGTTTGTATATGGGGTATTCATGGCTAGTCAAAAGCTCAAGCAATATTTTCTGGGTCATCCCATCAATGTGGTTAGTTCTGCTCCTTTAGGGGATATTATTCAAAACAGAGAAGCCACAGGTCGGGTAGCCAAGTGGGCCATTGAGCTTGGAACCCATGGTTTGAAGTATATGCCTCACACAGCCATCAAGTCTCAAGCACCTGTGGATTTCATAAATGATTGGACAGAGCTGCATATGCCCGAGGAGAAGCCGGATAGCACATATTGGACTATTCACTTCGATGGATCCAGGCAGTTGGAAGGCTCGGGGGCTGGAGTTATCTTGACTTCCCCACGAGGTGATAAATTTTGTTATGTTTTAAGGTTGTTGTTCCCTTGTACTAAAGATGCAGCTGAGTATGAGGCCTTGCTCCATGGTCTTTGGATGGCTAAGGAGATGAACTTAAGCCGGGTGAGGTGTTTTGGTGACTCAGATTTGGTAGCTCAGCAAGTTTCAGGCACTTGGGATTCTAAGGATCCACTCATGGCGGCTTATCGCCGAGAGGTTGATGCTATTGCTAGTCACTTCAAGGGCTATCAAGTGGAGCATGTTGATCGAAGGAAAAACGAGGCGGCTGATGCTTTGAGCAGGTTGGGATCCCAGCATCAGCCGGTACCACCCAATATTTTCCTTGATATTCTGCATAATCCTTCAGTCAAACTGCCTACAGAGGAAGATCTTTCTATTCCTGACCTAGAGGCATAGCTGGTAGCGGCTCTTCATGCTATTCCTGATTGGATAGTTCCCTATTTGGCGTATACGACCTGGGGCGAGTTACCTAAAGATGAAACTTTGGCCAGGCAGATAATCCGGCGGTCTAAGTCAATGACTATTGTCAATGGAGAATTGCATCATCGCAGTATTACGGGGGCGTTTCAATGTTGTGTCTCTCCTGAAGAAGGTCGTGAGATCCTATGAGAGATTCATGAAGGAGATTGTGGTCATCATGCCGGCTCTAAGTCTCTCATGGCCAAGGCTTTTCGTCATGGATTTTATTGGCTAACGGCTCATGCTGATGCAGAGGATTTGGTCAGTAAATGTGATGGTTGTCAGAAATTCTCAAGACGGGCTCACATGTCGGCTCAATAATTGAGGATGATTCCAATTGATTGGCCGTTTGCGGTCTGGGGGCTTGATATGGTTGGGCCTTTCAAAAGGTCCAAGGATAAAAGACCCACCTTTTGGTGGCGGTTGACAAATTCACAAAGTGGGTTGAAGAGAGCCGGTTAGTAAGTGTGACGCGGCCACAACGGTTCAATTGATCAAAAAGGTGATCTTCCGTTTCGGTTTTCCCCACAGCATTATAACAGATAATGGCACCAATATGTCCAAGGGTGCTATGAAAGAGTTTTGTCAATGAGAGCATATTCGACTTGATGTGTCATCAGTGGCTCACCCCCAGTCCAATGGTCAAGCTGAGAGAGCCAATCAAGAAATTTTGAGAGGCATCAAGCCTCGGCTTATGGTCCCTTTGCAGAGGACGCCGGGTTGTTGGGTGGAGGAGTTACCCTCAGTGTTATGGAGCATCAATACCACCCCCAACAGATCTACGGGTTACATGCCTTTCTTCATGGTTTACGGAGCAGAGGCGGTTCTCCCTAGTGACATCCGTCGCGATTCGCCTCGTGTGGCGGCTTATGTTGAAGCTGATAATGAAAAAGCACGTCAGGATGCTAATGACCTGTTGGGTGAGGAGTGTGACCTTGCGACGGCTCGTTCAGTGATTTACCAGCAAGATCTACACCATTATCATAGCCGTCGAGTTAAAACCAAGACCTTTCAAGAAGGCGATTTGGTGCTCCGGCTTATCCAGGATCAAACTGATATGCACAAACTATCCCCGCCTTGGGAAGGACCCTTTGTGGTGAGCAAAAATCTGAACGATGGGTCATATTACCTTATCAATGTTCGAGACCACAAGGACTCACGCACATCGGAGGAGGAGACCCGTCGGCCGTGGAATATTGCTTATCTTCGGCCTTATTACACCTGAGCCACTGGCTCTTGTGATGTATATATTTTGACAATGTATATATTATAATGAATATAATAAAGCCGGCATCCCTGATAATTCAGGGCCTCTGTCGTTTCATTTCTGAGAATAATGAGTCTTTATTGTCACTTCATATGATCACCTGGGGGCTTCCTGCTCATTGAGCATAGCTATGACTACCCTCTTGATCCGGCTTGTACGCCATAATTACTAAATACTTGGGGGCTTCTTGCTTATTGAGCATAGCTATGACTACCCTGTTGATCCGGCTTATATGCCTGGAATGAAATATTACTTGGGGGCTCTTTGTTAATGGACAAGAGCTTTGTTGACCCTTGTAATAGGCTTGGACGCTAGGTGTATTCACTAAACAATCCGGGTTATCCTGCCTTTGTAAGTTGGCCACTCTGCCCAGGTAATCCTGGAATGACTCGCCGTTGATAACCCACAAGTATAGGGGATCAATTGTAGCCTCTTTTGATAAGTAAGAGTGTCGAACCCAACGAGGAGCTAAAGGTAGAACAAATATTCCTTCAAGTTTTATCGACCACCGATACAACTCTACGCACGCTTGACATTTGCTTTACCTAGAACAAGTATAAAACTAGAAGTACTTTGTAGGTGTAACGGGATAGGTTTGCAAGAATATAAAGAGCACGTAAATAAAAACTAGGGTCTGTTTTAAGTAAAGAAGCAATAAAGTTAGTATAGCGAGTGTGGAAAAGTGGTGGTAGGAGTTGCGAAATTGTCCCTAAGCAATTGACTACTTTACTAGACCGATAGCAAGTTTTATGTGGGAGAGGTCACTGCTAGCATGTCATCCCTGACTTGGAATTCTATGCACTTGTGATTGAAACTATTAGCAAGCATCCGCAACTACTAACGTTCATTAAGGTAAAACCCAACCATAGCATTAAGATATATTGGTCCCCCTTCAATCCCGTATGCATCAATTTCTATGCTAGGTTGAAGCTTCTGTCACTCTTGCCCTCCAATACATAGTCCTATCAACATAGAACCGACCCTATGGTGTGATCCACGCGCGCGCTCATATGATGGGCACCAAAGGACAGCAACATAACCACAAGCAAATTAAACCAATAATAGCAATTCACCAATTACTGATAGGACAATGAAAATCTACTCAGACATCATAGGATGGCAACACATCATTGGATAATAATATGAAGCATAAAGCACCATGTTCAAGTAGAGGGTACAGCGGGTTGCGGGAGAGTGGACCACTGTAGATAGATGGGATAAAGTGATGAAGATGTTGGTGAAGATGACGGAGGTGTTGGTGTAGATTGCGATGACGATGATGGCCCTGGCGCCACCGAAAGAGAGGGGGAGAGAGCTCCCCTTCTTCTTCTTCTTCTTCTTCTTCTTCCTTGACCTTCCCCCTAGATGGGAGAAGGGTTTCCCCTCTAGTCCTTGGCTTCCATGGAATGGGAGGGGCGAGAGCCCCTCCGAGATTGGATTTGTCTCTCTGTCTCTCTCTGTTTCTGCGTTCCAGATTCTGGCCTTTCACCGTTTCTTATATTCCCGGAGATCCGTAACTCCGATTGGGCTGATATTTGGACACGATCTTGACCTGGATATTGGCTTTCTTGCGGCGAAAGAAGGGCACCAAATGCCTTACGGGGTGGCCACGAGGGTCAGGGGAGCGCCCCCTGCCTCGTGGCCCCCTCGGGCATCGTCTCGCGTTGATTCTTCTTCCCAAAAATCACATATATTCCAAAAAAAATCTCCGTAAGTTTTTATCCCGTCTGGACTCCGTTTGATATGGATTTTCTGCGAAACAAAAACATGCAACAAACAGGAACTGGCACTGGGCACTAGATCAATATGTTAGTCCCAAAAAATAGTATAAAAAGTTACCAAAAGTATATGAAAGTTGTATAATATTGGCATGGACAATAAAAAATTATAGATACGATGGAGACGTATCAGCATCCCCAAGCTTAATTCCTGCTCGTCCTCGAGTAGGTAAATGATAAAAAAAGATAATGTGGAATGATACCTAGCATAATCTTGATCATGTAATGTAATCATGGCATGAATATTAAGACACGAGTGATTCAAAGCAATAGTCTATCTTTTGACATTAAGACAACAATACTTCAAGCATACTATTAAAGCAATCATGTCTTTTCAAAATAACATCGCCAAAGAAAGTTATCCCTACAAAATCATATGGTCTGGCTATGCTCCATCTTCACACAAAATATTCAAATCAAGCACAACCCCAATGACAAGCCAAGCAATTGTTTCATACTTTTGATGTTCTCAAACCTTTTCAAATTTCACGCAATACATGAGCGTGAGCCATGGACATAGCACTATAGGTGGAATAGAATATGATGATGGAGGTTGTGTGGAGAAGACAAAAAAGGGAGAAAGTCTCACATCGACGCGGCTAATCAATGGGCTATGGAGATGCCCATCAATTGATGTCAATGCGAGGAGTTGGGATTGCCATGCAACGGATGCACTAAGAGCTATAAGTGTATGAAAGCTCAAACTGAAACTAAGTGGGTGTGCATCCAACTTGCTTGCTCATGAAGACCTAGGGCATTTGAGGAAGCCCATCGTTGGAATATACAAGCCAAGTTCTATAATGAAAATTCCCACTAGTATATGAAAGTGATAACTCAAGAGACTCTCTATATGAAGAACATGGTCCGACTCTGAAGCACAAGTGTGGTAAAAGGATAGTAATATTGCCCCTTCTCTTTTTTTTCTCTCATTTTTTTGTTTTTTTTGTTTTTTTGGTGGGCTTCTTTGGCCTCTTTTATTTTTTTTGTGCTTCTTTGGCCACTTTTATTTTGATAACCTCACATGGGACAATGTTCTAATAATGATGATCATCACACTTTTATTTACTTACAACTCAATATTACAACTCGATACTAGAACAAAGATATGACTCTATATGAATGCCTCTGGCGGTGTACCGGTATGTGCAATGATCTAGCCTAGCAATGACATCAAAAAAAGGACAAGCCATGAAAACATCATGCTAGCTATCTTACGATCATGCAAAGCAATATGACAATAAATGCTCAAGTCATGTATATGATGATGATGGAAGTTGCATGGCAATATATCTCGGAATGGCTATGGAAATGCCATGATAGGTAGGTATGGTGGCTGTTTTGAGGAAGATATAAGGAGGCTTATGTGTGATAGAGCGTATCGTATCACAGGGTTTGGATGCACCGGCAAAGTTTGCACCAACTCTCGAGGTGAGAAAGGGCAATGCACGGTACCGAAGAGGCTAGCAATGATGGAAGGGTGAGAGTGCGTATAATCCATGGACTCAACATTAGTCATAAAGAACTCACATACTTATTGCAAAAATCTATTAGTCATCGAAACAAAGTACTACGCACATGCTCCTAGGGGGATAGATTGGTAGGAAAAGACCATCGCTCGTCCCCGACCGCCACTCATAAGGAAGACAATCAATAAATACCTCATGCTCCAACTTCGTTACATAACGGTTCACCATATGTGCATGCTACGGGAAGCAAAAACTTCAACACAAGTATTTCTACAATCCACAACTACCCACTAGCATAACTCTAATATCACCATCTTTATATCGCAAAACTATTGCAAGAATCAAACATATCATATTCAGTGATCTACAAGTTTTATGTAGGATTTTATGACTAACCATGTGAATGACCAATTCCTGTCAACTCTCTAAATAGATATAAGTGAAGCAAGAGAGTTTAATTGTTTCTACAAAATATATGCCCATGCTGTAACAAATATAAGTGAATCAAAAGAGCATTCTACAAATGGCGGTTTTCTATGTGTAGGGAAAAAGGCAATCCAAACTTCAAATGATATATGTGAAGCACATGAAGCATTCTATAAAGCCATACTCAAAAGATATAAGTGAAGTGCAAAGAGCATTCTATAAATCAACCAAGGACTATCTCACACCAGCATGGTGCATCAAATAAAAGTTAAAACTAAATGCAAAAGACGCTCCAAGATTTGCACATATCACATGAACGAAACGAAACTGAAAACATACTGATTCTTGTTGAAGAAAGATGGGATGCCTTCCGGGGCATCCCCAAGCTTAGACGCTTGAGTCTCCTTGAATATTTACTTGGGGTGCCTTGGGAATCCCCAAGATTGAGCTCTTGCCTCTCCTCCTCCTCACATCGAGACCTCCTCGATCTTTGAAAACTTCATCCACACAAAACTCAACAGAAAGCTTGGTAAGATCCGTTAGTATAATAAAGCAAATCACTACTCTAAGTACTGTTGCAAACCAATTCATATTTTGTTTTTGCATTGTAGCTACTGGAATATAACTTTTCCATGGCTTAATCCACTGATAGAAATTGATAGTTTCATCAAAACAAGCAAACTATGCATCAAAAACAGAATCTGTCTTTAACAGGACAGTCTGTAGTAATCTGAACATTCACCATACTTGTGGTACTCCAAAAATTCTGAAAAAATTTAGGAGAAATAAACAATTTGTATAGAAAGATAGTGCAAAAAGTTTCGGAACCGTTTGACGTTCAAGTAAAAAATGTAAAATCGCGCACTACAGCCAAAGTGCCTGTTTTGCACCGCACAAACCAACAAGCAATGTAAACATCCTAAAGGCAAATCTTGGCACATTATTTTTGTTTTTAAAATTTATAAAAGCACACAACAGAAATAAATGACTCTCTAAAACTTCTGGGTTGTCTCCCTGGCAGCGCTTTCTTTAAAGCCATTAAGCTAGGCATATAGTGCTCAAGTAATGGATCCACCCGGATCCCAAGGTATATCAAAGACAATTTTAATTAACAATCATTTGTGATTTAGTAGTGATAGTGAGCACAAAGTAACATATATCATGCAACAACGAAGTCTAACTCTCTTCCTATGCATCGGCATGTCATAAAAGAACAATTCATGCACACATAGTAAAGGCCAATGCATAGTATAAACAGTTTCTTGCAATTTTATCATATTGGAAACATGGAGAGGCAGAGATGTAGTTCCTCTCTCATAATAATTGCAAGTAGGAGCAGCAAGCACATGCATATTATATCTATCAAAATCATCATGTGTAGTAGTAAAACGCAACCCATCAATATAATCCTTAATAAGGGCAAACTTCTCCGATATAGTGTAGTCGGGAGAATTCAAAAAGATAATAGGACTATCATGCGTGGGTGCAATAGCAACAATTTCATGTTTAACATAAGGAACTATAGCAAGTTCATCTCCATAAGCATAATTCATATTGGCATCTTGGCCACAAGCATAGCAAGCATCATCAAAAAGGGATATTTCAAAAGAATCAACGGGATCATAACAATCATCATAGCATTCATCCTTCGGTAAATTCGAAGGGAAATTAAACAATGTATGGGATAAAGAGTTACTCTCATTAGATGGTGGGAACGGGTGATCAATCCGCTCTTCCTCCTTTTGTTCTTCGCTCTCCTCCTCATCTTTTTCATCCAATGAGCTCACAATGTCATTAATTTCTTCTTCCATAGACTCCTGCAAAATATTAGTCTCTTCTTGGACAGCGGAGGAGTCCTCAATATATGGTTTAATATAAGGATTAGAAGCATAATTATCATAGCAATATTTAAGTATGGCCAAATTTTCAGATTTGTAGAGAGTAGTATCACACTCTTCAATAAAAGAAGCAATTTCACAAGTACCCCTAAAAGCAACAAATTCTTCAATTTGTTGAACATCATAGTAATTATAAACACCCTTAGTATACGAAGATACGATTCCATTATCACTAAACTCACATTGGTAAGGAAGGTGTTTCTTAGGGTCTTTAGAACAACAAGTACAATCATATATTTCACATAAATTCCAAGCATAGCACTGCAAACGATGAATTTGATCCAGTAAAAGTTTCCCTTTTTCAGATATGCGGTGTCGCACATAACAAGCATGCTCATCTAAAGATTTGCCCTCAACTAAGCTAGTTGGGGTTTCAGCCCGAGCACATAGGGATCGAAGATGATCCAAGTAAAAAGCTTCAGTAGTGTGATAGATTTTGAGTGGTTCTTCAACCATTGGTTCAGTAGGTACCACTAATTTTTTTGGTATTTTGCGTTTCCTACCCATAACTAAAGATAGAAAACAAGAGCACAAAATAAAAACTACTTAGTGATAAAGCAAACAAGCACACACGAGAATATTCACCTCACGCTATAACTCCCCGGCAACGGCGCCAGAAAAAGGTCTTGATAACCCACAAGTATAGGGGATCAATTGTAGCCTCTTTCGATAAGTAAGAGTGTCGAACCCAACGAGGAGCTAAAGGTAGAACAAATATTCCCTCAAGTTTTATCGACCACCGATACAACTCTACGCACGCTTGACGTTCGCTTTACCTAGAACAAGTATAAAACTAGAAGTACTTTGTAGGTGTAACGGGATAGGTTTGCAAGAATATAAAGAGCACGTAAATAAAAACTAGGGGCTGTTTTAGGTAAAGAAGCAATAAAGTTAGTATAGCGAGTGTGGAAAAGTGGTGGTAGGAGTTGCGAAATTGTCCCTAAGCAATTGACTACTTTACTAGACCGATAGCAAGTTTTATGTGGGAGAGGCCACTGCTAGCATGTCATCCCTGACTTGGAATTCTATGCACTTATGATTGGAACTATTAGCAAGCATCCGCAACTACTAACGTTCATTAAGGTAAAACCCAACCATAGCATTAAGATATATTGGTCCCCCTTCAATCCCGTATGCATCAATTTCTATGCTAGGTTGAAGCTTCTGTCACTCTTGCCCTCCAATACATAGTCCTATCAACATACAACTAACCCTATGGTGTGATCCACGCGCGCGCTCATATGATGGGCACCAAAGGACAGCAACATAACCACAAGCAAATTAAACCAATCATAGCAATTCACCAATTACCGATAGGACAACGAAAATCTACTCAGACATCATAGGATGGCAACACATCATTGGATAATAATATGAAGCATAAAGCACCATGTTCAAGTTGAGGGTACAACGGGTTGCGGGAGAGTGGACCGCTATAGATAGATGGGGGAAGGTGATGAAGATGTTGGTGAAGATGACGGAGGTGTTGGTGTAGATTGCGATGACGATGATGCCCCCGGCGGTGTTCCGGCACCACCGAAAGAGAGGGGGGAGAGCCCCTTCTTCTTCTTCCTTGACCTTCCCCCTAGATGGGAGAAGGGTTTCCCCTCTGGTCCTTGGCTTCCATGGCATGGGAGGGGCGAGAGCCCCTCCGAGATTGGATCTGTCTCTCTGAATCTCTCTGTTTCTGTGTTCCAGATTCTGGCCTTTCGCCGTTTCTTATATTCCCTGAGATCCGTAACTCCGATTGGGCTGAAATTTGGACACGGTCTTTATCTGGATATTGTCTTTCTTGCGGCAAAACAAGGGCACCAACTTCCTTACGGGGTGGCCACGAGGGTCAGGGGCACTCACCCCCCTGGGGCGCGCACCCCTGCCTCGTGGCCCCCTCGGGCATCGTCTCGCGTTGATTCTTCCTCCCAAAAATCACATATATTCCAAAAAAATCTCCGTAAGTTTTTATCCCGTTTGGACTCCGCTTGATATGGATTTTCTGTGAAACAAAAAACATGCAACAAACAGGAACTGGTAGTGGGCACTGGATCAATATGTTAGTCCCAAAAATAGTATAAAAGGTTACCAAAAGTATATGAAAGTTGTATAATATTGGCATGGAACAATCAAAAATTATAGATACAACGAAGACGTATCAGTCGTACTCTTGACAGTCAATCTTATAAAGACCCTGAACTTGTCAGAGTTAAAACGGTGATTGGTCATGTGAGGCCAGGCTTACAAGGTTTGAATGAAGGTTTAACTCAGCAGCTTTGCAGCCCTTGAACAACACTTGACTCTAAGGCTTGGCGGCCTATGAAAGCCTTGTTTTTTGATTTATATTTGATTTGAACATTTTTTAGATTCATCTCTTAGGATGTGTTAATACATGGTTGAAAACCGATGAGGGCTATATTGCTTTATGGTTCATATATGAATCTATCCGGCGTTTGTTAACCTGGCCTGGCTTTGGACTTTGAGTCGCCGGCATATGATGATCTTGTGCTTAGAGTACTAGCTCTAAGCTTTGGGATGTTACCCCTTGCTGCATATGGCGTTATGAGCCGGCGGTATGAATCAATTGAACAGGGTGTTGTGCTCTCAATTTTTGGGTTGTAACCCTTACTGCACAGGTATGATAAGCCGGCAGTGTGAGCAAATGTCACAGTTATGATATTTTGTTATTGATTATATGAGGTTGTGATTAAACCGGCCCTGGTTATGGACTATTGTAGTCACCAGTGGTTTTTATATGGGGTATTGTGACCCGCCCTGGGATAAACTGCCAGGGCACTTGTGATCTGTTTGTGTGCAGGAAAAACAATAAATCTGATCTGCATACTTGATGATATTATGAGCATATGTGGCAGATCTTCAATTGACGGATCAGCAGTGTTATGCAAACAAAATGTGCACGATGGCACGGCAGATCAGATTTTAACTAGCATATTACAAGGCATCCGATGGCCCAAAGAGGATAAGTGTTTTTGAGACGTAAACATCAAAGTGCTATGATTAATAAAACGGCTCGTGAGTTTTGGCGGGTTGAAGCCTCCGGATCATCCTGTGCCTCTTCTTCCTCTTCAACTTCTTGATTATCCATCAGCTGGAAGTCAGGTGTAGCCCAGTTGATACCGGTCTGTAGCGATCAGACCTAAAACGGTCAAATCTCTGTGCATAAGTGTCATCCCTGGATCGGTAATGCTGACACACACAGTACTCGAAGATTTATAACAGAGTGCAATCACACACTTATTACATCGAATAACTCAAAGAGAGTACTTATTACAATAATATGGCTGAAGGCCATCTAAAATAAGATAACTACGGAAGCTTCGAAGGTAAATGAGTCCATCAACTCCAACGGCATAGCTGAGTGCATGACAATGACCTAGCGCACCTTACTCTTCGTCTGAAAACTCTGCAACTTAATACGTTGCAGCCTGTGTAGGTCAGCACATGGAATATGCTGGCAAGATAACACTATAGAGCAATGAACAAGTAACAGCTATAACTATATGCATATTTGGCTGGTGGAGGCTCTTTGGTTAGCATTTGCATAAAGCTAGTTTTTCCCTACTGCAAAGGAATATATTTTATTTAACTACAAAGTTTGTTGAAAACATTGAGAATGGTAACCCCATCTCAATCCCAAATTAATAAGCATTAACCCAACAAGTTAATTAAGTAAAGTGATGAGATGAACATAGTAATTCAAGCACGAGATACTTAAGATGTCCATATTCGGGGACACGGCTAACCATGATTAGTTTGTACACTCTGCAGAGGTTTGCACACTTTTCCCCACAAGACTCGATCTCCTCCGTTGTATTTCTCGCACTACATGATGTTTGAGAAACGGATGACCGAGACACAGTCTTTCCGAAGACGTCCCCTTAACCGATAGATAGGTCGGTACACCTACAATCCCCTACATCTGCTAGACCATCATGGAAAGGATTCCCACAACTTACTCAACTATGCCAGAGCCCATAATGGCTTGTGGCTGCACACGGAAGTTTCCAGCATGAATAACATAATGATCCCTTTGAGCCTGGGTGGTGAACCATAGGAAAAATCACACGGATACCCCGGGATTCTCCTTTGGACAGCACTGGATTTCCCCAGGTGCCCACAAACCAATCCACCCAGATGTGTGTTAAAGTAACCACCTTAAGTAAACACTTAGTTTATAATAACACTCACAACTGTCATGAATCACTCAATCCAAACCACGTCTACGATCATAGCATAGCAAAGTATAAAAGCGTAACGTAGAACTCCCAAGGTTTGAATAAAAGGGCAATAGGTACTACCTCAACAACTACTTCCCAAATCCCACATGTTAAACAGATCCTACTCATGCAATGTTTGAGGATTGAAACTAATGCATAAAAACTGGGTAATAAGGGATATGATCAAAGTGTTACTTGCCTTGCTGACGATCTGAAAACACTAATGACTCGTAGTATCACGCTTCGCACACCGGAAACTCTATCGTGAACAAACAATAACATACGTAAGCAATCACGCAATAGATGCAAGGGTAAAACTCAGATGAAAAGATCCAAACTGAAAGTTCAACTGAAGAGCTTCGATTTGCAAAAAGAATCAATCAAATCGGAGCTACGAAACTCAAACTACGATTAAAAGAAGTTCAAATTCAAATCTGCTTGCAACCAAATTTTAATTTTTCAAAACCATGTTCAAGTTGGTTATCTGGAAAGAGGGGAACAAGACGAAGATTTTGGCGTTGGTTTCACTAGATTTGGACGAACGAGCAAAAACTTGCGAGGGTTTAAAGATCAGGGACTAATCTATGAGAAAAGAATTCGGATAGGTCCCTGGCCAAAAATAAAATAAAAGGAAAAACCTAGCGAACGAACGTTGTTCACTACTGCGGATTAACGGAGGAATGTCAGCAAATTAGATCCGAACGTAAAAACCGAGAAAAACCCTAACCCTAAAAATAAACCGAAAATAAACCAGCGAACCGGGACGGTTTATACCGGCCAACGACGGCGACGAGTCCGGCGACTCCGGCGAGGCGGCGGCTCCGGCGGCGCGGGGCGGGGCGGCGCTGTGGGGCGTCGGCATCGGCGGCAAGCGGCGTCGGTGGCGCGCAACAGCGGCAGCAAGCGACAACGGCGGCGGTGCAAAGGCGGCGGCGGCACGGCTCGGCGGCGGTGGTGGTGCGGCGGCTTGGTGGGGAGGAGAGGAGGCGGCAGCGGGGGTCCTTATAAAGGCCCGAGGGGGCGTGCCTTGGGGAGGGGGGCGCCGGGAGGAGTCCGGCTCGGACTCGAGCTCCGGCGGCGGCGCGGAGTCCTCGAGCGGGAGGGAGGCGGCGCGCACGCGGGCCGGCCTGCTCGGTTGGGCCTTCGGCCCAGTCGGGCGGGAAGTTTTTTTAAATAAAATTTCGCTCGAAGAAAAATCCTAATAAAATATTAAAAAAATTCCAAAAATACCAGAAACAATTTTCACCGTATAAACCTGATATTTAAAACAAAGTGAACATTTTTCTGGCCTAAAATGCAATTTTCAAAAATGCATATTTTTCTAATTCAAATAAAATAGCAAATAAAATTCAAATAAAAATAAAAATTTGATTTTAAAATGTCTCCTCCACTATTCCTCTCTTTTGAAGAAGTCATATTATCTTCACTCTTTGATTTTTAATATTGGAAATAATTGGAGAGAAAAAATATTAAAACCAAATTGATCCTCTTTTCAAATTTGAGAAAATTCAAATATGAAAATATGTGAAACCTCCAACTCTCTCCTTGGGTCCTTGAGTTGCTTAAGATTTCTAGGATCATGACCAAAAATGGAAATAAACCTATGTATAAGACCCAAATTAAAAATTGGGATGTTACATGGTCAACGCTCTAAACACAGCTTCATCATCAATAAGGTTGGATGGATCAATGTCAGGAGCGAAGGTGTGCTTACGAATTGGCGGGATGAGATCCGTCTCCTGATGAACCGACGCCTTCACTTTCTTGTTCTCAGCATCATAAGCCGCCTGGTATGTGGATAGATTGGTTTCTTCAGCCAACTTACTTGCTAATGGACGCATTGCTCTTGCTATTTCTGCAAAGTCATCAGCACTAAAGTCAGATCCATCCTCTTTGACACTTGGGCAGCCATTGGCCAAATCTTCAGGATCAAGATCTGCTTGCCATGCCTTTGCCCGGCTTAAAGCAGTCAAGGCGCCGACTTGGCAGAGGCTCGCTTTAAATCATCAATCCTTTGGGGCAGCACTGATAGCCTCTCCAATATATCATTGATGAGAGTGGATGGAGATTTCTTGTGCATAGAAGCAGCAATGGTACGTTGGGTGCCAGTGTATAACTGTTCTACAAGGGTGTAGACAGCTTTAAGCCGGATGCGCACATCTGAGCCCAACTTGGCGCTCCGAGAACCTGTATCAGTAAATTTATTGATAAGCCGGCAGATGTTTATAATATGTTTATCAAGATGCAAGGGAGTCATGTTTCCTACTTACCGAAGATGGTTGACGACATGTTATTGACCTGTTGCCTTAAGCTGTACAACTCGTCAGTCACCGGTTTAAGTGCGGCTTCAGCATCCTCTGCTCTCTTCAATAGAGCCGCCTTTTCGGTCTCCCAGCTGTTTTATCAGTGTTGAAGTTTTGTTTAAGCTGCTCAATGTTTTTAAAGTAGTGTTCAGTTCTGACTTGGCCTTGGATATCTTAGATTGCTGAGTTTGAATGTTGGCCTTCAGATCATTGAGCTGCGAATCCTTCTCAGTCAGTTCAGCCTGTGACATAAGCAAACATGGAAGGCATTATGATCATGATTATCTGTGAAGTCCCGAGCACAATACAAGTATTATCCTTGGCACTTGGGGGCTAATGTCTATTGCTCTTAAGAACTTATTGAAGTCCCAGGCACAATACAAGTATTATCCTTGGCACTTGGGGGCTAATGCCTATTGCTCTTTTCAAAGACGAATTTATCCGATGACTTGGGTAGAATGATATGCTCTGGTTTACCAAGGCTACATATTGAAGTGTTGACTTATCAATGTTGGTAAGTCCCGCTTTAGCTATGCTAGTTAAATCGATCCTTGGGGGCTACGGAGGCGAAGTTCATTACTGCTACTTAAAGTCCCGGCTTAACTTGATGATTTAAGCCGGCCCTTGGGGGCTACTAGTGATGCTATGCAGTTCTTTATGGCAATTGGAAAGTCTACCGCATATTCAATCCTATCATATCCTATAGACTTGGCGGCTGATAGACATATAATTATGAAGAGAATAGTGATTGGATTACCTCATAGCGTTTCTTCATCAAATTGACTAAGCCGGCTTCAAAATCACGGCTGGTGTATAGACGGTTCAAATAACCATAATGGATTTCCTGGGCACTGAACTGGGCGTAGCTCTCTAAGTCTACCTTCCACTTGCCTTTACCATCAGCAGAAATTTCTTCCTTGGCGTTGTGCTTGGATAAGACAGTAGGGTTACCCGATGATGTGTAACCAAACCCGGTGACGACGACGTCGTCAGTCTTCTCTTCAATGGGCTTAACTGGGCTTGGCGGCTTAGAAATGGCCGGCTCAACATCCATATGGTCTATGGAGACTTCATGGTCTTCTGGTGGCGGGTCGCTAATAGTGGCCTCAGCAACTGGATGAGAGAATTATGGCTGTTGTTTTTCCGGCTCAGAAGGGTTAGAGTCGTCAGCCGGCTTGTTTAGTTTTGCCTTTTTGCGGGCTTGGCCATACCACTAGAAAATAAAATACAAAGATGTTAGCATATCAATCAGGCATGAAATTTTGAATGGTTAAATATATTCTTACCCAGGCACACTCTTTAAGGCTGGGATTTGAGTTCCCGTTGAGTCGCCGAAGGAGGAATGAGATGTTCCCTGATAATTTGAATCAGACGGATTAAGAGGTTGACAAAAAAGACCTGCCTTGGGATAATCTAAGTCAGAAACTTTTGAAACCTCCGGTCGGCATTTGCGAGGTGCTGGGGTGTTCGATAAGCCAGAGGAAAAGATTCCACCGCCACTGTGCCGAGTTGTGCGGCGAGTTTCGTGCTGCGGCTTCATCAAAAGAAAGTTGGGATCCAAGTAAGCTAAAGGGTGAGAAAATCGTACTTTCTGACTTGCTTGTCGAGTTTTCTGTGTTGGCAGAGGTTCTGAGCCGGAGGAGAGGATAGTTACCTCGTCATCATCTGCACGGCTGGCTTCCGCATCATCCTGATAATGGTCATTGTCAATAAGATGTACATAAAGCAAACCAAGGGAATCAAGTTCTACCTTTGACTCATCATCATCATCTTTGTCGTCCAAGTTAAATAACTCGGCGGTGTTGGTTTTCTTCTTAGCAGGCTTCTTAGTCTTGCTCTTCGCCTGGGTTTTCTTTGGTTTCTCCTGAAGCTTCTTGGTCCAAAAGGGTGAATCAGCCTGTAAACCTTTCAGTGAGTATGAGCAGACAGTATAAATCAAGATATGAGTTAAGTAAGGGCTTGATTCAAAACTTACAGCTGGCGGCTTATTCAGAGTACAGAAAGTACTCGGTCCGAATTGACAGCAATCTTCCAAGCTCTCATTCAACAGAGTCTTGGTCATGTTATTGATGTCTTCCTCAGTTATTTCGATCTGATGGTGGCGCTGAGGATCTGTTAGCTCGCCGGTGTACTCACACATTAAACCGGGCCGGCAGCTTAGAGGCAAGATTCTCCAGGCGACCCAGCATCGAACTAGATCAATTTCGGTTAGGCCGTTGGCCATAAAGGCCCAGATCTTTGCAAAAACCGACACATATTTCTTCTGTTATGCTGTACTGATACGATCCAGAAGATGATGTCTGCTGCTAAGCCGGCTAGCACGGTAACTCGGCAAGGGATTTTCTCCTTCTGGCGAAGTATCTTGGCAATAAAACCAAGTCTGGTTCCAATCTTTGGGGTGACTGGGAAGAGTAGCAGCTGGGAAGGTGGCCTCTTTCCGGCGCTGTATGGTGATACGTCTCCAACGTATCTATAATTTTTTATTGTTCCATGCTATTATATTATCTGTTTTGGATGTTTAATGGGCTTTAATATACCTTTTTATATTATTTTTGGGACTAACCTATTAACCGAAGGCCCGGTGCAAATTGCTTTTTTTGCCTATTTTAGTGTTTCGCAGAAAAGGAATATCAAACGAAATCCAAACGGAATGAAACCTTCGCGAGGATCGTTTTTGGAACAAACACAATCCAGGAGACTTGGAGTGGAGGTCAAGAAAGCCACAAGGCGGCCACGAGGCGGGAGGGCGCGCCCTAGGGGGGTGGGCGCGCCCCCCACCCTCGTGTGGAGTAATAGTAGTAGATGCAGAATCATTTCGGTCTACTTGACACGGACGTGATGCCTATATTCATGATCATTGCCTTAGATATCATCATAACTATGCGCTTTTCTATCAATTGCTCGGCAGTAATTTGTTCACCCACCGTAATACATGCTATCTTGAGAGAAGCCACTAGTGAAACCTATGGCCCCCGGGTCTACTTTACATCATATAAGTTTCCAATCTACAATTCTAGTTTACTATTTATTTTGCAATCTTTATTTTCCAATCTATACCACAAAAATACCAAAAATATTTATCTTATTATCTTTATCAGATCTCACTTTTGCAAGTGGCCGTGAAGGGATTGACAACCCCTTTATCGCGTTGGTTGCAAGGTTCTTATTTGTTTGTGCAGGTACTAGGCGACTTGCGTGTAGTCTCCTACTGGATTGATACCTTGGTTCTCAAAAACTGAGGGAAATACTTACGCTACTTTGCTGCATCACCCTTTCCTCTTCAAGGGAAAACCAACGCATGCTCAAGAGGTAGCAAGAAGAATATCTGGCGCCGTTGCCGGGGAGATCTACGCACAAGTCAAGACATACCAAGTACCCATCACAAACTCTTATACCTCACATTACATTATTTGCCATTTGCCTCTCGTTTTCCTCTCCCCCACTTCACCTTTGCCGTTTTATTCGCCCTTTTTCGTTCGTCTCTTTTTGCTCGCTTCTTGTGTGTCCGTGAGTTAGATCGTTTATTTTGCTCTTATGGCTAGTCCTTCTATCATTGTTAGTACTCCCGATCATGAATTTCTTAATTTTAAACAAAGGGAGGAAGAAAATCTAAAAGACGCTTGGCATAGAATTTGCAATGCTCAGAATAGATCTACTAGGAAGCAATCTACTTCAATTCTTCTTCGCAATTTTTATGTAGGCATCACTCCTTGGAACAGATATATTCTTGATACCATTACCGGAGGGAATTTCTTGGGTAGCCATACTTTTGATTCTTATAATGCTATGTTAGATTTGTTTGGCCCACCACCTCTTTTGGTCAATGGAACTATTTTAACTTTGGAACATGTGATGCAAAGGCTTGAAATTATTGAAAATAAAGTTCCCACTGTAGAGTTGATTGAGAATTTGGATAAAAAGATCCACAACCAAATTACCTAATATGGATCTAAGGTAGGAGTCACTCTGAAATTTTTTCGAGAAAAAGAACCCATAGTTAATGAAAAGATAGACCAAGATTCCACTAGAATTGATAAACTTGAGGATATTATTACCAATTTAGGGTCTGCCTTTTCTGCCGTAAGAAACACTTCGAATCCTCCTACTACAAAAGTTGCCAAATTTATGTATGTTCCTAAAAATAAGGGTGAATCTTCTAGTAAGGAAAATGCGGATCTCAAATCAATAAGTGTTCACCCCCAACTTTTTCGCTATCATTAAGGAACCTTTTGCTACCAATGAATTTCTTGATTTCTTGCCTAAGAGTTTGATCATTAGTAAAAAGAAGGAAACTCCTAAGGGTTATAAGTGTTCTATTGAAGAATTGCCTACCAAAGATGACAATACCTAGATCTATTCTTATTTTTATGCCTAGCTAGGGCGTTAAACGATAGCGCTTGTTGGAGGCAACCCAAATTTATTTTTCTTGATTTTTTTTCTTTTTAGTAATAAATAATTCATCTAGCCTCTGTTTAGATGTGTTTTTATGTTTTAATTAGTGTTTGTGCCAAGTAGAACCAATAGGATGTTCTTGGGTGATAGTTGTTTGATCTTGCTGAAAAAGACAGAAACTTTGCGCTCACGAACATAATTGTTAAAATTCACCAGAACGTGATAAAATACCAATTCTTTTTGCAGTAGATCAATATACAAATTATCCAGGTTGTCCTAGTTTTTCAGAATTTTTAGAGTTCCAGAAGTATTCGAACAAATCAGATTGCTACAGGTTGTTCTGTTTTTGACAGATTCCGTTTTTGTGTGTTGTTTGCTTATTTTGATGAATCTATGGATAGTATCGGGGGGTATGAACCATAGATAAGTTGGAATACAGTAGGTTTAACACCAATATAAATAAATAATGAGTTAATTACAGTATCTTAAGGGGGTGGTTTGTTTTCTTATACTAACGGAGCTCGTGAGACTTTCTGTTGAGTTTTGTGTTGTGAAGTTTTCAAGTCTTTGGGTAAAGATTTGATGGATTATGGAATAAAGAGTGGCAAGAGACTAAGCTTGGGGATGCCCAAGGCACCCCAAGGTAAAATTCAAGGACAACCAAAAGCCTAAGCTTGGGGATGCCCCGGAAGGCATCCCCTCTTTCGTCTTTGTCTATCGGTAACTTTACTTGAGGCTATATTTTTATTCACCACATGATATGTGTTTTGCTTGGAGCGTCTTGTATGATTTGAGTCTTTGATTTTTAGTTTACCACAATCATCCTTGCTGTACACACCTTTTGGGAGATACACACATGAATCGGAATTTATTAGAATACTCTATGTGCTTCACTTATATCTTTTGAGCTAGATAATTTTGCTCTAATGCTTCACTTATATTTTTTAGAGCACGGTGGTGGTTTTATTTTATAGAAATTATTGATCTCTCATGCTTAACTTATATTATTTTGAGAGTCCTTTAGAACAGCATGGTAATTTGCTTTGGCTATAAAATTAGTCCTAATATGATAGGCATTCAAGATGGGTATGATAAAAACTTTCATATAGTGTACATTGAATACTATGATACTTGATAGATGTTTTGAGATATAAAGGTGGTAATGTTAGAGTCATGCTAGTTGGGTAATTGTGAAATTGAGGAATACTTGTGTTAAAGTTGGCAAATCCCGTAGCATGCACGTATGGTAAACGTTGTGTGACCAATTTGAAGCATGGGTTCTTCTTTGAGTGCTTTCCTTATGAGTGGCGGTCGGGGAGGAGCGATGGTCTTTTCCTACCAATCTATCCCTCTAGGGGCATGCGTAGTAGTACTTTGCTTCGAGGGCTAATAAACTTTTGCAATAAGTATATGAGTTCTTTATGACTAATGTGAGTCCATGGATCATACGCACTCTTACCTTTCCGCAATTTGCTAGCCTCTACGGTACCGTGCATTCCCCATTCTCACCTTGGGAGTTGGTGCCAACTTCGCCGGTGCATCCAAACCCCGTGATACGATACGCTCTATCACACATAAGCATACTTATATCTTCCTCAAAACAGCCACCATACCTACCTATTATGGCATTTCCATAGCCATCGAGATATATTGCCATGCAACTTTCCACCGTTCCATTTATTATGACACGCTCCATCATTGTCATATTGCTTTGCATGATCATGTAGTTGACATCGTATGTGTGGCTAAGCCACTTTCATAATTCTTTCATACATGTCGCTCTTGATTCATCGCATATCCCGGTACACCGCCGGAGCCATTCACATAGTCATATTTTTCTTCTAGTATCGAGTTGTAACATTGAGTTATGAGTAAATAAAAGTGTGATGATCATCATTATTAGAGCATTGTCCCATGTGAGGAAACAATGATGGAGACTTTGAAATAAAAAGAGGCCAAAGAAGCCCAAATAAAAAAAGAGGCCAAAGAAACCCAAACAAAAAAATGAGAGAAAAAGAGAGAAGGGACAATGTTACTATCCTTTTTCCACACTTGTGCTTCAAAATAGCACCATGATCTTCATGATAGAGAGTTTCTTATTTTGTCACTTTCATATACTAGTGGGAATTTTTCATTATAGAACTTGGCTTGAATAGGGACTTTCTCCTTTTTTGTCTTCTCACATAACCCCCATCATCATATGCTATTCCACCTATAGTGCTATATCCATGGCTTGCGCTCATGTATTGCGTAAGGGTTGAAAAGGCTGAAGCGCGTTAAAAAGTATGAACCAATTACTCAGCTTGTCATCGGGTTTATGCATGATGGGAGCATTTTGTGTGACGAAAATGAAGCATGGCCAAACTATATGATTTTGTAGGGATAAGCTTTCTTTAGCAATGTTATTTTGATAAGACATAATTGCTTGGTTAGTATGCTTGAAGTATTACTATTTTTATGTCAATATTAAACTTTTATCTTGAATCTTTTGGATCTGGACATTCATGTCACAATAAAGAGAATTACCTTGAAAATTATGTTAGGTAGCATTCCACATCAAAAGTTTTGTTTTTATCATTTACCTACTCGAGGACAAGCAGGAATTAAGCTTGGGGATGCTTGGTACGTCTCCAACGTATCTATAATTTTTTATTATTCCATGCTATTATATTATCTGTTTTGGATGTTTAACGGGCTTTAATATACCTTTTTATATTATTTTTGGGACTAACCTATTAACCGAAGGCCTAGTGCAAATTGCTGTTTTTTTTGCCTATTTCAGTGTTTCGCAGAAAAGTAATATCAAACGGAATGAAACCTTCGCGAGGATTGTTTAATCCAGGAGACTTGGAGTGGAGGTCAAGAAAGCCACGAGGCGGCCACGAGGCAGGAGGGCGCGCCCCCACCCTCGTGGGCCCCTCACAGCTCCACCGACCTACTTCTTTCGCCTATATATACTCTTATACCCTGAAACCTTCGGGGAGAGCCACGAAACACCTTTTCCACCGCCGCAACCTTTTATACCCGTGAGATCCCATCTTGGGGCCTTTTCCGGCGATCTGTCGGAGGGGGATTCGATCACGGAGGGCTTCTACATGAACACCATAGCCTCTCCGATGATGTGTGAGTAGTTTACCACAGACCTTCGGGTCCATAGTTATTAGCTAGATGGCTTATTCTCTCTCTTTGGATCTCAATAAAAAGTTCTCCTCGATTCTCTTGGAGATCTATTCGATGTGACTCTTTTTGCGGTGTGTTTGCCGAGATCCGATGAATTGTGGGTTTATGAACTTGATTATCTATGAATATTATTTGATTCTTCTCTGAATTCTTATATGCATGATTTGATATCTTTGCAAGTCTCTTCGAATTATCGGTTTGGTTTGGCCTACTAGATTGATCTTTCTTGCAATGGGAGAAGTGCTTAGCTTTGGGTGCAATCTTGCAGTGACCTTTCCCAGTGACAGCAGGGGCAGCAAGGCATGTATTGTATTGTTGCCATCGAGGATATAAAGATGGGGTTTATATCAAATTGCTTGAGTTTATCCCTCTACATCATGCCATCTTGCCTAATGTGTTACTCCGTTCTTATGAACTTAATACTCTAGATGCATGCTGGATAGCGGTCGATGTGTGCAGTAATAGTAGTAGATGCATAATCGTTTCGGTCTACTTGACACGGACGTGATGCCTATATTCATGATCATTGCCTTAGATATCATCATAACTATGCACTATTCTATCAATTGCTCGGCAGTAATTTGTTCACCCACCGTAATACATGCTATCTTGAGAGAAGCCACTAGTGAAACCCCTGGGTCTATTTTCCATCATATTAATCTCCCGTCAACTAGCAATTTCTGTCGCCATTTATTTTGCAATCTTTACTTTTCAATCTATACAACAAAAATACCAAAAATATTTATCTTATTATCTTTATCAGATCTCACTTTTGCAAGTGGCCGTGAAGGGATTGACAACCCCTTTATCGCGTTGGTTGCAAGGTTCTTAATTGTTTGTGCAGGTATTAGGGATTTGCGTGTAGTCTCCTACTGGATTGATACCTTGGTTCTCAAAAACTGAGGGAAATACTTATGCTACTTTGATGCATCACCCTTTCCTCTTCAAGGGAAAACCAACGCATGCTCAAGAGGTAGCATATGGATATGCTGCCTACTTCGAGGCTAGGCCCGTCGGTGAATTCATTCTGCCGGTTCAAGTAGTAGAACTCCCTGAATAGTTCTACGGTGGGCTCCTATTGAAGGTACACCTCGCAGAACACTTGAAAGTTGTAGATGTTTGAGACGGAGTTTGGGCCGATATCTTTTGGATGAAGTTTGAAGAAATGCAGCACATCACGGAAGAATTTTGAACCAGGAGGGCTGAATCTCCGGTTTATATGATTAGTAAAAACGATGACTTCACCGTCTTTGGGCTCAGGACGAGTCTCATTGCCTGGGACCCTCCAATGGATGACTTCTTTCTTGGCTAAGACGCCAATATGGACATATTTTTTCAGGTCTTCCTCTGTAACCCGGGAAACGACCCAGTTGCAGGCAGTGACAGTCTTGACCATCTTAAAGAGCAAAGTCCTAAATGAAGGAAACATTACCGGCTTAAGGTCATGCTATTAAATCAGACCATTAATTCAAAGATAAAATGCTATGAACAATTAACAGATTAAGCTGGTGGATGACATTGAAGTATTGGCGGCTTAAATGGGGACTAATGGTACCTACCGGATTAAGGATTCTGCTGTTAAACCGGACAGAGCCTAAAAGTCAAGATATATTTAGCAAAATCAAGTTATAAGGAGGAAAGCATGGTTAACCGGAGAAGCAGTGCTGGGTCATGAAAGTTATGAGGCGTATGGCGGATCACGGTTTATAGTATAAGCTGTCGTGACAGTTATGGTACTTCAAATTTTGCTAAGTGATTGGATAAATAGACTTCGCAAACTAGAGCAATAATTTTGGATCTACCATAGTTCAAAAAAGCAGTAAAATTCTAGCCTAAGGTGGCGGCAGTGGAAAAGTTTGGATATTCTAATGAGATCTTCTGTGGAGAGATGTTATTCTAATGATGGAAATGATGTTAAAACCACTTCCGCATAAGACCTATGGCCTATCCAGATTGAAAGCTATTGGAGTTGATGGAAACAACGCAAGAACAGCAAGAACACCGACGAATGGCCTGAACCCTAATACAGATCTGAGTTAAAGGGGGAGGTGCGCTTACGGGTGATGAGGAGCAGCGATGGCTTGCCGGAGTTCTCTGGTCCGATCAGGTTGATGCAGCGGCCTGCGTTGATGCGGCAGTTGGAGGTCGCGGCGGCGGAGCTCGAGCACTGGTGCGGCCGTGCGAAGGAGGAAGACGAGGAGGAAACGAGGGGGAAATGATAAAGACCCCTGGCCCTATTTATAAGGGGGTGGATACAAGGCATGCGCGGGAATCGAGGAGGCTAAAATCATCATATGGCTATATGGACGCCTCGGTTTTTGGGATGCTCATTAAGATAAGGATCAGTTAAAGATGTTCTAACGTCATGGCGGTTTAAGAAAGTTCTGCGAGCTGACGTCATCGCGATTTATAGCAAGGTTTATCAAACAAAGGTGATGTAAGATTTTGACAAGTCAGGTATTGAAGATTGACATGAACAAGTTCAAATCAACCTGGGGCCTAATGTTGGGGATATGACTATTGGGTATGAACCACCCAGAAGGGGCCGGGTCATACCACTGCCGACTCATCAATGAAGATGGCGGATCATGCAAGCCCGTTGACGGCCCAAGACCCAGAGGCAACTTGACGCCCAAGAGGATGAACTGCCATATGTATAGGTAGTCACCGAGCCGGACTTGTGTATGAGCCGGTCGGGACTCCGTGAGCCACCGGGCGTCAACCTGTGTATATAAAGGGACGACCCAGCGGCGGCTTAGGAAAATAAAGAAGATATTGAGAACTAGGTCAAGCGTATTCGCTCTCTGGTAATCGAAACCCAAGCAGTACAATCCCAAACTGGAGTAGGCCTTGTTACCTCCACCGCGAGGGGCCAAACCAGTATAAACCCTATGTGTCCTTTGTCCCGATTAACCCCTTTAAGCTAACCTAGTTGCGATGGCTCCACGACTTAGTCCTTTCGCTAGGACATCTGTCGTGACAATTCCACGACAGATATGATGCTGACATGTACTAAAATAGAGAATGTTTAATTGGTCAGCTAATGTTCCTGCTACTTCTTGAGCTTGTATTGATTTTTCCCTTGAAGAGGAAAGGGTGATGCGGCAAAGTAGAGATAAGTATTTCCCTCAGTTAAGAACCAAGGTATCAATCCAGTAGGAGGCACAAGCAAGTCTCCAATCTATGCACCTGCACAAACTACCAAACACTTGCACTCGACGCGAAAAAGGAGTTGGCAATCCCTTCACGGTCTCAAACACGATGCCCGAGGGGGCCACAAGTCAGTGGGCACGCCCCAGGGGTAGGGCGCGCCCTGGGCCCTTGTGGTCACCCCGTAAGGCGGTTGGTGCCTGATTGCTCTCCGAGCTACGTCGGTATTTCCCCAAAGAGGAAGGGATGATGCAGCACAGCGACGGTAGGTATTTCCGTCAGTGAGGAAACCAAGGTTATCGAACCAGTAGGAGAACCAAGCAACACAACGTAAACAGCACCTGCACACAAATAACAACACCTCGCAACCCGACGTGTTAAAGGGGTTGTCAATCCCTTTCGGGTAACGATGCCAGAAAATTGTAGTAGATTGAAATAATAGATCGCAAGTAAATAAAGTGCAGCAAAGTATTTTTGTAATTTTGGTTTAATAGATCTAAATAAAAATACAAAGGAAAAGTAGATCGCAAGCAAATATATGAGAAAGAAGACCCGGGGGCCGTAGGTTTCACTAGTGGCATCTCTCGAGAAAGATAGCAAACGGTGGGTAAACAAATTGCTGTTGGGCAATTGATAGAACCTCAAATAATTATAAAAATATCCAGGCAATGATCATTACATAGGCATCACGTCCAAGATTAGTAGACCGACTCCTGCCTGCATCTACTGCTATTACTCCACACATCGACCGCTATCCAGCATGCATCTAGTGTATTAAGTTCATGGAAAAATGGAGTAATGCAATACGAACGATGACATGATGTAGACAAGATCCGTTTATCTATTGCGTTAGATATAGATCCCATCTTTTTATCCTTAGTAGCAATGATACAAACGTGTCGGTTCCCTTTCTGTCACTGGGATCAAGCACCGTAAGATCAAACCCACTACCGGGCACCTCTTCCAATTGCAAGATAAATAGATCAAGTTGGCCAAACAAAATCCAAATAACGGAGAAGAAATATGAGGCTATAAGAGATCAAAGAAACTCAAATAACTTTCATGGATATAAAAAGATATGATTGATCATAAACTCAAAGTTCATCAGATCCCAACAAACACACCGCAAAAGAGTTACATCATATGGATCTCCAAGAGACCATTGTATTGAGAATTCAGCTAGAGACGGAGAAAGACATCTAGCTACTAACTACGGACCCGAAGGTCTACAAAGAACTACTCACGCATCATTGGAGAGGCACCAATGGAGGTGGTGAAGCCCATCCGAGATGGTGTCTAGATTGGATCTGGTGGTTCTGGACTCTGCGGCGGCTGGATGAATATTTCATCGATGCTCCTAGGGTTTCTGGAATATTGGGGTATTTATAGAGCAAAGAGGCGGTCCGGGCGGCACCCGAGGTGGGCACAACCCACTAGGGCGCGCCTGGGCCTCTTGGCGCGCCCTGGTGGGTTGTCCCCTCCTCGGGACTCCCCCCAGGTGCAACCAGGGCCCAACTTCTTCCTTTTGGTCCATCAAAAATCATCATGAAGTTTCGTTGCATTTGGACTCCGTCTGATATTGATTTCCTGCGATGTAAAAAACATGGAAAAAACAAGAACTCGCACTTGGCACTATGTCAATAGGTTAGTTCCAAAAAATGATATAAAATGACTATAAAATGATCATAAAACATCCAAGAATGATAATAAAACAGCATGGAACAATCAAAAATTATAGATATGTTGGAGACGTATCAGTGCCCTTCTTCTGGCGCAAGGAAGCTAATATCCGGATAAAAATCGTGTTAAAATTTAAGCCCAATCGGAGTTACGGATCTCTGGGAATTTAAGAAACGGTGAAAGGCCAGAATACGGGAGCGTAGAAACAGAAGGAAACAGAGAGAGGGATCCAATCTCGGACTAGAGGAGAAACCCTTCGCCCATCTAGGGGGAAGGCCAAGGAAGAAGAAGAACGAGGGGGGCTCTCTCCCCCTCTCTCCCGGTGGCGCCGAAACACCGTCGGGGCCATCATCGTGACGGTGATCTACACCAACAACATCGCCGTCGTCATCACCAACTCTCTCGCCCTCTATGCAGTGGTGTAACACCCCTTCTCCCCACTGTAATCTCTACTTAAACATGGTGCTCAACTCTATATATTATGTCCCAGTGATGTATGGCTATCCTATGATGTTTGAGTAGATCTGTTTTGTCCTATGGGTTGATTGATGATCATGATTGGTTTGAGTTGTATGTCTTATTATTGGTGTTGTCCTATGGTGCTCTCCGTGTCGCGCAAGCATGAGGGATCCCCGCTGTAGGGTTTGCAATATGCTCATGATTCGCTTATGGTGGGTTGCTAGAGTGACAGAAGCTTAAACCCGAGTAAGTAGATTGTTTGCGTATGGGAATAAAGAGGACTTGATACTTTAATGCTATGGTTGGGTTTTACCTTAATGATCTTTAGTAGTTATAGATGTTTCCTAGAGTTCCAATAATAAGTGCTTATGATCCAAGGAGACAAAGTATGTTAGCTTATGCCTCTCCCTCATATAAAATTGCAATAATGATTACCGGTCTAGTTATCGATTGCCTAGGGACAAATAACTTTCTTGCATAACAAAAAGCTCTCTACTAAAACTAACTTAGTCGTTTCTTTATCTAAACAGCCTCTAGATTTTATTTACGTGTTGTTTATTATCTTGCAAACCTATCCTACAACACCTACAAAGTACTTCTAGTTCCATACTTGTTCTAGGTAAAGCGAATGTTAAGCGTGCCTAGAGTTGTATCGGTGGTCGATAGAACTTGAGGGAATATTTGTTCTACCTTTAGCTCCTCATTGGGTTCGACACTCTTATTTATCGAGAAAGGCTACAACTGATCCCCTATACTTGTGGGTTATCAAGACCTTTTTCTCGCGCCGTTGTCGGGGAGCAATAGCGTGGGGTGAATATTCTCGTGTGTGCTTGTTTGCTTTATCACTAAGTAGATTTTATTTGCTGTTCTAAGTTGTTCTCTATCATTATTTATGGATATGAAACACGAAATACCAAAAAAAAATAGGTGTACTTGCTACTCATGGAGATGGGGAACCTCCTAAAACCCTTGATGCTCATTATGTGAAAGATATTATGCACTACTTTAATAATCCTGAGAAAACCCCATTCAATTATATAATGGGAGACACATTGGATCAACGTGAATACTTTAGGGATTATCGCTTGACTCAAAAAGGGAAACTGTTATGGGATCAAATTCATATGTTGCATCGGTATGCTCGAAATTTATGCTTGAGATATGATTATACTTGTTGCTCTAGGATGAAGGCTCTACACCTTTCCTTTTCATGTAAATTTAATGATAATGATACCTTGGCTTCTTATGCTAATGGTATATATGATTACTATGATGTGGAACGAATAGAAGAATTTGTTGCTTTTAAGGGTGCTTATGAAATTGAATCTTTGTTTGAAAAGTGTGAAAATTTTGATGATGCTGTTTACTGACTTGAAAATTTTGCTATACTTAAATATTGCTATGAGAATTACGAATACAATGCCGATATTGATGTGTTTATTGAGAAAGTATCTGTTGTCCAAGAAGAGACTAATATTTTGCAGGAAACTATGGAAGAAGAAAATGATGACACTGTGAGCTCATTAGATGAAAAAGATGACGAGGAGAGCGAAGAACAAAAGGAGGAAGAACGGATTGATCACCCGTGCCCACATTCTAATGAGAGTAACTCTTCAACTCATACATTGTTTAATTTCCCTTCGTGCTTACCAAAGGATGATTTGTATGTAATTGCTATGATTCCTTTGATTCGTTTGAAATATCCCTTTTTGATGAACTTGATGCTTGTTATGCTTGTGGCCATGATGCCAATATGAATTATGCTGACGGAGATGAACTTGCTATAGTTCCCTATGTTAAGAATGAAATTGTTTCTATTGCACCCACGCATGATAGTCCTATTATCTTTTTGAATTCTCCCATCTACACTATATCGGAGAAGTTTGCACTTATTAAGGATTATATTGATGGGTTGCGTTTACTACTACACATGATGATTTTGATAAATATAATATGCATGTGCTTGCTGCTCCTACTTGCAATTATTATGTGAGATGAACTACATCTCCGCCTCCCTACGTTTATAATACGATAAAATTGCAAGAAGTTGTTTATGCTATGTATCGGCCTTTACTATGTGTGCATGAATTGTTCTTTTATGACATGCCGATGCATAGGAAGAGAGTTAGACTTTGATGTTACATTATATATGTTGCTTTGTGCTGACTACTAAATCACAAATCATTGTTAATTAAAATTGGCTTTGATATACCTTGGGATCCGGGTGGATCCATTACTTGAGCACTATATGCCTCGCTTAATGGCTTTAAAGAAAGTGCTACCAGGGAGACAACCCGAAAGTTTTAGAGAGTCATTTATTTATGTTGTGTGCTTTTATAAAGTTTAAAAAAAAAGATAAACAGGGGAACCTAAAACTTTTCAAAAAGAAAAGTGAAAGTGAGAAAGATGAACATCGTTGAAGTGGGGGACGTCCTTGAACTTTGTTCATGCCCATGGAAACTTTGTGAATCTCTATTACAGAAACTTTTCAACAAAAATAATTATCCCCTTGTACAAATCCATTGTATTATAAAAATAATGTGCCAAGATTTGCCTTTAGGATGATTAGATTGCTTGTTTGGTTTGTGCAGTGGAAAAACAGAAACTTTGGCTGTAGCGCGTGAATTTAATTTTTTTATTGGATTGTCAAAATATTCTAAAACTTTTTGCAAAGTACTTATATACAAATTTTTTAATTTTTCCTAATTTTTAAGAATTTTTGGAGTTACAGAAGTATGGTGAATGTTCAGATTACTACAGACTGTCCTGCTTTTGACAGATTCTGTTTTTGATGCATTGTTTTGCTCGTTTTGATGAAACTATCGATTTTATCGGTGGTATAAGCCATGGAAAAGTTATATTACAGTAGCTACAATGAAAAAACAAAATATGAATTGGTTTGCAACAGTACTTAAAGTGGTGATTTGTTTTATTATACTAACGGATCTCACGAGGGTTTTGTTAAGTTTTGTGTGATTGAAGTTTTCAAGTTTTGGGTGAGATCACAATGGATGAAGGAATAAGGAGTGGCAAGAGCCTAAGCTTGGGGATGCCCGAGGCACCCCAAGGTAATATTCAAGGACTCCCAAGCAACTAATCTTGGGGATGCCCCAGAAGGCATCCCCTCTTTCTTCTAACGATCATCGGTAATTTTACCTGGAGCTATATTCTTATTCGTCACATGATATGCGTAAATCCTGGAGCGTCGTGTGCTTTTTATTTTTCTTTTAGTAATGCACCATGCTGGTATTAGATAGTACTTGGTTGACTTACAGAATGCTCTTTGCACTTCACTTATATCTTTTGAGTATGGCTTTATAGAATGCTTCATGTGCTTCACTTATATCATTTGAAGTTTGGATTGCCTGTTTCCCTACATATATAAAACCGCCATTTGTAGAATGCTCATTTGCATCACTTATATTTGTTAGAGTGTGGGCGTATCTTTTGTAGAAAGAATTGAACTCTCTTGCTTCACTTACATCTATTTAGAGAGTTGACGGGAATTGGTCATTCACATGTTTAGTCCCCCCCTAGGGTGCGGCCTGAGGGCTTGTGGGTCCCTCGGGACTCTTCTCGCCCCGTCTCTAAGCTCCGTGGATGTCTTCTGGTCCAAGAAAAATCATCCTGAAAGTTTTATTTCGTTCGGACTCCTTTTGATATTCCTTTTCTGTAAAACTCAAAAACAAGGGAAAAAAATATAAACTAGCATTGGGCTCTAGGTTAATAGTTTAGTCCCAACACCAATATAAAATAGCATATTAATGCATATAAACATCCAAAACAGAATATAATAGCATGGAACAATCAAAAATTATAGATACGTTAGAGACGTATCAAGCATCCCCAAGCTTAATTCCTACTCGTCCTCGAGTAGGTAAATGATAAAAACAAAAAAAAATTGATGTGGAATGCTACCTAACATATTTATCCATGTAATTTTGTTTATTGTGACATGAATATTCAAAGCCATAAGATTCAAAACAAAAGTTTAATACTGACATAAAAACAATAATACTTCAAGCATACTAATAAAGCAATCATGTCTTCTCAAAATAACATGGCCAGAGAGAGTTATCCCTACAAAATCATATAGTCTGGCTATGCTCCATGTTCATCACACAAAGTATTTCATCATGCACAACCCCGATGACAAGCCAAGCAATTGTTTCATACTTTTGATGTTCTCAAACCTTTTCAACTTTCACGCAATACATGAGTGTGAGCCGTGGATATAGCACTGTAGGTGGAATAGAATATGGTGGTTGTGGAGAAGACAAAAAAAGGAGAAATTCTTGAATCAACTAGGCGTATTAACGGGCTATGGAGATGCCCATCAATAGATATCGATGTGAGTGAGTAGGGATTGACATGCAACGTATGCACTAGAGCTATAAGTTTATGAAAGCTCAAAAACAAACTAAGTGGGTGTGCGTCCAACTCGCTTGCTCATGAAGACCTAGGGCAATTTGAGGAAACCCATCATTGGAATATACAAGCCAAGTTCAAAAATGTAAAATTCCCACTAGTATATGAAAGTGACAAAATAAGAGACTCTCTATCATGAAGAACATGGTGCTACTTTGAAGCACAAGTGTCGAAAAAGGGTATTAACACTGTCCCTTATCTATTTTCTCTCTTTTTTTGGTGGGCTTCTTTGGCCTCTTTTATTTTATTTGGGCTTATTTGCCCTCTTTTATTTTTTATGAAGTCCGGAGACTCATCCCAACTTGTGAGGGAATCATAGCTTCCATCATGCTTTCCTCACATGGGACAATGCTCTAAGAATGATGATCATCACACTTTTATTTACTTACAACTCAAGAATTACAACTTGATACTAGAATAAAATATGAATCTATATGAATGCCTCCGGCGGTGTACCGGGATGTGCAATGATCAAGAGTGAAATGTATAAAAAAATATGGACAGTGGCATTGCCGCAAATACTATGCCAACTACATGATCATGCAAAGCAATATGACAACGATGGTGCGTGTCATAATAAAACGGAACGGTGGAAGTTGCATAGCAATATATCTCAGAATGGCTATGGAAATGCCATAATAGGTAGGTATGGTGGCTGTTTTTAGGAATGGTATATGGTGGGTTTAATGCACCGGCTAAAGTTGCGCGGTACTAGAGAGGCTAGCAATGGTGGAAGGGTGAGAGTGCATATAATCCATAGACTCAACATTAGTCATAAAGAAATCACATACTTATTGCAAAAATTTATTAGTGAATAAAAATATAGACTCAAGTAAATTTACTGATGTGTCGGGGGAAACAACACCTATGGGATCATGAGGAATCCCTTTTGCTACGGTTCGCGGGCGCGGGGCTGTGGAAAGAGCGGGATTGAGAGATCAACGTGGGGGCGATTATCCAGGTTCGGGCCGCAAGGACGCGTAATACCCTACTCCTGCTGGTTTCTGTTTATCTGGTGTTCTGGGACTAGCTACAAGGCGTGTAGGGTCCAAAAAGTCTGAATCCTCTCCCAGTACACCGCGGGCCTCCTTTTATAGACAAAGGGGCTGCCACAGTGGCACACAGGGGGTGGAAAGCTATACAGTGATCGAGTCTATCCTCTAGCACCACCAAATGCATTTAATGCGCTGCCGACGTGCCCTTCTTGCTTTATCGGGGACGGCAAGGAAGCTCGTCCCAGCTGTCGCCGCCTTGCCTGGCTTCGACACGCGTCCGAACTGACGAGGCGGGTAGTGCCACGCTGGCTGGCTGGCTGCTGAGTTGGTGCGGTGGCAGAGCCTTCACGAAGATCTACATGCCACCACGCAGGTGCTTGCTGAGTTGGCCTAGAGGCCGCACATCGCCACGTAGGTGTTCGCCTAGTTGGTGGGCTTGCAGCTGCAGGGGAACGGCGACGGAGCTTTGGCAGATGTGGGCCTGGCTGTGTCCCTGCGGATGTCTTCGGCAAGAGTCTTGTCGGGGCCCCGGCAAGGGTCTTGCCGTGGCGTCGTGGTCGTCCCCGGCAAGGGGCTTGCCGGGGGTCTCGTGGGTATCCTTGGCAAGGATATTGCCGAGGATCTTCATCTTCTGGTTATTTATCTAGTCTTGTATTCTCTTGGTCTTCACAAAGATCTGCATGCCACCACGGAGGCGCCTCCCGAGCCTTGGTTCCAGTGTGGTTGAAGGCGTTGGAACTCTCGGGCTCAAGAGTGACAGCCCTACTGGCGTTGGGCGAGTTGCCCCGGCAAGGCTCTTGCCGGGGCTGTGGAGACCACCCCGGCAAGGGCCTTGCCGGGGGTGTCCACCTCGCCCTTCTGCTCTTTGTGTTTCCGGCTTGGCGTTGGTCTGGTCGTCTTGTGCCTTTGCTTCCTTTGCCCCACCAAGCGTGGCCAGGGGCGTCGGGCTGCGACTGCCCGTGCACAAGTAAAGGGGTGCAAAAAGGGGGCCCCTACTTTTGTACACCGACAGGATCCCCCGGGCCTGGGCCACACATAAGCGCGGGGCGTTATTGGGCCAGGGCCAGAACGGTGCGCGAGTGTGCGTGTGGCGGAGTTTTTACCGCAGTAACTCCCTCGCTCGCTGCGCTTCCCCACGACCCGCGTCGAATGCGCGACGTCGTGCGTGACATGGGGGTCGTGCGTGACGTGGGGTTCATGCGTGAGGCGGTTGCTGCCCTCATGCGTCACATCGTAGTAAAGAGGCGGCTCGCGCCTTCTCCATAAAAGAAAAGGGGAAAATGCAGGGGCGCGGCTCATTTACTAAGTGGACTCAAGACGTGGCCTTCCACGCGCCCGTGCCCCACAATCACGGGGTGAAAAAACGGTCGCCTAACTCGTCTCCTCGATTTCGGCTTGCTCGCCACGTGTCCCCCATGCCTCGAAGCTGGTAGGCGGTGGATGCGGGCGGGCACGGGCCTTAAATGACGAGGTGGGGAACCGGGTCATCGCTGGTTGGAGCAGCGGGTCGGTCTCGATTCCCTGCGCCCCTGGTGGCTGGATTGGTTAAGTGGGGCGGCCGAGCCCCAGCCGAGCCCCTTTATAAGAAGGGGAGGGGGATGGCACCCCTCCCCCTGATGACCCACAAGTGTAGGGGATCAATCATAGTCCTTTCGATAAGTAAGAGTGTCGAACCCAACGAGGAGCAGAAGGAAATGACAAGCGGTTTTCAGTAAGGTATTCTCTGCAAGCACTGAAATTATCGGTAACAGATAGTTTTGTGATATGGTAATTTGTAACGGGTAACAAGTAATGAAAGTAAATAAGGTGCAGCAAGATGGCCCAATCCTTTTTGTAGCAAAGGACAAGCCTGGACAAACTCTTATATGAAGGAAAACGCTCCCGAGGACACATGGGAATTATCGTCAAGCTAGTTTTCATCACGCTCATATGATTCGCGTTCGTTACTTTGATAATTTGGTATGTGGGTGGACCGGTGCTTGGGTACTGCCCTTTCTCGAACAAGTATCACACTTATGATTAACCCGTATTGCAAGCATCCGCAACTACATAAGAAGTATTAAGGTAAACCTAACCATAGCATGAAACATATGGATCCAAATCAGCCCCTTACGAAGCAACTCATAAACTAGGATTTAAGCTTTTGTCACTCTAGCAACCCATCATGTACTTATTACTTCCCAATGCCTTCCTCTAGGCCCAAACAATGGTGAAGTGTCATGTAGTCGACGTTCACATAACACCACTAGAGGAAAGACAACATACATCTCATCAAAATATCGAACGAATACCAAATTCACATGACTACTTATAGCAAGACTTCTCCCATGTCCTCAAGAACAAACGTAACTACTCACAAATCATATTCATGTTCATAATCAGAGGGGTATTAATATGCATAAAGGATCTGAACATATGATCTTCCACCAATTAAACCAACTAGCATCAACTACAAGGAGTAATCACACTACTAGCAACCCACAGGTACCAATCTGAGGCTTTGGGACAAAGATTGGATACAAGAGATGAACTAGGGTTTTAGAGGAGATGGTGCTGGTGAAGATGTTGATGGAGATTGACCCCCTCCCGATGAAAGGATCGTTGGTGATGACGATGGCGATGATTTCCCCCTCCCGGAGGGAAGTTTCCCCGGCAGAACAGCTCTGTCGGAGCCCTAGATTGTTTCCGCCAAGGTTCCGCCTCGTGGCGGTGGAGTTTCTTCCCGAAAGCTTGCTTATGATTTTTTCTAGGGTAAAATACTTCATATAGCAGAAGATGGACACCGGAGGCCTGCCAGGGGGCCCACGAGGTAGGGGGCACCCAGGGGGTAGGGCGCGCCCCCCACCCTCGTGGCCAGGGTGTGGGCCCCCTCTGGTGGATTCTTTCGCAGTATTTTTTATTAGTTCCAAAAATAACTTCCATGGAGTTTCAGGACTTTTGGAGTTGTGCAGAATAGGTCTCTAATATTTGCTCCTTTCCAGCCCAAAACTCCAGTTGCCGGTATTCTCCCTCTTCATGTAAACCTTGTAAAATAAGAGAGAATAGGCATAAGTATTGTGACATGATGCGTAATAACAGCCCAGAATGCAATAAATATCAATATAAAAGCATGATGCAAAATGGACGTATCACCCCCAATCTTCCATCATTCATCTCCTTCTACCTTGGCTCCTTCCTTCCTTCTGCTATGGCGAGAGGGCGCACCGGCACTCCGATGGCGGTGACGAGGGTCTCCGCTCGACAGCGCGCCCCTTCTTCCTAAGAGCTCGTGGCGGAGGAGTCGGCCGCGAGAGGAAGGGGGAGGGGGCGAGGCTAAGGTCGACGTGCGCTCAGGGAAGAGGACGGGGCGGCGCACCGGCCTCGCCTCCGCCAGCGGCCCCTCCCCCAATGGAGGGCCATGTCGGCGACCAGCCCCGCGAGTTCATCATCAGGCTGCACCGGCCAGTGCGCCGTCGTCTTCGTCTCCCTACTCCGTTCGCTCGGGAGATGGAGCTCGACCCGCCACAGGCTCTGAGGTTGCATATGAGGGGCTGCGGGAATGGTAGCATGCGGGTCGATGTCGACTTCCCCGCCCCTCACGTCATGTATCTTCGTCGCGGATGGAAGACCTTCGCGCGTGCCCACAGCCTATCGGAGGGCCGCGTTCTCCACTTCAAATTAATGGAGAACGGCCTGCTCTCCGTCAAGATCTTTGGGCACTTGGGAACTCGCCTAAGGTGTTGCATGGAGAGCTCCTCCGATGATGAAGACTCCTCCTCAAGCGGGAGTGAGGAGGAGGACAGCGATAGCGACGACGAGGGCGTCAAGCGGGGGGACGCCGACTCTGACTCCGACTGATCGCGTCGCCCTCCTCCCTCGGCCACGCGCCCTGCCGAGGGCCTTCCTCGTCAAGCTCTCCATCGGCGTGTTCCCCATTGCATCCTTTTTGCCTTCACCTGCCGCACCTGGGAGGAAAAGGGCAAGAACGGGGATCACGGGGCACTTATCTTTTTTAGTTTTAAAGCCTGCGGGCACTTGTTAGATTTAAACCTTGTAATCCCCTTGCTCATGTTTGCATTCCGTACGAACTGTACCTGTTTGGAACGTATTAATGAAAAAGGGTGTTTGTCAGGTTCTTTGTGCGTGAGCGAGGCCCATGCCAGGGAACGAATCCTTGTTATTTTTAAGATAAACATTGCCGCCCGGCAACAGGCCTCGCCGTCCCCTCACTTCATTCGCGGCCATACTTATGCCTTCGGTGGAGGCAGGGGCGAAGTAGGGTTAGGCCTCGTTTGCTTCCTTGTCACCGCAACTACAACCAAGTTCCGGCCCAGGGAATAGTTCTTGGGCACGGGAAAGGGGGAGCACGGTGGCCCAGGAATAAACGAGGCTTCATACGTCCCAATTCCACACGGAAATGCATAACAAGAGATAAAGGACTTATCTGGATCTGCAGCCCCCGGCAACCTTGGCTTGCCGTGGTCGGGTGCTTGAATCTGCAGCCCCCCCCCCCCCCGCGGCAATGGCTCGCCGGGGTCCGAGATGTCGATCCGTCTCCCTGCCCTTAAATGGCTTAGCAGAAACGCCTGTGCAGCCTGTGAACCAAAGGAAAGACTGGAAAGGACGGAAAGACACACACCCGACCTCTCTGCTAGGGATTAGTTGCCGCCGGGCACTATCAACCCTACCAGAGAGAGACTTAACCTAGCATGCATGCTAAAACTTAGGGCGCCAGCGCTTCATTTATTTATGCTCAGGGTCTGCGCCTAGCTTTGTACAAAGGGTTACATGCCTTGTCGGCAAGGCTTGTACAAAAGGTGGCTTGCCGGGAGGCCCGGCAACCGCGCCTCATGGGTAAAACTTACGAAGATGTTCGATGTTCCAGGAGTTGCTCACTGGGACACCATCTTCAGTCTCCAGGCGGACCGCGCCAGGCCTGGTGACTCGTATTACCCGATAAGGGCCTTCCCACTTCGGCGTCAACTTGTTGGAATTCTTGGCCGACTGAACGCGCCGAAGAACAAGGTCGCATTCCTCAAAGCTTCGGGCATGAACCTTGCGGCTATGGTAGCGCGCTGCTCGCACAGCCGCCCGAAGACGATCTTCCTCAAGGAGCATTGTGTCATCTTGCCGCAATTGCTCTTGCTCAAGCTCATCATAAGCGAGCACTCGGGGTGACCCGTATGTGAGTTTCGTGGGGAGAACTGCTTCTGCCCCGTAAACAAGGGAGAAAGGTGTCTGGCCGGTGGCTCGATTTGGTGTCGTCCTGATTGACCAGAGAACCGCCGGCAATTCATCAATCCAGCGCCTTCCGCACTTGTGCAGCCTGTCAAAAGTCCTTGTCCGGAGGCCTCGCAATACTTCAGCATTTGCCCTCTCAACCTGGCTGTTGCTTCGTGGGTGTGCAACAGAAGCAAAACAGACCTTGCCGCCGAGGTCTTGAATGTATTGCATGAAGGTGCGACTTGTGAACTGCGTGCTGTTGTCGGTGATGACCCGGTTCGGCACACCAAAATGGCAAACTAGCCCCTTGAAGAACTTGACGGCTGATTGTGCTGTCACCTTCCTGACTGCCTCCACTTCGGGCCACTCTGTGAACTTGTCGATTGCGACGTACAAGTACTCAAAGCCCCCGACAGCACGGGGGAATGGGCCCAGTATGTCGAGCCCCCAGACCAAAAATGGCCAGGAGAGAGGGATTGTTTGAAGGGCTTGAGCTGGTTGATGAAGCTTCGTCGAGTGGAACTAACATGCTTCACACTTGGTTACTAGCGCAGCTGCATCCTGGAGGGCTGTGGGCCAGAAGAAACCTTGCTGGAATGCCTTGCCGGCAAGGGACCTTGACCCTATGTGGGAGGCAGACATACCTCCATGTATCTCTGCCAACAGCTCTAGTCTGTCCTCTCGAGGAATGCACTTCAGCCTGACTCTGTTTGGCCTCCTTCTGTACAGGGTATCATCCACAAACTGGTACATGTTGGACCGACGGGCTACTTTCTCTGCTTCTTCCTGCTCCTCGGGGAGTTCTCCTGTTTGGAGGAAACAGACGGTGGGCTGCGCCCATGCCGGAGCCTGGGGCTCGACAGCAAGGACCAAAGGCAAATCTTCGGCCGCAGGGGCAGCTGCCTCTACGGTCAGGGCCTGGGGCCCCATCGGAGGCAGTTGCCCCTCGGCAAGCTTGGGGTACCCAGCAACCTCCTTGTCGGCGGCTCCTGGGAGCTCGGTGGGAAGGTACTTGCCGGGGCTTGTCTTCCTTCGCTTGTTCTGCCCTACTGATGGCTGTACGGATGGTTGTATTAACTGAAGTGCAAAGGTACCTGGTTCCACAGGCAACTTGAGGGCAGCGTGTTTCGACAGGTCGTCAGCAATGCTGTTCTCCGCTCGGGGAACATGCTCTGCCTGTAGGTCGTCGAAACGTTCTTCCAACTTCCTCACTTCATTCACGTAGGCCTCCATCAACGGGCTCTGCTAATCCTTGTTGACTTTCTTGACGACAAGCTGCGAACCACCCCTGATGATGAGCTTCTTGATTCCGAGGTCTGCCGCGATCCTGAGACCGGCAAGCAACCCCTCGTACTCCGCCACATTATTCATTGATTTTTCCCGGGGGAAGTGCATCTGGATTACGTACTTGAGGTGCTCTCCGGTGGGTGCGACGAGTAGCACGCCAGCACCAGCACCTTGGAGTGAGAAAGCTCCATCAAAATACATAATCCACTCACTGCTCGTCTCCTTGCCGGGAAGGGTGGTCTCTTGAATCTCCTCGTCGGGCGTTGCGGTCTACTCTGCCAAAGCTCGGCTCTTGATTGTTGAAGTACTTTCATACCTGAGGCCAAAGCTCGACAGCTCCAATGCCCACTCCACAATCCTCCCTATCGCATCTAGATTGTGCAAAATCCGTTGCAAAGGGAGGCGGGTGACGACGGTGATCTCGTGCGCTTGGAAATAGTGGCGCAGCTTTCTCGAGGTCATGAGAAGGCCAAAAAGCAGCTTCTGCATCCCAGAATATCTTGACCTAGCCCCCTGCAAGAGGGAACTGACAAAATACACTGGGTGCTGCACCATCTTCTTCTGTCCCACTTCGCCCATCCACTCAGGCTCTGCCTCGCCGGGTTCGGGCCTTGCCGGGGGTTCTAGCTTGCCGGCGGCAGGCTCTGCCGGGGAAGACCCAGGCCCGCCATTCAACGGCTCTGCTACAACTGCTGCTTCTCCCTCAGGTTCCCTCTGCGCCACCAGCGCAGCACTGACCACTTGATCTGCTAAGTACAGCAGCGACGGCTCTCGTGGTTTAGGCGCGACTAGTATTGGCGTGGAGGAGAGGTACCTCTTCAAATCCTGCAGTGCTGCCTCTGCCTCCGGAGTCCATTTTACTGGACCCGCCTTTTTCAAAACTTTGAAAAGGGGGAGGGCACACTCAGCAGATTTGGAGATGAACCTACTCAGGGCAGCAACGCAGCCGGCGAGCCTACGGACGTCTTTGACCCATTTCGGCGCCTCAATCTACTCAATCGCTTTGATCTTGTTGGGATTTGCTTCGATTCCGCGTTGAGACACAAAGAACCCGAGAAGTTTGCTGGAGGGGACACCGAACACGCACTTAAATCTTGCACGAGCGTGGCCCTGTCCTTGGTTTTGACCACTATGTCATCCATATAAGCTTCCATACTATGTAGCTGGGGCTCAAAACCAATCTGTACTGCTCGGGCAAACGTCGAACCAGTGCTCTTCAACCCGAAAGGCATTCGTACAAAACAGTACATACCACACGGGGTGATGAACGCGGTCTTCTCTTCATCTTCCTTCGTCATGAAGATCTGGTGGTACCCTGAATAGGCATCGAGGAATGATAGCAGGTCACACCCGGTAGTGGAGTCTAACATCTGGTCGATGCGCGGCAGAGGGAAAGGATCCTTCGGACAGGCTTTATTGATGTCTGTGTAGTCAATACACAGCCTCCACTTTCCGTTTGCCTTACACGCCACCACCGGATTGGCCAACCATGTTGGGTGGAGTACTCCTCTTACCAGGCCTACGGCCTCCAACTTCCTGATTTCTTCAATGATGAACTCTTGCCGCTCCAAAGCTTGCTTCCTGACCTTCTGCCTGACGGGCCGCGCGTGAGGACAGGCAGCAAGATGGTGCTCAATCACCTCCCTGGGAACGCCGGGGATGTCAGATGCTTGCCATGCAAATACATCGACATTCGCCCGCAGGAAGGCGACGAGCGCGCTTTCCTATTTGCTGTCAAGGGTGGAGCTTATAGTGAAAGCCCCGCCCATGTCGTCCTCCTTGACGGACACCTTCTTGATTTCTGGTGGTGCAGCCTTGGACTTTTTTGTCTTGCCGGTGGAGCTCTCTGGCACGTCCTCAACGGGAGCACAACACTCCAAATAGGTGCGCTTGCCAGAGTGGGTGCAAGAGGTCTTGGCGGAAGGAGTCTTGTCGGCCTTCTTCCTCCCTAGGGCTTCAGCAGCAGGAGCAAGTGCCCTGGCGGCAGTTGCTGCAACTGCCTCTCGGTAGTTGGTCGGAGCAGATGAGTGCGTCTTTATTGTCAGAGGGGACGGTGATGATGGTCAGCGGCCCCGGCATCTTCAACGTGTTGTATGGCAAGGGGATCTCGGTGACATCGAAGACGATCTTCTCCGTCCTATAGTTCAGCTCGCCGCCAAACGTAACGGGCAGCGTGATTTTACCTTTAGGCTGGATCCTTCCCAGGTTGACCCCTAGAAACGTGCCCGTTTCTTCGAGGTCTCCATCAGGAATTCGCAGCTTCTTGATCACAGCGGGCGAGATCAAATTCAGACCGTCCCCACCGTCAACCAGCACTTTGGTCACCTTGGGGTTGCGTATTGTTGGTGAAACCAACAACGGCAAACACCCAACCGCAGTTGTGCGGTCAGGGTGATCCTCGGTGTCAAAAACGATGGGCGTGCGGGACCAGTTTAGTGGCTTCTGGGCATCGAACGACGGCTCCGCCACAGTAACCTCACGCGCCCACTACTTCAGGTGGCGGTGTGAGGTGTGCAACGAGGCGCCACCGTCGACGCACATAGCCTCTGTAGCCTTCTGGAACTCGTGCTCACCGGACTTGTCGTCCTCGTCGTGATCATCATCCTCCTCTTTCCTGTCGCGGCCCCGAGCGGGCCTCTCTTGTTGGTTATCTTTGCCGCGGCGACCCCCTTGGCCGCCACGCTTCTTGCCGGATCCCTCAGCACCATCCTGACCCTTCTCCTTGTCTCGCCTTTCATATTCAGCCTTCTACTTTTCTGCAAGCAGCTCAACTTGTCGGCAGTTCTGGAGGTCATGGCCCTTGGTGCGGTGGATCTTGCAGTACTGCTTGTCGGAGCCTCCTGGCTTGTCGGCGGCCGCCAGGGCCAAGCAGGCGGCACACCCGGCAACCTCTTTGCCAGGGTCGTCAGCCTTGGCCTTTTTGGTGGCACCAAGCTCGCCGGATCCCTTGACGGCAAGCACAATCTTGCCCTTGCACTTCCTGTTGCGGCACCGGCCTTTCTTTGTCGGGGTGGCGGTGTCTTCGTCTGTGGAGTCGGTTTCCACACCGGCATCCTCACTGGGGTACTTCCTCCCCTCTTCAGCTCGAGCACATCTATCAGCCAGAGCATAAAGTTCGGCCACATCTTTGACCTTGTTCATCGCCAACTCTTCACGCATCTTGCGGTTGCGCACATTCTAATGGAATGCGCTGATAACGGCGGCGGGATGAACATCTGGGATGTTGCACTGCACTCGGCTAAACCTTTGTATGTACTTGCGCAGGTTTTCACCTTCTTTCTGGGGGATGATATGCAAATCGCTTTCCTGGCCATGAGCTTGGTGGCCTCTAGTGAAGGTGCCAACAAACTCGTGACACAAATCCGACCAAGAAGAAATGGAATCCACTGGCAAGTGCATCAACCATGACATGACGTTGGGTTTGAGTGCTAACGGGAAGTAATTAGCAAGCACCTTGTCGTCGCGAGCTCTAGCAGCTTGCATTGCGATGGTGTAGATGCTGAGGAACTCCGACGGGTGGGTCTTGCCGTTGTACTTCTCGCCAACATCGGGCTTGAATGTGCGGTGGGAGGGCCACTGGAACTGCCGCAGCTCTCGGGTAAAGGCTGGACAACCCACCTCGTAAGGCAGGTCACCGGGG